>NC_090280.1:90695679-91295679 GCF_037392515.1 Haliotis asinina
ACTAGAATTGTCTACGATGAAGCCTGATCAAACCAAAGAGTAACGCCACCCAATGCCCACCCCGTGTTGGAAATAACATTTACCAGACAGAAGGTGAAAGAAGACCAATCTCAAGTATTAGATGCATAATAATTATTATTGGAAAAAGTATTTGGGAGGCGTATGAAGTCTATCTACAGCCACCCGTGAAGATCAGGGTTAGAATTAGTCTTCAGCAATCCATGGCCCAGATTACATGGCCGTACATAAACAATAGCTTACGACTACCTTAGCGCTAAGAGGGCTTCGAAAATCTAGGCCCGTGTTTGTCGCAAGAAGCGACTAACGGGATCAGATAGTCAAGGCTCATTGACTGGGTTGACACATGTCATCGTATCCCAATTCTGTAGATCGATGCTCATTATGGTGATTATTGGGCTGTTTGGTCCAGACTAAGTTATGTACAGACCACCGTCATATAGCGTGAGCATTGCTCTGTGTAGCGCTAAACAACAAACAAAACTCAGGCCTCGATGTGCTGTTGTTGTCAACTTCAACTCGCACTGTATCTAAATCGACATTCTTCGCTTTTGGAATCGCGTTCCTAAATGCAGATCAACGTACTTTCATATGTGAGGCCATTTAGCAAAATAACGAATATACAACGAATCAGTAGACTCAACCTATTCGCCTCTATATTCTCAAATTCAAGAACCGATATCGTTCTTCTATATCCCCTTAGTGTAACATGTGGGTATTCAGTTGCTAAGGACAGAGTTACTTGTCTATTCACTTTTCCTTCTACAACAATGCACCTAAGAATTTCAATAACTTAACAATCATCTATAATTACCCATTACTACATATTGAACTGTGTGCATGGCTGGGTATATTACAATTTATTCTGATGAATGAAGGATTCCAATCGAAGCTCTAAATAATTTTCCAATATGAATCGTTAATGATTTCAGTCAAGAATATCACTAAAGAGGCACCACACAGTGCACTACTCAAAGGACGTATATTGAAACGATTATATTACATTCTGGGGGCATTATACTTTTCAAAAGAGTAGTAGTCTATGAATATAATAGTTAATATTGGCCGTTTCGTGAATTATGATCATGAGAAAAGAGACATTGTCATGAAACAGCTGATGTATCAGGCACCACTGTAAAGACACCAGGTGTCTACACTGAATATCCACAGTTCTAAATCACTATTCAAATGTGATCATATGCCATTGGAGTTTGTTGTGTGATAGGTTGTCGCTTAATGCCACCTGGCTGAAACTGGTCTGACTATTGATCTGTAATCCCTTGAGCATCGCCCCGTTCACATTATCAATCCATTCAATCGATTTTCCCAGTTGTCAAGTAGCAGCTTTTGTCCAACCATCCTTATTCTAGCAGTTGAGGCTAATTGCAAACTGTCAGCGACAATACTTGATGCTGGCAATGCAAGACGTCATTGAAAATATTGTTCCACAATGTACATACTATAGTGAACACAACCCTGACTTTTTGCCACGTCTTTTTATAAAAACAAATACATAAAGATGAACACGTTCTTTAAAATATTTCATTTGTTCGAAAATTGTGTTTCTTTTGCTGTTCGGTATAGTGGATCTGATTGTGAAGAGGGAGTTTGTTTTACGGTGATAACAAACGTCATTGGGCTCAATACCTTGTTCTCATCTCAAAATGGCACATTGATGAAGCAAACAACACCAAAACAGTGACGAAACGAAAACAGAATAACACTCTTTGTCTGAAATATCTCAGAAAAAAACACACACCAATGAAAGAAGAGGGAAACACGTGGTGTTCAAGAAAAGAGTAAGTATCATCTTGCCCTACCGGGTGTTGGAGGGGCTTACCCAGTTGGCAGCGCCATGACAAAAAACATAAATGATCTCCTGCCTACACCGAAACATCGTTTTCACTCAGAATGATTTTTATGGATATCAACTTCTAAATGCCCTTCAAAGACTTTCACTGTAATTAAGAAGTTGTTCATCCGTACAATGTTTATTGTTATCTTTCCTTACTACCCCAAGCTTACTCTCAAAGAATTGTTTGTTGTGTCTACAATGATTTCCTTTGTATCTTAGTATGCATTGTTCTGCTGTCGTATTGTTTTGATTCATTAAATGTGCACATATGTTGACACAGACATTGTTGAACAATTGGCGTCCAATAACAGATGTTCTTTATACCAAACCAAAGGTCTTATACAATACCATGAGGAGATACAGCGAGACGGTGTTTGCCTTCAACGGAAGATACGTTACCATCGTAAAGGTCATGAAAGAGTGAAAGCAGATGTGAAATATACCAATGAAACCTGCACGGAATTGTATCCCTGGGGCAGAAACGAACCACGACTAATTCAGAATGATTATTTTTATGAATGTTCTTGTAATACACACCGCTGTTTTGCCATACCTTCTTTCTGCATGCGCCTCACTGTTTACAAAAGCTCACCACTTGCAGGATTAAGACGTGAAAGTATGTGCTTGCAGGATGGTATGTTTTTAAGAACAAAGTCCCCTTTCATGAGCTATAAAATGCATACAAACTACATGTCCCAAACCAGCATGTTGTCTTTTTCACTTTCTTAACGCCATACTAAGGCACAACAATACCTTGATTATCAGTGAAGAAGACTGTCCAGGTTTGTTTTTTACTTGATCTTCTGTCCGATCCAACATGCTTCCCATTGATACCAGGAGTATGTCTTGCTTTACCGGGGGAAAGTTAACTCACTTTTTGTACAGAGTAGAACAGTATTATAATACATGTGGTCTGAGCTGCTGACACTATCACTACATTAAAGATATGTGTGAAGCTTGACAACCCTATAGATATGTCTCCTTTTGCGGCGTGTCGGTGGCGAAAATGGCGTCCAAAGCAATTACCACACGATTACAGTATGTCAACGGTTTGGTGTGCATATGGCAGAGTTGGAGGAGAGTAAGGTAAGGTTTTACAGTTCTGTTCTGGGAAAGAACACTACCACCAAATCCAGTCGAAGCCGAACTTGTTGCCATGGAAACGCAGCATTATTTTATTCAGAAATCCAAATGTACCATAAGACGCCACTATACCACCAAACATACTGCTTGACAAGTATTAGATGAGCCAGCGCAGTGAACGCGTTTGTGACAAGCAGGCGGGGCAAGTAATCTGGACGAATACACTTGGTTGCTACAGGTAGACCGGCGATTAAGCACGTGCAATACAGGCTGAAATCAATGTCGTTGCTGTTTAAGACGTGTCTCGTAGGGCGAGTTAGTTCAGCAAAACACTATCACGACACGATTCGCATGCGGAAACTGAACTTTTCAATATTTAGACGACAATCTGTTTCACCCTTGTTTCAAATGTAACGTTCTGCAGGGTGTTCCCATATATGTAAACTGGGGTCATTTGTCTGGTCGTGGCTCATCTAATACTTGTCAAGTAGTATCTGTTCGCCAGGTTTGGTGAAGAATAGTGAACGGTTTTAAAGTTCTGCTCCGGAACAGAGCACAATCATCAATTTCCGTCAAAGTCAAACTTGGTGTCATGGAAACCACAAAAAGTAAAATTCACACATTGGTGTAACCGCTAAAAGACACATTTAGGGATCATGGTGAACATGCCGAACATGTGTACCAAGTTATATAAAGCAGAAGTTTGAGAGATCTGCTCCGCACAAAATGACATTCTCAAAGCCGAAGCCTACGTCATGTTTCCAAGGAAGCCACAAAAGTATGATATTAATATCTGGGTCTAATCACAAAAAGGCACAACTAGAGATCATACTTGACATACGTACCAATTTTTATGAAGCTAGTATGTAAAGTTTGGAGTGGGTGAGTGAGTGAGTGAGTGAGTAAATTTAGTTTTATGCCGCACTCAGCAATATTACAGCTATATGGCACCAGTCTGTAAATAATCGAGTCTGGACCAGACAATCCAGTGATCAACAACATGAGCATCGATCTGCGCAGTTGGGAACCGATGACATGTGCCAACCAAGTCAGCAAGTCTGCCCACCCGATCTCGTTAGTCGCCTCTTACGACAAGCAGAGTCGCCTTTTATGGCAAGCATGGGTTGCTGAAGGCCTGTTCTACCCCGGGACCTTCACGGGTGATGTAAAGTTTAGAAGATCTGCTCCGGATAAGATGATCATCAATCATAGTTACAGCCTAAGACATGTTTCTATGGAAACCGAAAAAAAAAAGAAATAAAGTTCACACCTGGATCTAAACTCCAAAAGGCACATCTAGGGATCATGCTTCTGTACCAAATGTGATGAAGCCAACATCAATATTTTGAATCAGCTTCGGGCGAAGCTATGAGGACGCACAGACGGACGGACGGACGGACGGGGGATAATAATGGACATGTGTCCTAAGGTTCGTTCTCTTGTATGGGGGTGAACAATAGGCGTACCGCTGGTTCTGGGTTTGTATGGTTTTACGGTATCACGACGGGGGACACCAGAAATGGGCTTCGCATATTGGGCTCATTTGGGGAATTGAACCCGGGTCTTCCACGTGACGAGCTAACACTTTGACAACTAGGCAACCCAATGTCCCGTCTTTGGTTGTGTTTGACCTTTTCGTCGGGAAAGTTTCCGCGAGCATTTGGTAACATTGTCATTTTACAGGTTTTTTACAAACTTTTGAAGAATTCTCAGTCCTGGCTGGTCAAAATGGTTATCTGTTTATCTTATCAACACTTTATTTAATCAACTCTCATAAAATATCGATCCGTCGACAGCGTATTCAACGACGCATATGGCTGTCGATAACCCATTAGAATATTGTATCGTCTGCTATGAGAAGAGCGTGTGATTAAACTGGACTAAATCTATTCAACACACATACACTTTAATTGAAACACACAATGAGCTTTCTGTCTGGCCACAGAGTCTCTAGTTACAGAATGAGCAGTCGATCGCTTGATATGTGCAACTGAAACTGTGTTCGACCATAGCTCATTGTGACTCTACTGACAATGGTGGTGATCATCGGTTTCACCTTAACTACAGAGAGGGAATATGTTCTGAATTTATATCATGTCTTTTTTTAAATAAACCCGTGAAGATCCGAGTTAGAACTGATCTTCAGTAACTCATGCTTGTCGTAAACGGCGACTGACAGGATCGGATGGTCAGGCTCCCTGACTTGGTTGACATATGTCATCCTATCCCAATTACGTAGATAAATGTTCATGCTGTTGATCACAGGATTGTTTGGTCCAAACTCTATTATTTACAGATCGCCGCTATATCTGGAATATTGGTGAGTGCGGCATAAAAAACCGAACACACTCACTTTTGTGAGTGGCCATTATGTGAGTCACAAGCTATACTGGCATCCATGGACGGATGTAAACAAAGTAAGTCAAGTAAAGCAGATCGAACTTCTTGATAGGGAGTTATCTATCCAGAATCTGAAACACCTGACATATTTCAAACGAAATGCTACATTCAATAACTACAGCAACAACAATACTACAACAACTGCAAATCTAAATAATTCAAGTAGTTGTTCCTTCACCTTTGTGGGAAGCATGTCACTACTACAATTTGGATGTATTACGTTCATTTGAAGGCAAACACCCGCAGGGGGATTTTCTAGCAAAGACGTGCAGCGTGACCTGGTTCTATTCCGAACTGTGTATGGAATGGCATTATTTCTATGGAGTGTTAGTTGATGAATCCCTTTCATAGGAAACTGTGTACTTTGTAACAAATAATTTGAATTTGAACAAGGAGAAAAATTAATAATCTTGAAATAAATCTTTCCCTTCGTCACCCTTCTCGTAATGTCCTTTGAGCATTTTACCCATGTTTTGTTTTTGTTTTGTGTATTTCGGCTGCGTTTAGGCAAATGTTATTGACATAAGACTGAGCAAACGTTCCCCAAACTCTACCTAATATACAGACATTAACGTGCACGCATGTAGATGTAAACGACATTAAAAAACAAAAAAAACACACATTTGTAAATGCATATACCAAAACACAGTTCTTGCATGGAGGGAGATGTGTGTTTATAAAATCTGATATTGTCCCTCAGTGGCCTCTAATTACAGTGGGTCTTCCTCAACGGTAAAAGGACAGATAAAAGCATCTCAAATCATTGTCGGAATCGTGAAATGGGCGTGGCTCAGCAGATGCGTCTAATGGTTTGGCTCTTTTGTCGCTCTCATTTGCACATACTGATACCATCTTACAGTAGGTTCACACTTTCCTTCAATTTTGTAGTTATCTGTACATGTCGACACTTTCTGTGGATTTGTTTCATGCTTGTTCGGTGTCACTGACAATGCCATCTGAGGCTCATCTTGACAACTACGGCACCCCATCGTCCGTCAAATCTTAATACACCACTTAGTTCATATATTGATGTGTCTTATATTGATGTGATATTAGTATATACATATTTACACCAAACATTACGTCAAGTTCCTTCATTTCACAGTAAGGGGACATGTAACTAAATAATTTTCTTTCTGATATTCTAATGAGAAAGGGGGTTACCCAACCCCTCCACTAAATCATCATTCTCATCACAGCTATCCCCCATATTCTGTTCAGTCATTTGAGGTTGTATATAACATCCATTGTCCCATGAAACAAGATTAGTATTGAAATTAGTGAAGTATTAAAGATTTCGTAACGAGTTTGTCGGCTTTTAAATGAAAAGTCACATCGGCAATATTTCAACCACATATTATGTATCAGTAAGACAATAGGTGTAAGCTTTTGTGCCTGTCTACACAGCAGTAAAATACCTAGAATATCATATATTTATATCTGAACCTGGCAGGTAACCATAACACGATATTTATCTAAACGACAAGCCATAAACCGCAAACGACTGAAAGTAGATCACTCTATCAGGGACAATCGGTGTGGTAGTATTAAGATATATAATTATAGAGCTTTGATTGAATCCAAATTGGCCAGCCAATCCCCTAATCTTGTTAAACTTTCATATTTTGTTTAATAAGTGAAAGAAGCTATTTGTCAAGAAATCGGCATAGGTCTCTTGTTGACATATGTCATGTACATAACATCGCTTAAGTGAGCTGCAGTACCTTTGTACCGTGGTATATCGGTAACATGTAAATAGAAGAATGCAACTGTTCTAAGGTCATTCACCTAGGTCGAGGCAATCTCGGTTGGCAGTTATCATGCGATATGATGGACACAATAGATTGTCATGGGATCAAAGTTCGATCATGATCATACCTAATAGTGGGTGTGATCGATATGTAAACTTTCGAAATCCATACAGCTTTGTAAACAGTATGTGGCTCATAATTCACAGCATTCCCATTCTTCGATGTTTCAGCGAATCGTAACATTCGTCAGTATTGTAATGCAAGTACATTTAAATGATCTATTTCATCTGCTTATTTTTGTTTGTTTAATAATTTTCCGTTTGATGCTTTTGCTTTTACTCGGCAGAGAGGTTCATCACATGGCTGATGCTGGTTGAATAGGTTGAATTATTTCTCTTCAATCTTGATGTCGCGTTTATGTATTTACAGTAAAGGGACATTTTAGAGTGTTTGCCGGTTTGATCGACCATCTTGCTGCGATCCATCCGGCCCACAAATTGAACATGTGCACACCCGAAACATCACCTAAATTGGCAATAACTCTCAACAACATTCAACCCAATCAACGGATTTATTTCAGTATCTGTTTGGCTGAACTTCATGATCGCCTCTGAGTGATCGATCTGTTGGTTTTTGATGGATGGTATCTAAAGGTCAATCCTTCAGTAACAATTGAGGACATCTCCTCCAGTTTGACGTCCAGCAGCGAGTTTGATTTGACCCTTGATTAATAATGGGCCTTTAGCAACCCATGCTTGTCGTTTTGGGCGACTAACGGGATCGGGTGGTCGGGTCAGCTGAATTTGTTGGTATAAATATATATTCCTACTGCTTAGATACTATAAGGGTAACGCTATTTTTCAGGGCATTATCATTTGTAGAAGCCCGAGGTCTTTCATTAACTGCCCGACGAAGGAGGGCATTTGAAAAGACCGAGGCTTCTGCAAATGATAATGCCCTGAAAAATAGCGTTACCGTTATTATAGCTAAAATGAATAGAATTTTTAATAAAATAGGAATAAAAACAGCGGCATCGGTTTAAAAGCATTTACTGCCAACAACAAAACGACGGAGGTCACTGACACACATTTTACGAACATAGACACGTCATAGAACAACACAGATGACGTCACTATTGAAAGTGACGACATTCGACCTTGACCTCTGCTCATACTACCAGCCGCCATTGTTTTCTGTGATCAACAACGTTAGACTTCAAGTCGATATTTACATTGCTGTATGTTGTCATTTATGATACAATTGTTATGGTTGGCACAGGCAGGAAAGTGCATAGTGGCACGAGTACGTGTGACGAATGTGAGCCAGATATATGGTCAATAATGAACCCAAGTTCAAACGAGCCGTAGGTGATGAACTTCAACAGTTGAGCTACTTATGACGTCACCTAACAACCGGCTTGATAATGGCCCGTCGTTAAGCATTTTGCGGGCATTATCAAGTTACAGCGGACCGCTCATTTCTGATAACGTGCGGTCGTTTTAATGATAATTCTATCCATTTTAGCTATAAATGGTTGCAATGTTGATACCCGCATTGTCTGGTCTGGACACAATAATGTTGTGATGTTGGCAAATGTATCTAACTTGCTTTCGCTTGTTGCACAATTTGAAACGATTCATCGTGACATATATGGTATCTGACAGACGTTTGTGTAGCAATCTATTATCTTTTGTTAGAGTTCTGGTTCGGTTGAACTTTGTATCAGCAGATCCCAACTCTTATTTCAATCAGTCGTTTTGAACTTGCTGTCGCTCAATGCTTTCACAAACTCTGAGTAATTCCACTCTGACGTACACACACATTCCACCTTAGAGACATTGATCAAGCATATTGAATGTATGAGTGTCATGTATTAAAGACTTGACATATTTGTTGTCATTGCTTGATATATTTGTCAAGAAACAACAGTTCACTGAAGATGTGGAGAGGGTTTAGTCGCAATTTCAAATACCTTCCTAGAAAGAGCATACCATCAACCGTAGAGGGAGTGAGTCAAAATGTATCGTCACATCGGCAGTATTTCAGCCACGTCGTGACGAGAACAACTGAATATAAAAATACATAGTAATTAATGGCACATTCTAAAAAGCTGTCAGCGAAGGACAGTAAAACTAACTAGAATATCACAGAGAACAATGTAAAACTAGCAATTAGATCTAAAACTATCATCACCCGTACACCACTAAACAGCGTTGTTACGTTATCATATTAATACATGTCCCAACATGTACGAAACCATACCTCGTCAATAAAGAAAACATCAAAATACAAATGCATCACAACGCAACATAACATGTCAGTAATGACAGAACGCCTAACAGTAAACACAAATATGAAATGTGGTTGGTATGAAATCATGACGCAGCATGTCAGCTGTTTGACGGTAATCTGACAGAGTCTGCACCAGGTAAACTAGAGACTAGCATGATTATAAGGTCTAACAGTAAACACAAATATGAAATGTGGTTGGTATGAATTCATGAGGCAGCATGTCAGCTGTTTGACGGTGATCTGACAGAGTCTGCACCAGGTAAACTAGAGAATAACATAATCATCAACTCTCCATGTTGCCTGACTAAAATGTCGGTGCATCATGATTATCCGTAACATGGAACCAACGAAGATCCAGATCAGAATTTACCATGCATGTTGTAAGGGGCGACTAACGGGATCGGGTGATCAGGCTCCTTGGCTTGGTTGGCACATGCCATCATATTCAAATAGCGTGGGCTCATGCTATTGACCACTAGACTCGATTATTGACGGACTGTAACGAAATAGCTGGAATACTGCTGAAAGTGGCAAACAAAGAAACCAAACATAGCAAGAAGTTGTGCTGGAAATGTTGTATGTTCATATTAGAGGAAAATCATTATTTTTTCAAACGTTGCTTCCCCTTTGTGTCGGTTTTCCTCGCACTCTGAGATGAGGAAGTCATTGTACATATATTTATAAGCACTGTTTCACTGTCCGGCAAACAGCGACATGTCGGAAGACTGTGACACACGTAACTACAAAGTGATGACAGGATTTAAAAAACTTTAACGACCTTCAATGTCTGTTCCCTTTGACACGATGCACAGAACGCATGGACAAACGGATGCAAGCACCATCAACCTCGTCACACCATGATCATATCTACTCACGTTTTTCCAAGTATTTAAAATATTTGTCATTCGGAATGTGAGAGTGGTATTATTTATATGTGATAGTGTGTATTTTTGTTTTTATTTTACGTGTTTAGTCATTTTAAAATAAGTTTCACTTATGCTTTTTAAGGTTAAAGTTAAGGTTTTTTGCATCGTCTCTTTGAAAATTATGTTCGTTTGCCGTGTGCTGTTTAATAGATAATTATGTTTATCTCCGCTAATATTTCAAGACTGGTAATATCCACCTCAAGACTCACAACCAAACGTGCTTGGATGTGTTATGAGTGGCCTCGTGGAGGGACCGTGGAGGGAGAATTCACTGGCCACGTAGAAGACCAGAGTTCTGATGACCTAGGCGTATAAGTCTAAAACACAAAGATGCTATGTGTTCTGCTGCTTAAAGCAGCGTATCTCAAGACTGGCTGCAAGACTGGCGGCGACAGTGTTATAGAATGCTAAAGACCTCGGTACACGTGTAGATTGTATTAGCCCTTGATAAATATGATTGCGTTAGATGACTGAATGTTGTCAAATGATAATTGGATGAGTCGAGCATCAGTGTAAATAGTACATACCGCAGTCGTGATGAATTCGCAAGCGCTGTGTAGTTGAAGATGTATCTGCACATGGAATGATGACACACTTGTGATGATGACAGTAGATTTGTCTCCTGTGGTTACGACAGACGTATGTCTTTCAGGGAGGGTGAGATAGAGAAAGAGAGAGAGAGAGAGAGTGACAGAGAGACTACAGTGACTACAACGACCTTGTCTACGAACCTTTAACGTTGACGGCTCAGACCCATGTAGGATTGTTTTCTTTTGATGGTCGTTGCGGCTATAGAATATTCCATAAGTATCCCCACGTCAATTCTTTTTAGTTCTTTTATTTTAGTTACATACATATCTATTACATTTGTGACCTGAATAGACAATGGGAATATTTACATGGAACAGTTGTTTCATGCAAGTTAATTTTGTATATTTATATTCAAGACATGTTTTATCGTTTCTGAATCTGAGAAGTTCATCCTTACAAACGAATTCATGTCGTCGTCTACTGTACCTGTACCGTGTCACCTAAACAGTCCACGTGAAAACAGTTTGTGAGTGAGTGAGTTAATATCTATCGTCACGTCGGCAATATTTCAGATTTATAATGACGAGAACAGTACATTGTTTTACATAGTAATATATGTTAAATTATATTTTTTTTAAAAATTGACAAGGATAGTATAATAACTAGTTTATACTGATAGATTTACAGATATGAATTTAACACTAGTAATTAAATTTAAACTACATATGACAATACAATATGAAAACAGGCTATAGATCGCCAGCAACTGCCTTAAAGTATGTTTGTTCCTTCAACGTTCTGGAGCTTATGTACTTTTAATCGTGTGGAAGTTATTATACATCGACCATTCTACAACCTAACGCCACAGCCACCGTCAGAGGAGAATAGAAATAAATCGCATATGAAAATAAACTACCACAACGCCTCATAAAACAGACAAACGGATAAGTGAAAACATACACTGAAAAACTGGCCCCGAGCCACAACGCTATGGCAGCACAAACAAGGCTGAATACTTCCTTTCGCCTGGTAGTTTCGTTTGCACGTCATCAGTACTACAAGTTTCCCTGGCCCACTGACAAGCTCTAACATGCAAGGTTACAAGAAAACTAATCAAGCTCTGGCTAGATGACACATCAATACGTCTCCATCTAACACGACAGAAGGAGACATATTGATACAACTCCAGACTCACACATTTAGGTCAGCATGACCAATGCTGGCATAAAGATGGCACACTACACAAAGGGATGTATAATATAAATGTTAAAATGGTAAAGCAAAACACTTTCTGACACAACATACATTGACATGACGTTACTCACATCGCAGATATGTCAGTCTGTATCAGTCCAGGTGCAGAACAACTGTGCATAGTTCATGTGTTCGTTGTTTAGCAATATTTCAGCTCTACAGCAACGGTTTATAAATGATCGAATCTGGAAAACACAATCCAGTGATTCAAATATTGAGCATCAAAGTACGTCATCGATATGCATTCACCAAGCGCTAGTGCGACTTTGAATAACATATATTATACACGAAAAAGTACGTTAAAGGATGGAGCATCACAGTGATGTGAACATCACTGATCTTTGGGTCCACCAAAGTTTGCAACCACCTCTCCTGAAGCTGTAAGAAGAAACTAAATTGCAACTGAATCTCTGTGACTTTTCTCACATCTGGCAAAACACGCAACACGGTATTCCACCATCACCAATTGGAGATTACAATTACAGGTTCTCAACAAGAGTACCAGCATGGCAACAAAGCGAGAACGTGATGACATTCTATAGACACCCCGAAAGAAATTGGCCATATTGCAGGTACCCTAGGTTAAATATACTGGTGAAAAATCGTTAGGATGTATGTAAATTTTGAAATTATGAATAGTGATTTGTTCATGACACACTGATGAAATATCAGTCATAAAAATACCAATATCTCTAACGTATTTTATCCAGTATATGCTTGAAGACGTTGGTCATACTGTAGGTACTTTGGGAGGATTTTAAACATTACAACTGCCCATAAACGAACAAACAGTGTTGTGAGGTGCTGTTATTCATTGTGTAACAATGTTAATGTATAACACCGTACAGTTGGGTGGCAGGCGCATGCTATCGTTTTGACAGTGTTATGGAGGGTACTTCCCAGTGTTATGGAGGGTACTTCTAGCTTTCTTGGTGAAGCTTCCTCTTGTCTCGCATCTTACATCTCAAGCAAAACCAGCCATCAGGCGGCGAGCATTCTCACCTTCGATTAACAGCTTAGGTTTGTTTTGGTACTTGACCATTGTTGCAGTGATTTATAATTTAGTATCGATGCCATTACTGTTATAATAATTACTTTTTTATTGCACTTCCTTTTTACTGTTTCTGTGATACCATTGTAGAAACTGGAATTAACGTGTAAACTTAGAGCCCAGTTATTCGCGAACACCTGTTATACTCACCATCTACTATATACCGCCGCCAGTGCACTAATTAGTTAATGTCATCCTCATGTGTAATTAATTTATTATTGGCAAATGTCCTACAATATATGATGAACAAATCAATTTATTATGGAGTCAGTGAGTTAATTTCTATCGTCACATCAGCAGTACAGCCATGCCGTGACGGGAACAATCATTCCCGAGATTAGTTTTCCGCCGCGCTCAGCAGAATTCCAGCTAAATGGCGGAGGTCTGTAAATAATCGAGTCTAGACCAGACAATCCAGTGACCGACAACATGAGCATCGATCTGCGCAATTGGGAACCGATGACATGTGTCAACCAAGTCATCGAGCCTGACCACCCGAACTCGTTAGTCTCCTCTTACGACAAGGAGAGTCGCCTTTTATAACAAGCATGGATTGCTGAAGGCCTGTTCTACCCCGGGATCTTCACGGGTCTGAGCTGTGCATTACCAGCAACGGATGGTAGATATTTTATATTTGTAAACCATGTGCACGACTATTGCTGAATATGATACATTTCTCACCTGCATGTTATCATATGGATCTGTACAGTAACAATAGTTAAACGGTTAAAGATCAACTTATGCTGGTTTCTGGCAATTAAATATTCAGCGCAAAAAAATATATTTCCGTTCTATAAAATGCACTAACTCCAATGTATTGTATCAAGCTATGTTGTCAAAACTACGCGTTCTTATCAATCAATTATGTGCACAGGGGAAAGTCATGTCATTCATCCTAGGGAGTTAATGTTTGTGATGACATGTTTATGCTCAATGTGGCAAATTAGCTTTTAAATTGATGTTTGACTACACACCTGCCACCTGCAACTTATACATTTATGTACCAGGAGTTCAAAAACCTAGGTGCAGACACAGGATATATCTTTGCTGAATGCTGGTCCTTTAATTCGGGGGTTGTATAAGGTGTGTGTGTGTGTATGTGTGCGTGTGCGTGTGCGTGCGCGTGTGTGTTTTGAGAGCTGTCTTTGCCTAACTGGTGATATTTGCATGAAGATTCCAAATCTATTCCTTTATATCTCTAATGTTTGGTCGGCGTCGTAGTCTAGTTATTAAAACCTTCGCTCGGCACTACGGAGATCCTGTTTCGATTCTCTACCTGGGTACAATTAATGTGTGAAGCCATGATGTCCCCTGCTCGGGCTCGCTGCTCCGTCTGGAGCCTGCATTCTTCAATAGTCTTTTGAAAGCAGATCGAGGTGGCACCAGATGACATGCGTGTCCATCACCCGTTCCTAGAGGCAACTGCCGTATTGTCAACTGCAATACTTTAAAAGTTGCTATAGGTACACTGCGATCGCTTTGCGGAACCGAGCCCAGGACAAAAACATCTCCTATATGCGCCCTGGTGGAATTGCAAAATGTGTGACAAATGTGCCAGAAAGACAGTACCAATGTCAAGGTTATCAGTCTGGGCTTTTGTGACCATATTTGTGCTGAAATAAACAGTATACGTAATTATACACTGAAACACATGTCTGTCTTTTCCTGGATCTTGCAGTAAAGTAAATCAACTCAAATAGTGACTGTAAGGAAAACGTCAAATCAAAACTAATATCAACTATATTTGTGAAACAACGTGCCAGATACCATTATCAGTTAGAATTTTCAACAATCAGTAAACTATCTGAAGTAAGATAAACAAAACTGTGCCATCAATTTAGGAATCTCAGCTTGAAGTGAAAATCCGTTATCATGATTGTCTGTCGTTGCAAACCTTCTTCAAATATATGTATCCTATACATTCGAGGTTTTATTTGATCTTTCAGTGACTACTCGTGACACTATTATCCTTAAGTCTTACATTCTATTACTTCAAGCATAGAAATGTGTGTCAGGACGTCCTTGCTATTATTTTTACAAAATATTCATGTATGTAAGAAAAGAAATATTTAAGAAATATTACGGTGTATATAATACTACATCTCACCACTACACATAAGCATGTGTACCACGTATATATGTAAACCGTGTAATACTTTAACAGCCTCACTACACTCTGTGCGATACATCTGCTGGCGGTTGTCATAGAAACAAACCAAGTCTTATATATAAGTATAGATTATATCTATTGAGGCAACGGCCTGATCAAACTAAGCGTCAATATTTCCACGGCGCATCTGTCCTAGTTTGTTTGGTCAATCGAATCGAGAACAGGTAGATTCACAGTACCACATTGTAGAAAAAAACTAATCAATCATGCAACCTACTGTGTGATCATTGAAATCACAAACTGATACCTTATTCTTTGATTTGGCTAAAAACCATGAAGTGTATGTATTTGGAGAATGCATAAAGGAAATTTGATTAAAAGAGTTCTGCTTAATTGACTAGACAATTCAGTGATCAACAGCATGAGCATCGATTTGTGCTATTGGAATAAGATGACACGTGTCAACCCAGCCATGAAGCCTGACCACCCCATCCCGTTAGTCGCTTAAGTCTTACGACACGCATTACGCGCTGAAGAACTTCAAGAATCTTTACGGGTATGCCCAAGGATTCACCTCTGGCCTCCAGTTTTTGTAAGTTTGTGTATTCTGCCTAAACTGTATTATATGTATTAGTTATATATTTCGTCTTATGATAAGCACGGTTTGCTGAATAATTTTTGTACCTAGGTTTCACGATTCTGACACAATACAGACTAGCTTAATCCATAATGGTTGTCATCGGTGAACGAATTAAGACGTACAGCGATCCCCGAGAGGTTACTGTTTTCGGAAACAAAACAGACTCTCTTTTACATATCAGTTATCAAGCAACGGATATCATGCATTGAAGTTCTAGTCATTCGCTCTCCTGCCCTCGCCGAACATGTGTTTAACAGCTGTCATCCTTCATATTTTCGATCCGATGTATTGTTACTGTCACGTATTTACTGATCAATACGGATCGTACGTTATCCTTTGGTCGAGTATGAACCGACAGAATATGTGTGCTGCAATGTCTGTACATGTGTATCAAAAAGGATGTTCCCACCAGTAACTGGATAATTGCCTTTCCCATGCATGTGTTTGTGACGGGTTCCGCCGCAGTAGCAGGATAGGCTTTCTTTTTTGGGGAACTCTCTGTTTTAACGATTTGATAGTAAATCACATCCTCATACAATAGATTTTGCTTTTTGCAGAGAATTCGTATTAATATGGAAAGGATTTTTCTCGCTTTCATTTAAATTCAGAGCAATAGTTGATAAAGTAGCATTTGTATATCCCCAAACCGTTTGTATGATGTTACCGTCTTACTCAGCAATATTCTTGCTATATGGCGGCGGTCTGTAAATAATCGAGACTGAACTAGAGAAACCAGTGATTAACATCATGATAGTCGATCTGATCACATATTTGGGATCGATAATATGTGTCAACCAAGTCAACGAGTTTCAATACCCGATCCTACATGCATGGCTTGCTGAAGAGCAATTCTAACCCAGATTTTCACGGGTCACATAATTATAACGATACGTGAGTGTACTGGGGTTTTTTTCGTTTTAACTTCGCTTTAGATTTCGAACACAGCTATTTGAAATATATTTTGATATTTGTTTGGCACTGAGAAGCTTTGATGAACAACAGACTTCAAGTGCCATTTCTTGGCATGCTCATAACTACTAGAGTTTATCAGTGCTTGCCATTAACCTTGCAATGCTGCAGGCCCTATGGACTAAGAACATTAAAATGTTCAGTGCACTGATTAGAATGTGCATGACCTATATGTTACCTACATGACTGAGCTATAGAGTTTAATTCAACTCTAGTGACTGACTAGTGGTCAGTTACAACAAAATCCCTACACATGTAAAGTTTCACGTCTTCTGAAAAGAACCTGTGATGGTCCCGGGGTAGAATAGGCCTTCAGTAACCCATGCTTCCCATAAAAGGCGACTATCCTTGTCGTAAGAGGAGACTAACGGGATCGGGTTGTCTGACTCGTTGGTGGTCTGACACATGTCATCTGTTCCCATTTGCGTAGATCGATGTTCATGCTCTTGATCACTTGTCCAGACTCGATTATTCACAGACCTATGGCTGGATTGTTGCTAATGCGGCGTAAAACAAACCTCACTCTCCCTACTGAAAAGTCTGATTCAGAATGTTCAGACAGGAATACATGTGTTATTAGAGATGAGAAGCTGTCTACCATGAGTACCTACAGAAAACAAACTGTAGGTCTGAACGATTTTCAGTCGGCTTTAGGCCAAAGGACTGGCGTTAATTTCGAGTGCTGTATTTTTTGTCATCTTTACTCAGTTTATTCATACTCAGTGTGGCAACACCGTTGTATAACGCTGACAAAGGAGCCGTCCAGCACCGCCATTAATCTTAATGGAAAATACCAATTAACCATGTTTCAGTTGAGCGCTTCCTATCACACACAACTGAACAATGTCTCTCTAGAGCTAGTTTCCTGGCGGAGGCGGATATTAAGGCAATTACCATAACGTGTTGGAAACCGTGGCTTGAAGAATCTAATCATAACTGTGTATTTTGAGGTTAGACTGGGTTGAGTTTAGCTTTACAATGCACTCAGCAATATTACAGCTATATGGTGGCGGTCTGTAAATAATCGAGTCTGGACCAGACAATCCAGTGATCAACAGCATAAGCATCCATCTACGCAACTGGGATACGATGACATGTGTCAGTCAAGTCAGCGAGCCTGACAACCCGGTCCCGATAGTCGCCTCTTACGAAAAGCATGGGCTACTGAAGACAAATACTCGGTACATCGTATACATTTGTTCCTCAATGTTGAAGTCCATGGTCTCCAATATGGTGATCTACCTTCAGTTGTTGGCTATCAATAACCCATTAGATTGTTTTGTCAAAAAATAATGTTCTACTTTTAACGATATGTGCTAGCTTGTCTTAACTATTTGTGGGATTAGTCACTTTACTGTCATTCTTTGGCAGGGTTTCATGCACTAATATTGTATGTATGTATTATGCATTTGGAACTATTTTTAGTCACGATGGATGGAACATTGCTGATGTGACGCACTCACCCACTCACTCACTCAACGTTAAACTCGGCAGGTTCCAGGATGACGACATCTTTAAACATCAATAACACAAGTCTGGAATAGGACACTGGTTATTCAGATTTCAAACTGGGATGTTGCACGGTAACAAGTAATTAGTATAGTAAAAGTGCCTTAACCTGGCAACCTTAAGGGTCACGTATTTCTCACCGGTGACAATGGTTGATGCTCTCACTATCGACCACTAGTTTGTATACCTTCGTTCATGTGCATCCGAAACATGACGGTGTTTGGGGATATGTAATCAGACCTTGAAACAAATATAGCCAATGCATCCCATGAAAGTATAGAATGTGGGCCAAGCATAAATGTGCAAATGGAGAAACCCTCTGGGCTCTTTGTGTAATATTTCAAAAATATAACTTAGAAACATTTTTGTTTGTGCAACGTGCTCATTTCAGAGAGTAGATGTTAGTTTGAGGGATATGCGAACTGCTCATAATTCAAAGACGAGATTTCTTGATTGTATTGCACTCACATTAAACATGTTTGGTTAGATTAGGTTTTGGTGAAAACATCCAAAAACACGAATATATATATGCTTGTGTCATATAAAGACTTAATTTTACGCCGATTTAGCCGTAATTCAGCTGTCACGGAGTGGGATACTACAGGTTTCAAAGCTTCCACATTTCTGAGTGAGTGAGTGAAGATTCACATTGGCAGGATTTCACGCATGTTATGAACTGTCAGGAAAGGACTTTCTGCACGACACATTATATACACAGGCTGTAGCTAGATCATCAGCACCTAAAGGTAGATCATCATTCTAGGGACCATGGGTTTACTCTTCTGAGGATTAAACGATTAGGTATCCCAACCACATACTCGATTTCTATCGTTCCAGAGAAATAATCTCTGTTACAGTTAATGACAGAGGTATGTATACTTTTAGTGAGCTCCTTCGGTATGAACTGGAATGTTGGCGGGCAGTTTTTCTTTCTAAGTTGAAAATGACTCGTTTTGACAGGATGATGACAAGGTTTAAACGGTTGATATTTTTTGGATAGATAACCAAAAAGAACGTCCTCTTTGGATATGTTTATCGGACTTTGTAGTTTGTACAATATCCAACTTTCTAAGTCTGGAAAGTTTCCCAATTTTGATAGCCAGTTGGATTAGCTTCGTGTATGCCTGAAAGTTACAAGGCTACAAAATAATTCAATAGCCCGAAATCTGAGCGGGAAACTAAGCAAAGATTACAAAAAGAAAGATGAGAAATATATTGTCGGCATGACAAGGAATTCATCATTAAGCTGTTAATATGATGAACATTTTATTAGGCAATTTTGCATGATTTAAAAGTGTATTACACCTTTAAAAGCGGGAAAGAGTGATAGATTTACAACATGAGCCCATGAAAATTCACTATCTATTCGGGCCGGTGAATGTGCATAATTACTAGCCCGACTGGATTTTTCCTAGCCACGTGTGAGCGGGCAATAGTTATTTCGCACAATGGTTATTTCCTCCGTGTGTCCACCTTGCACAATTTTGCAGGCCTGACTCTATATACACTATTTAACGCCCATAAACGTTGAAAAAAGGCATTGAAAAAAGTCCATTTCTTAAATGACAAAAAACGCGGTTGCATTAAAGAAGACGTCCATGTCTTTCAAGATATGGTCAGTCGATGACAGTTCAGATGATCTCGAAAGCCAATATAGCACATTAAAATTGTTCTAGTCAGATACTGTTTTAACAGCCAGTAGTGCTGAAGACGATTCTTCACAGACCGCAAGTGTGAAGTGAAGTGAAGACGTCGAGCCTGACTGTCTGGGTTACACAACACCAAATGTTTTCCCATAGACTTCTGTAGTAACCTTATAGTTTTTCAAAAATCACCCAGGCTTTCAACAGCCACTCCATGTAGGCATGGGTAGTCAGGGATTTAGACTATAACGAAGCACAATTTCTGGCCAGTACGTCCGGCTCATTTCCGAAGCACAGGAAGCGGAAAACATCAACCCTAGTTTCGCACCAAATGTCACCTACATGAAAATATCCTTACAAGTCATGGTGATAAAAATGACAGCACTAAATACTAAATACTAAAATTGTGGTCAGGTTACTGCTGTAACAAGTCTCTGTCTCTTCAGTTGTTTACAAACTGTGGCCGGTCATGTGGCATGTGATTCTAATATAGTGTAGTTGAACCTCTGGCATTGGCTGTCTGGCTCCGGGCCTCGCACTAATACCGCAAATGAGTAAATGTCCTCCAACTGTTCTCACCTCGCTGGCCGCAGATTGTTCGGTTTGTAAAGAATGTTGATATCTGGTACTTATGCTGTAGGTGATTACACATATTAATTATATTTCATAGTCAGGGGTTATCAGTGGACATGCAGTCACTAATGTGGTTGTTCTAACGTTCCAAACTGAACTATTTTGTGTTGAATGATGAAGTTAACATTTAAAGTCACATCGGCAATATTTTCAGCCAGATCGTGACCAAAACAAGTTGTCAATACGTGAAATACATGTAAATTATAAAAATCTGTCAACGAAGGATAAGTAAACCAACTGTATACCACAATAAACTCGGTGCGCATAGTGGCAGCAAGAGTTGTATACTCCCAAGCTGCAGGGAGTTTGATAATGACGCTGAGAAACAAATACCAGCGCCTTGAGAAGCCAATAGTTGCATGGATATGTGCGCTATATAAATATACTATAATAATAATCTCTAGCATGTCACAGTAATTTATAAGTAAAACTACCGTCTATCTCTAAAACTTGAATTCAAGGTGACAAGACAGTATAAAAATGGGCTACAGATCGCCAACAATTGAAGGTAGATCACTATACTGGGGACCACGGGGATTTACAGTACATTTGCTTCCTGCATGGACCGTACCTGGATTTGCTTCAGCCGTTAGCAATGTAGACACATTTAGCCAAAAATCACTAAAATAGTGTCGTGCAAACAAACGCACATACATCATATACATTCATGTCGATCCGGGTTAGAACTGACCTTCAGTAACCCATGCCTGTCTACCGGGATCGGATGGTCAGGTTCTCTGACATGGTTGATGCATGTCATCGTACCCTAACAGTTTAGATCGATGCTCATAATGTTGATCACTGGATGGTCTCGTCAAGAATCGATTGTTTACAAAACCCGCCATGTTGTTTCAATATTGCTGAGTGCGACGTCAGACAACAAACAAGACAAACACTCACGTCGTAATAACAAACACTAACAATGCAGTTTCTTAAACAATGGAGGGCTGCTCCTGTAGAGAAAGCGAACAACATCATGCTTTCTGGCAATCCTTGAGGACGCTCTCTGCAAACTCTCCTCTGCAAATTAGCTCAGCCAAACGAACCAGTATAATACGGTTTCAGGTCTGCAAGATAGACACATCTCAGACGGTTGGACCCCTCGTATCTGTCTATGTAAGAACAGTTAATATATAGCGTAAATGTCGGTATGACGTCATGTACATAAAGTTTGTAATTAACGTTCCGAAAATTAATGCTGTAACCGACTGGTCTAGCGTTTGAACGTTTTTGTTAAGGTTCCGCCACTGATGTAATAATAATTAGTATTCTTTATTTATATTTATTTTGCGCGAATATGAACACAGACGCAGACAGTTATTACCCCGGATAACCCAAACCGCCTGTGAGACGCTAGAAAGTTAAAATCACCGAGTACCCAACAGAGGCAAATTTGAACAAACTCCCTTGCCTGCAGTGGGACCAAGCGTATCGTATGAGCTTCGTTGTGGGACTGTAATGAAGTCTCAGGAGTCAAGCTGCCGAACACGGTTACCCATCCAATGACACTTCGCGCTCAGCGTTGCTTAACTTCAAATGATTTGTGACAGCATTAACACTATCCATAGGAACACATGCCACCACAACTCAGAGCTGCTATGGAGAAGTTTTGTTTCTCTCTGTGTGGGACTCTCTCTCTCTCTCTCTCTCTCTCTCTCTCTCTCCCTCTCTCTCTCTCTCTCTCTCTCTCTCTCTGTTGGTCCATGTTGTGTATACATATATACGTATACAGTGACTAATATTGTTTGAAAACAGGTCCCTCCAACGACTCTAACGTATACAACTCAAATCATGAGCACCTACAGATAGAGCGAATACCAGCAACATTGTATGCTCAGTGAAACGGACAATTAGAGCCCCAACTTATCCCTTTCCCGTCTGTAGAGGTTTGGGTTGTCAAATACGATTACGATTTGGCTTAAAGCTTGAAGCCTGTTATCAAAGAGTGAGCACTACAGCGCCACGGTCGGGTTATACGATATTTCCAGCCCTGTCAACGCAGGAAGATGGGAGAGGTACGGTGTGTTACTCTATACCTAGTGTACAGTGGCCGATATTCACGAGTCAGATTACAGCCGCACCTAGCTACAGCTCTGCAAATCTGGGTCACGTCACTCACATCGCTCAAGGATTCACACTCCAAGCTCGTGTACGAACTATCAGTGGGCACTTTGCCAACGTCCGTAGTGTGTAATTGCGTCTTTATTAGTGAAGAGTACAATGTACCTTTGGGCGATAAAGCTTAATGTAAACAATCGTCAGGAACGCAATCAAACTACCTCCGGCCTTCGGTTAGCATCATACAGCATAACTGTTGTTAAGTCAGTTAGTTCAATCTTAAATAATCATTGAGTTAATGACATAATTATTTCATATTATGATTATATGATATGAGGTTAAATGAGACTAAGGCGTTTTGCATCCTTCGTTCGAATCCGTGAAGATCCGGGATAGGACTGATTTTCAGCAACGCATGCTTGCCAACATAGAATTCGAATAATACTGAGTACGGTGTAAAACTACATTCACTCTTAGAATACTTCGTCACCTTGAATCATCAAAGCCAGACCCGTCAGTGTTATCAAGATGAAAAGGTAGCCATTCATTCACCTGTGACGCTGGTCACCCTGGTTCGATTTCTGAACAACCTAACGCGAAATGTCTTCCATTTATCCCTAAATGGGACACACCATGAGGCTGCTATTCACATCATCAAGCAGTCAGACCGTCAAAAACCCAGCAATGCCCAAAGGTCGTGCTGGTGACGTCTCACATCGTTAAAAGTATCTTAATCATACTACAGTTTCAGTCGTGCTATATTTGTGAGGTTTAATGGTTGTATAATAACCAACAGTCTGGGATGTTAAACCGTTATACAGTTATAGTCTGCATATTGCTCTGGCTCGACTTCAGGTATTTATACAGTTTGATATTAATAATCATTGTCACTCTACCACTTCCTGTCGCACGATATGGCTGAAAAATTCACGTTGTGACATCTCTATTGAACAATAGCACATTGTCCATAACTAGACACGAATATCATTAAATAAGAGACATGCTGTTTCTGCCGACCACAGCTGAACAAATAAGCTATTATTCTAGGACTGGACTGGTGCTCCTGGGTGTTCGTTGCATACTAATCGTCCCCTCATCCAACTAGCAAATAGTGTTTTATGGTCGTCGAAAAGCTTCATGCTTACTCATTAAAGGTTGTATAAATTTTTATCTTAATTTTCCCGTCAAAAAGTATCCTTTGATATATTTAAAATGCGTAATGGGGCCATTAAAGCACACAAATATTTGGGTTCTTTAAGCTTAAAGGAAAATTAATACGAGCAAAGAGTCATTTGTGGGACATTGTTGTTGTATCCTAAATACCTAAGATGCAAACTGGATTTTCTGGTCCAAACATGATTATTCACAGAACATGGTCACAATTCTAGAATACTGATGGAGCCGGACCAAAACCCTTTTGATACTTGGATAAAAAATAACACATTCACTTTTCGACTACGCTGTACAGTTGAATTTCATTATTATTATCACAGTTATTTGAAAACGGTTGGGGCTAACTAGTGCCTAGAATCCGCAATTCTGCTTATAATAATTCCATTATTGACAGCTCGAATACCCATTGTGTACTGACATCTAAACGGAGCCATTCAGAGCATGTCAGTTGCAAAGCATTTATTGTATGTAATATGAGAGGTTACCGTCTTCGTCCCCTAAATTAAATGTCGTGTCATATTTCGTAATTGGCAAATATGTGATTGGCCAGGAGACCATACCCATTGTGTTCATTGTTGATGACTTAGTCGCAGATAAGTGAACATTTTCGATTGGGATTCTCATAAAGCTTCACTCTGAACTTGTCAACGTTATATAATCGGCACCAAAATAAACGCAAACGTTACGCTCATATACATGCACTATGAGAACGAATGTGCATTTCACATGTGTTTAAACATTGGAAGTGATATGTGTGGGTTTACAGTACAGCCAAATATGCCAAGAACCTGTGTGAAGGAGGGAACGTGGCCAACAGGAAATGATTGTGCAGTATGATTGAGTGAGTTAAAATTAAAGTCACATCGGCAGTATTTCAGCCATACCGTGACTATGAAGGTTAAATCAACGCATAAAATGAAGTTACATATTATTCTTTCATATCTGCGAAGGACAGTTAAACAACGTTTCAGAAAACGTTATCAAAATGTTGTCAAAGAACAAAATCAAAACTTCGTCAGATCACAACGTAATAAAATCGTTAAACATTTTGAGGTTACATTTTCACTCCGATCACTAAAATAATGATTTTGACACTACATATGTACAAACATTTGTGAGAAAACCTGAAAGCTGTTGTGAATGTTTTGTCAAGTAGAACAACATGTCATGTGTTTCATTACTAGCACCATTTCCTACAGATCCAACAATGTATTGTAAATATAATCGCCTGGTTTCTGCGTAAACGCCCGGCATTCTCTGCGTGGACAACTTGCTGGCTCTCTCGGGAATGTTCCCAGACACTTTAACAGGTCAGAGCAGGAACCCA
Organism: Haliotis asinina; assembly: GCF_037392515.1. NCBI lineage: Eukaryota > Metazoa > Mollusca > Gastropoda > Lepetellida > Haliotidae > Haliotis > Haliotis asinina. Next base: position 90,720,903 of record NC_090280.1, read on the forward strand.
TGCATTGAAAATCGGACGGGATAGCGGGTGGGAAGTTCCATCACATTGCTGGATGCAGAAGACCGTACATTTTAGTCTTGTGACAAAGCGAGTTTTCTAAAAGGAAGCATGTATGTTCAAATTATTGTTCTTTAGTCACGTTTTATATCTTGCTTTGTGAACGTTCGTCCTTTGTTTGCCACTGCACGTATTCCTGTGATGCTTTTCAACATATGTGTGATAGATATTACTTGTGGCATAAAATCGTAGTGACTTAGTGTTAGAATGGGTGTTTACTGCATGGTTATCAATGTTCACAAGACTAAAATCAACAGTACAATCAAAATGAGCCTGTTTATTTATAGGTTTCCTTAGTGATACATTAATAAATGGACATTCATATCTAAGTCACAGTGTATCTATGTTCGCAATTAATGCCGTGTAGAGTGCTTGTTGATATATCATTCAAATTACAAAGGAACGTAGACTATAAACGTGACTCTAATATTATCATTTATTAAATTACCAAAGTGTAGACGTGGTTTCAAATACAGATATTTTCCGTTTTGTTCTGCCCCGTATTCAATGTGCCGACAGAGATTTGTACACGTTGACAGTCTTGCTGATCAGCGATGTACTGGAAATTGGGGGGATAATTTTACATTCGAGTCGGGAATTCCAGTTCGTTATTTAACAGTATAAACAATGTCACCAAACCAAACCATGGTTCCCCACAATAAATCTCACCCCCTCATGAGAAAATATACCATGTGATGTGTAAACAAAAGATGAAGATATACCATGTAGAAATACCTTTAGATATGAGTTCATCCTGCCTTTAAAGGCAACTTACCATTTTTAACGTAGGCCAAATGTAAGAAATACACAATATTCAGTTCCGTAAAAGTAGTAAGTTGCGAGTAACAACTTCCTTATGATGTGTGTGATGATGCCCATATTTGGAGGGAGCTATCATACAAATATTGAGATGAAATCACTTGCACAATCTGACAAATTGTTTTTATTTGGGTGATAATTACTTATTTCCTGTTGTATATGATTAATGGCCTACTGCGGCTGACTGATGAATACTTTTGGGAATTTGAAGTCTTCAACATAGTTTCACGTCACAGAAGCATTATGTGGCAGTAATTCAGCGTCATCAAAAATGGAGTAAATGTTTGTAGAATTTCTTTGCGTTTATATCAGAAGCCTACGCAGACGAAAGACGAGAAAAAGTGAGTGTGTGAGTTAATTTTTAAATTCTGATCAGCAATATTGCAACCATATCGTGACGAGAACGATTAATTATAAAAAGACAAATGGATTAATAGCACATACATTGTAAAAACTTGTCGACGAAGGACAGTAAAATTAACTAGAATATCATGGAGTAGAATGTAAAATTAGTGTTTAGACCTAAAACAATTTTGAGTGAGTGAGTTAATATTAAACGTCACATCGGCAATATCTCAGCCATATCGTGACGGGAACAAAACACTGAAATGGAATATATGACTGTTATAAAAACCTGTCGACAAAGGACAGTAAAACAACTACAATATCACAATTTGAATTAAAACTAGCATGAAGAGTTGAAACTAATATCAATATTTACACAATACAATATAAAAACAGACTATAGATCGCCAACAACAGAGGTAGATCACCATACCAGGGACCATGGGGACTTACAGTACCTTTGCTACCTGCATGGACCCTAGTTGGATTTACACCATCCCTTCAGCCGCTGGCGAGTGTACAAAATGCTAGCCAAAATTAAAACAACAGGAACACTACGATTAAAATTCTGGTAGACTTAAATTTACATCAGATGTTTTTGGACTTCCGTACCCTCTCAGGAGGACATTAATTTTACAGTACTTCAACACCCTTTGAGGGTATAGCCACTAACAATTCTATTTACGAATCTAAACTACCTTTTATTGAAATACATCTTTGTACAGAAACATATTGCTCAAAATTCAGCAAAAATCAATTTATTTTAAAATAAAACAATAATTAAATGAGAACTAACGCTGGTAAAAAGATCCTTCATTGTTTTAACTGTGAAATACATATCCCTTGTGATGGAGAATTCAACACAGTCAAGCAGACTATGCTTGACCGTAACTCTCTCATCACAAGGGATACAAACTGGAGGATCCTCACCTTTTAACAGGTATGCATGAGTATATCTAGTGTGGCCAATACGACATCGTCGTAAAATAACCTCTTCAAATCTGGACTGACATACCAAGTAGGTATAACCAATGTAGGGTTTTATTTCATGTAGTTTATTGATACCAACTTGGGTGTCCCACTTCTTCTGCATCAGATCACGGATATAAGATCTAATGGTAGCTTTATAATCAGTGTAAGGAATAAGAGGTGGTGTCATAGATTTTTTGAGTGCTGCCTTAGCAGTAAGATTGCGTTACCGGAAATGCCTACTTGAGGGATCATTTGCTTTTATTCACGAACTATGAAGGATCTTTTTACCAATATCAGTACTCATTTAATTATTGCATTTTTAAAGGAATTAGATTTGTTAAATGAATTGTAAATAGATAAATATTTTATAATTGGAAGATTAAATTAGTAACTCAAATAGTTAGTGGCTGTACCCAGTGGAAGTACTGTAAAATAATTGCCCACCTGAGAGGGTACTTAAGTCGAAGAACATTTGATGTAAATTTAAGTTTCCCAGGTTTTTAATCGTAAAAAGTATTCTTCTACTGTATGGCTAGATTTGTCTAAATTGCTAACATCTGAAGGGATGATGTAAATCCAGGTAGGGTCCATGCAGGAAGCAAATGTACTGTAAGACCCCATGCTCCCTACTATAGTGTTCTACCTTCAGTTGTTGGGAACCTTATACATTTTTATATTGTATTGTCCTCTACATTGCTTTAGCGAGCCACCTCCTCGTGGTGGGTGCTGGGTAACGCTAAGAGCTCGCAGACAACCCCGTTGTGGACCCGGGGGGATATTTGGTCCACCAACCTGTTTGCCGTGGGTTTCGGCCCTGTGTCGGCGGAGGAGGGGATCCTGGTGGTTGAGGGCAATAGGGGCTTGCAACCATGTTCCTGTTGCTCAATACACCACTTTGGCCCTGACTTCGCCTAGACGGGTGGTTGAATGGGCCCGGTTCAACCAATCGGCTGGTCATGCCAAACCCTGTGCACGGAGTATAATTATATTTATCATTGCACACATATCATTTGGAATTGGTGTAACTTTGGTCTTGGCTCTATTGTCTAAAATATTTTTGATTTTGAAATATGTTGTTTTGAACTAGAGTTCTATGTCAGAAGGCGGTGGCTCATGGGCCAGTCTGGTTGAATTATTAATCTTTTAATTCTTCTGCTGGAGTATATCATTCAGGTATCCTTGGTGCTGCAAGATGGAGGCCCGCTTGCTTTAGCATTGTCCTTGTGATACTCCGTGGTGGGTGGGGAGCTCGGATGATGAACCATGTTACACTAACAATGGCTTACGAAATACCCCTAAAAAGACAAAACGTCCAATTGAAAATGACCCTGTTGATACTGACCACTGACCGTCTGCATCGAGTAGAGTATTGGCCGCGTATCACTGTGATTGAGACTCCTGATAAGACACCTTTAAAGCTTAATCCCTTTGCTGTATCCAAGGGTATTCAAGGTATTGCAGGGGATGTTAAAAACATTAGACGTTTACGTTCGGGTGCGCTGTTAACTGAATGCGGGAACAAACAACAATCAACCAACTTGATGAACATGAAATCTTTTGAGGGCATTCCGGTCACGATCTCTGCACACAAAACCTTGAACACAAGTAAAGGAATCTTGAGAGATTGTGATCGATTGTTTGATGATATGTCGGACTTTGATATAGTGTCAGAAATGAAGGATCAAGGTGTCTTTTATGTCAAGCGCTTTTCAATTCGGAAAAACAATGAAACCATCAAAACGAACACGTATCTGTTTACTTTTGCGTGTCCAAATGCTCCTAACTCAGTGAAGGCAGGCTACTGTAACATTCAAGTTGATACCTACATCTCCAACCCGCTCAGGTGTTTTAAATGGCAGAAACATGAACGCGGTGTAAATACTTGCACATTGTCTGTTGTGTGTGCTCACTGTGGTGAGAAAACACACACAACAGAAGATTGTGACAGTGATTTTAAAAAATGCAACAACTGCTCAGGCGACCATTCTTCATTTTCTAAACAGTGTCCTATATGGAAAGAGCAAATGGAGATCAATAAAATAAAATTTACTCAAAATATCTCTTTTTCGGAGCCCAAAAAACTGTTAAAGAAATCGGGTCTTCCAGAAAGTCAAGCTGCAGTAGCAAAAACCTCATCTGAGTCTAGCTCTGAAATAACAAAATCATCCACAGGCTGCCAAAATACCTTGACTTGGGTAAATTGCGACTCTCCACAGCTTTTGTACCCTGCCATAACATTCCAGACTGAGGAATCACTTCCTGGTACCTCAAAGCCTTCTTCTGATTACAAATCATCATCATCTCAGTCACACTCAAACTCTCAATCGATATCTAGATCTGATAATGAACAAACTGTGAAAAGTAAACCGAAGCAAAGCCTGATGTTTCAAAACAACAAAATGGCAGAGCTCCTAAAGGGACACAACATAAAATTCAATTGTTCAATAAATATGGGTCTCTGGAAGACGTCCATTCTAGGGCACATAGCTTGTCGCCTTCCAAAAGAGTGCTGGGTAGATCCCCCGGGGTAGATCCCCAATACATCCCTACAAAGGATAGTTTATTCCAATAACACTGGACAGTGGAACTGCAGAGGCTTGAGGACTAATTTACATGAATTACATGATGTTACACCTTCAGCGATATGTCTCCAAGAGACATATTTAAAACAAACAGATACGTTTGACCCTCGTCATTTTAATGCGTATCATTGTTTTTCCCCTCCGGGTGATAGGGCCACTGGTGTATCATCCATTCTAGTCAGACAAAAAGTTATTCAAAGCCCTGTTCCACTTTTTACTAATATGCAGGCTGTTGCAGTGAGAATTACTTTAATGTAGCGTTTACACTATGCTCTCTTTGTATTTCACCATCTTCGGCGTTTGCCAAAACTGATCTTCAAGCTCTATATGGCCAACTCCCGAAGCCCTGTATTATAATGGGAGATTTAAACGGGCACAACCCACTCTGGGGTAGTGTAAACGCAAACACCAAAGGGAAATTGTTGGAGGACTTTTGTTCTGACAATGATTTATGTATTTATAATGATGGTTCCAACACATATTTACACCCTGGTACAAGGACTTATTCTGCTCTCGACTTGTCACACACAGATTCAGAACTGCTAAATGAATCGTCGAATCGAATGGTCAGTCCACGATGACCCCTGTGTCCATATTTTCTTACTATATTAAAAGCTGTAACTCCATCTGATGTTCCTCCATCATCAAGGCGGGATTTTAAAAAGGCTAACTGGGCTTTATATGAAACACTTTGTGCTGAAAAACTTAAACCTCAACGTTTTATTGATGCCTGAGGGCTCTTGACTTGTTTTTCTGATGAACTGACGTCCATAGCTGATGAGTGTATATCAAATTCCTCTGTAGTTCCACATATTCGAAAACCATGGTTCAGGGATGAGTGCAAACAAGCTAGGGAGGCAAGGAGAAAAGCAGAACATTATTTCCGTCGCCATCCCATGGTGCATAATTCAAATAAATTTAAAATTTTAAATGCTAAAGCACTTTTAAACAGAACAAACGCCAATCTTGACAAAAGTATGTATCCAAAACAAATTCTCGGATACCCATGTCCAAGGTATGGATCATGGTCCAGGAAATTAAAGGTAAAGGTACTCAGTTTAGTGTCCATTATCTTAAACATGGAGATCAATTAATTACGGATAAAACAGATATCGCAAATAAACTGGGTGAAACCTTCGCTAAACATTCTTCCTCTTCTAATTATACACTTAAATTCTAGCAGTATCAAAAACAACAAGAAAAGAAAACAATTAAATTCATGTTCAGATAATGGGGAAGATTATAATGAAACATTTTCTATTAATGAACTCCATACTGCTCCTGATGAAGCTCATGACACTGCTACTGGAGCTGATAACATCCATTATCAACTTCTGAAGCACTTACCAGAATCCTGTTTAGAGACGCTCTTATATATTTTTGATGATACTTGGACTTCCGGGAAATTTCCTTCTTCATGGCGTGACGCCATAGTAATACCAATACCTAAACCTGGACGTGATCATACGAATCCTTTTAATTATCGTCCGATTTCACTAACTAGCTATGTTTGCAAGACCATGGAACGCATGATAAATAATCGACTTGTTTGGTACTTGGAAACTAATAACCTTATCACAGATATACAATGCGGTTTCCGTAAAAACAGAAGTAGTGTTCACTTACTGCGTTTGGAATCATTTGTGAAAAATGCACTAATTAATAAACAACATGCTGTGTCTATCCTTTGTGATCTCGAAAAAGCATATGACACAACCTAGAAATATGGCATTTTGAGAGATTTACACGATTTCGGGTTGCGAGGTCGTTTGCCTGAATTCATAGCCAAATAGAATTTCAAGTCCGCATGGGTTCTACCCTGTCTGACCATTACAATCATGATCATGGTGTTCCACAAGGCAGTATTTTGTCTGTCACACTTTTTAGTATAAAGATAAATAGTTTATCAAATGTTTTAAACGATTGAATTGGTGGATCGTTATTTGTGGATGATTTTAATAATTTTTGTCTTGGGAAAAATATGCATACTATTGAACGGCAACTGCAGTTGTGTTTAAACAAAATAAATAAATAGTGTATTGAAAACGGCTTTAAATTTTCTAAATCCAAAACTAATTGTATCCATTTTTGTAGAACATATAAGCCACATAAGGACCCAAAACTATCTCTAGATGGCACTCCCATCAGAGGTGTTAAGGAGGCCAAGTTCTTGGGCCTAATCTTTGACTCCCACTTAACATTTATGCCTCATATTAAGTTCCTTAAAACTAAATGCCTGAAGGCTCTTGTTTCCAATTCAAAGTGGGGAGGGGATCAAGCGACCCTCTTACACCTGTATCGATAACTGGTCCGTTCAAAACTTGATTATGGCTCCATCGTATATGGTGGAGCCTGCAAAAGCAACCTTAAACGTCTTGATTCTGTCCACCACCAAGGCCTCAGACTTTGTCTTGGGTCCTTCAGAACTTCACCTATTGAAAGTCTCTACGTTGAGGCTGATGGAATATCTCTTGAGCGGCACTGTGTAAAGATAGCTTTACAGTACATTACTAAGTTGTACTCTAACGAATCTAACCCTGCCTATAACTGTGTGTTCAATCTCCTTTATGACATTTCTAATAAAAGACGTCTTCTTTTGTTCCACCTCTAGGACATAGAATTAAACCCTTTCTTTCTTCGGCCGGCATGAACTGGAAAACAAGGCTCCTTCTTGTCTTCTTTCTTCTCCTCCTTGGCAGTTGGTTAGGCCACAAGTTGACCAAACACTAACTTCATTTGAAAAATCATGAATCATGAATTACAATATAAACAAGAATTATAATCAATTAAAAACTAAATAGAGCAATTACAAACCCTTATTTACAGATGGTTCGAAGAACGGTGGTGCAGTAGCTTGTGCCACTGTCATTGGATCGGGAACAATATCTTCTAGAATTCCAGATAACAGCTCTATTTTAACTGCAGAAGCAAACGCCATATCAACGGCCCTTAAATATATTCAAAGACACACTAAACAGAAACGGTGTAAACAGAGCTGCTATCCGAATCCAACATTTTTGAACGGACGAGTGATATACATAAGTGGCGGAGGGAAGCTTGATCCCCTCCCCACTTTGAATTAGAAACGACTTTTAATAAATCCAGCGCCTTCTTCTATTTATTTTTCAGGGATTTGATATCGGGCAGAAAAGGTAAATGTGAGTCGAAAATCAGACCCGAGAACTTTGCATCCTTAACGACTTTGATGGGCGTGTCATTTAAAAACAGTTCTGGGTCTTTATGCGGTTTGTATTTTCTTTTTGTATACAGTTGATGTTCGACTAAAGCCGTTTTCAAGATACCATTTATTTATTTTCTTTAAGCACAATTGCAGTTGCCATTCAATAGTATGCATATTTTTACCCCGACAAAAAATATTAAAAACACCCAGAAAAAGTTATCCATCGATTGAATCATTCAAAATCTTGGATACACTGTTTCTCTTGATGCTAAAAAGTGTTACAGACAAAATACTGCCTTCTGGAACACCCCGATCCTGATTATAATGGTCAAACAGGGTGCAGCCGTCGTGAGCTTGCTTGAGAGCTGTATATAACTCATGTGATGAAAAGACCTCATTATAATCTTCACCATTATTGGAATCAAAATTAAGTTTTTTCTTTTCCTCTTGTTTCTGATATTTCTGAAACTCTGGGACATAATTCGCCGATGATGAATTTTGGGCAAGGGTTTCGCCAATTTTATTTTTGAGTTAGTAAATTATTTCCATCTTTAAGATGGTGAACAGCTGATTTTGAACCTTTGCCTTTTTTCTCTGAACCATGTTCCACACCTTGGACATAGGCGTGCATGAGTTAAGTTTGGAGACATAGTTCCTCCAGGAGAGCCGTTTATTTTTGTTTGAAGGTACGACGTGCCTTCGCATTTAATATTTTAAATATATTCTAGTTGTGGACAGTTGGATGGTGATGGAAATAATTTACTGTCTTTTTCCTCGCTTTTCTGGCTTGTCTACAATCTGTATTAAACCATGGTTTTCGTACACGTGGAGTCGTAGAGGACTCAGGTATACACTCATCAGCAGTTTCATTTAAAATGTCAGAAAATTCTGAATGGAATCAGGTAAATCATTGAAACATTCTGGTCGTAATTTCAAGTTACACATAGTTTGATACAAAGACCAATTAGCCTTGTAAATGATGGAGAATCAGATGGAGGTGCTTTTGAAAGTATTGTTGGGATGTGGTCACTTCCGCAAAGGTCATTGTGAACTTTCCATTTAAATTCTTTAAATCGGTTAGAATCTGAAACCGGCACATCTCAAGAAGAATATGTGCCAGTGGCTGGATGCAGGTACGTGCTTGAATCGTCATTAAATATGCACATGTCGTTGTTAGAGATAGACTCCTCAAGCACTTTATCTTTACCATTGGTGTGTGTACCTCCCCAGAGTGGGTTATGGCTGCTTAAATCACCCATGATAACACAGGGCTTCTTCGGTAGTTGATCATAGAGAGACTGAAGATCAGTCTGCTGAAGTGCTGAGGAAGGTGCCGACGACAAAGATGACGGATTAATTTCAATATATATATACATAATTTTACCAAGATTGGCATTTGTTCTGCTTAAAAGTACGCCGCACTTTAGCATTTAAAATTTTAAATTCATTTAGTAGTATAGGGAATGGGGGTTCTGGACCACTTTCAAAAAAAGTCTCTACAAAGCCGTATTTACTAACTAAGGCTTTGGTTGGGCCCTTAGCTCTTGCTACTATTACCCCTACTACAGTTGGGTGCCTATGTCACGTTTACCGTGTGTTGGTAGGAGGTAACACTGTGCCGTACGGTACGATCAATAATTCTTCTCTTACAAACCCCCTACCCGGCCCATCCCTAAAGTAGTATAAGTTAGGTTCGTCGGCTTTCATATCCACTTTATCTATGTTGTAAGTTTTGACTGACCATATAGGATCGGTGGCCCGCTTACGGCTATCACCCTCGTGTTCCCCCGGCTGGTATAGATACCTCACTAGGGCCCTATCTGGTATCTGTTTCTCCTTCCCACGCAATGGAGCGGCCGACTCTGCAACTATTGATTTTAGTTTGATAGCATCTGCCGGTTTCTTACCGGTGAGACGGGTGACTTCATGGTTGATTGCCGACACCACCTTGGGTAACCTCGTGACCCATTCAGTCGATCGTTTTCCAGGGGTGGCCATCTCCCTAGCATACTGAAGGCCGAACAAGCGCTCAGCCAAAGTCCTATTAAATCTCTCAACTATGGCTTGGCTGCGATGGGCTCCGGCCGTGCCACGCCTGACCTTTGTATCGTGTTTGGCTAGCAGTTGTGACACGGCACCCATGAACTCCCGTCCGGGGTCAACTTGCAGCTCTGTTGGCCACGTCAGCGGGCTGCGTTTGTATATGCGTTCGAATCCTCTGGCTACCTGGGCCGAATCTTTCGTGGTCAAGGGTTCGGCTTCCTTGTAACGACTGGCTACGTCCACTACGGTTAAGGCATACTTGTACCTCTTGTCGTGGGGTAGGAACAGTAGGTCTGTCTGGTGAACGCTATTAGGTATGTTAATACCGAACCTCCTTCTAGGCACGTAGCGTGGTGCCGGCAAATAGATCTGCCACAGGGCTTGTTTTTCAAGCCACGCTTTGGCTTCCTCCGGTGGTACTCACGCTATTTTAGCTAGCTTATCTACTGCGCTAGCTCCTTTCCAGTACCCACGCGGGCTGTAGTAAATAGCCTCAAATTTTTTCATGTCCATACGCGTATGTGTTTATCCCATCAATAGCTATCCAACGTTTCGTGTCCATAGGCGACAGGGACGTCTTGTTTATAGTCAGTCCGTATATCTTATGTCCATCACTTCTAAGTGTGTTCATTTTATGCCTAAAGGTACGGGTCTTGAACAGGGCTTCCTTGAATCTGGCGTGTTTGATGTGTTGTTTCACCACATACTTCTTAACCCCCTTAGCCTTCCGGATCTCACTATTGTCGGCTTTCAGTATGGAGTACATCTTAGGTCTCAAACCTATGTACTCGGCTATGGGCGTGCCAGCACACTCGTCCTTCATCTTACCTAGGACCTTTTTATTTACCGTACTGTGTATGGTATGGGTCTTAGGGTAGTCGCTGGTGTCATATAAATCGAGGTGTTTTTTCATGTCCTCGTACACGTCCTCGGTTCGAATTTCTAACAGCAGGGAATCCGTGTCAGTGTACAGCACTTCACACCTGTCGCCGTACTGTTTCTTGAGCTCGTTGTAGTAAAAGTCGTACATCAGGTGTTTGGATAAATCGAGGATGCTCATCCCCACGTAAACAGGCCGGTTGAATTTTATGTGGCTTTTCTTCATGTGTAGGGCAACCAGGTTGTCTGTGAATATCTTACTACGGTTGAATGCCGGACTGACTATCAATCTCCTGAGCTTGTCTTCCTCACTCGACCGAACCAGCTTCACGGTCACGCGTTTCCTCAGGTTCTCCATAGTCTTACCAAACACTGAGTTGTTCATGAGCTTGTAGAGAATTTTCTCAAAATCACTGGTGGCTTTTTTTCGTAGGTCTGTGTTCATTCTGATGTAGGGCTCCATCCATGGGCTCTGGTCGAACATGAGCACCCTGTGTATTTTGGTCAGCCTCATACCCAACGACAGGTACAGCTGTAGGTTGCGATAGTGAACGATGTACTTGGTCTTATTCATTAAGTTAGGAACGAGTTTTTCAACGTCTGTCACACGCCCACCTAACAAGTTATGTTGGTACTCAGACATCCAGTCTGGGTTAACCCTCATACGTTCGGGGGCCAGGGGGTAGCTGTTGTGTGATGTGTGTAATTCCTTGGTATACTCTAAGTCAACCTCGAGGATATACCCTTTGTTCGAATCTGGTGCAACCCCCATAACATCAACGTGGGGTACCCATTCGAATCCCCCTGTAGGTAGATACTGGCTCATGGCCCAGCCGTACAGGTTGTTTGCGTCGAGGTAGAGAATGTGATTGGTTGGCTTGTTAGGATCGTAACCTTTCACGTATTGATTATTTGCTTTCGCGTATCGTTTGGATGCCATGGAAATCCCACCTCGCAAGCCTTTCTCAATGAATAGGTGCATGTCGTAATCTGTGAGCAATTCCAAATTAACTCCGGTCTTTTTAAGCAAGGCGTCCCACGACAGACCTGGGCTGGTGTAATACCATGCGGGGTCGAGTTTATACTGCTTGAAACACGCCCGCCTAAACGTCTCAAACACGTCGGCTAACAGCAGTACATCTGTCCTCAAGTACAGGTCGTGATAATCACCCAGGTTCTTACAACCCAGTTTATTCCATACGTTAGTCGCATGCGAGTAATCATCTCGTGAGACGGACGCCTCATTCAGCTTGCTATAAAAGCAGTCAATAGGGGGTAGTCTGGTCTCGGTGAACTTGACCCAACTATCCATGTACTCATAGGGGTACACACCCTTCCTCATAAGCAGGGGTCTAGTCTCGGCGTCTGTGTATCGATCGGTGATAGGGAAGGTATTGTTGGCCTTGACCAGACTGTCGAGTGACGACAGGAGGAACTGAAACAAGTCAATGAACCTAAGTCCTTTTAAGCTGAAGGAGATGTATCTCTCCATGTTGTTGGGGATGCACGTTATATTACCATCGATTTTCGCGATGGCCTGCATGATCAAGTGTGAGTCGTACCCTCTCAAGTTGTGAAAGACAACAGGGATGTTTATTGTCTTAGGGTTGATTTTAAGCTTGACGTTGCACGCGCTGTGAGCGGCGCCTCTATACTTACCAGTTATGTGGCAGTGATCTCTCACCGAATCACCGTTAAGTGGTGAGTCACACACGTGACAGTTAGTGCTACTAGCGTGAGCTAGCCTGTCGACTCGGGTCATACGCATGGGAGCGATTCTATACAATGCATTCCTAATAATTTTTTCTTCCTCCTGCAAACACTTTAGAAACCTTTCAGCCGCGTCAGGGCCCCTATACACTACCGGAGCTTTCGTTTCCCCGTCACAACGGACGACAATGTATCCAAACCCACAGGCTTTATGCTCTTGTGGGGGGGATTCCCCCACAACTAAGGCTTCGAAGTCGGCGTATATGATATAAGGCACAGACATTTGGTTCTTGTGGTTACCGAATTTTAGGATATTATCACCTTCCTTAGGCATGTCGACTCGTATGGCCGTCTGCCCCACACCTTGACAATCCTCCCGGTGGGATTCTAATAAATCAGCTCGTGTGAAGCCATGTAGGCATCGTTCACAGAAGTGGGTCTTTCCTCTGTGTGCCGATTGGTCATACAACAGCCTGCTAAAGTGTTTTATCCATGTGTAGTGATACTTGTCACCTCGCTGGATCATGAATATATTGATAACTTGGCGATCCTTCACCCCGCTGACCCTGTGTACTATTGTTGTGTTACCTTCGTGCCCAAAGATATTTATAGCCAGATTATTCTGTTTTTCTACTTTAGTGATCTGGGATATGGGGGTGGGTTCATCTATACCATCCCAGTTGAGCCCATCGTCTTGGGGATAGCTAGAAAGCCTATCTGAATGAGTGTCAGCTGGAAATAAGGCTGACCTGATAGCTAACCTCAGTCAATCGTTTCCTCTATTCTTAACGTTTACTATGGCATGTTTGTTCCTATAGTAGGGGGGCAAGGCTAGGTATGACCCGCCTCTGAACGGCACGTAGTTAGCTATATCTAGATAGACATTATCGATTTTATCTACAGCCCACCCGGACCCCAAGTGTGTGTAGCGTTCTAGGTATTCTCGTATCTGCTGAAAACTGGTATCGATTGATGTTTCAATGGTCTCTGTATGTGTGACGACCTCTTGTTTACCTCGGAAGTAAGGCTGAACATACTCAGTGAGGTCCCCAACCTGCTTATCGAGCGACATTTTCACTGTGATCTGAAACTTGATACTTCCTAGGTTATTTAGTTCCTGGTTGACCTTATCAGCTATCAGAGGCTTGATATCTGTAATGTCTATGTTTCTATCAACGTGCATGTGCCAACCTCTCAAATAGTTGCCTACAGCGCGCTCAGTGCGCACGAACTGTAGGTCAATAGCTCTATTCTGTCGTAATAATTCTAAAAGTTGTGGTTTTCTCATACGGGAATACCCGCCTAACGCCAAATCGTGTGCCTCGGCTTTCAGTTGTTTTACAGTGGGACGTGCTACGGGGGTATGTGATAACAATTCGACTAACCCGGCTCTGCCCAGTTTTGAATAACCCGTGTATCCAAGCTGTTTTGCTTGAGCTTTTAATTGTTTTACCGTAGGGGCTTCTAAACCTAGTAATCTCAACAATGCTGACTTCCGCATTCGAGAATACCCGATCACACCTCTCTGTTTTGCGACCCGCTTAAGCTCGCGTACAGTAGTCATAGTGTTTACACCTAACATAACCAATGTCTAATTGGAGTCTATCTTGAGCAGTCGCCTACGTTCTTTTATGTAGCCCTTTTTATTCTCGTAGATGAGTTGATGTCTGACTACGTTCGCTCCGTGAGCTTTACATAGACAATAGTGCCCTTTAACCCCGATGCCACACACAGAACACGTGTAGTTAGGACTTCCCATATGGAAACAACAGAACCTAGTCCTGCATTTCCTACCACAGGCCTCGGTCTTCCCCATAAGTATGTATTCACATCGGTATGGAGCGGGTCTCATGTTTACTTATATAGGTATTTAATTTAATTGCTTCGCAACCAACGCAGTAGCTGCTATACCCAACACTATGAAGCCCAGTTCACGATTCATTTGTCCCTTGGATGGTGTGTAGTACTGAGCGAGTGTGGGTTTATTGAGCGGTTCCAATCGTTTACCAGTTAGTAGGTAGTATTCTTTCATTGCTTCATCGACATCGTTGAATGTTTGAACGGCATGGTTTTCACGCTGGAATTGTTCGTTAATAAAATCGATCCTCTGGAGGCGTTTTTTAGCGTACTCGGCCTGTGCCTTTTGTAATTTCTCAGTAGCGAGATCGTGCCGCTTCCTTTCTTCCTGTATTTCAGCCGCGTGGTCATCTCGTAGTTTCGAGAAGAGGAAATTACTCCCGGAAAATGCCAGGGCATTCACTAACGCCCCACCGACCATCATAGCTATCGTGGCCATCCTATATTTATTTCATTATATTTTCAGGTATTATCCCTTGTTTTACTAGGATGTCTTTTGTGGCCATCGCCATACCAAGGTTCATTATGAGCATACCCATATCCTGCAGGTTGAAATCTAGCTTGATAGTTGGTTGTTTAAGCACCATTTTAGTCAACCGAGCGTACCCTACGGCTAGACTGGCGACCACTGTGGCGTGGTATGCGTCGTTGACGAACGTTTTCCCCTCAGACATTATGTATATGATATAAAAATATTAAAATTATAACATGATATGCGGGTCGACAGTGGGGGTTACCACCTCACTGTTGGGGGGTACCACCTCACTGTGGGAGGGTACCCCCACGTATAACCATGTTATAACCACGGCAGCGCCTACAGCCAACAACAGTCGGGGGTTGATAATTTTATGTTGGTTACACCACCGTTTTCTACCGGCAGCTACTCTCTTAGGATTCTTCTGCCTGGTTACTGTTGGGGTCACTTCCCCTACTGGTTCCCTGGTCTCCTGTGAAGGGGTCACTTCCCTCACCTCGGGAGGGGTCTCCTGTGCAGCATCCATCTATACTATTATTATTATTTTTTCTCTCAAATTGACAATGCTTTGCCGTGATAATCGCCGCCGTCACTGGAGCCAACAACATGCCATATTTGTGGTACAGCTCGCAGCTGATAGAGCTCACGGCGTGTTCGATAAAAGGGTCTTTCTCGAGGTCTTCCCACAGGTAAAGTCGGCGCTCTGGTGGAATGGGAAGGAAGTATGACACAATACCGGTGTATATCTGGGTCATAGCCGATCCTATTGTCTTTGTCATTTCTGCTCCGAGCCGGGACTCGTATCTAGCGTACAGCTTATCGATTTCTTCGGCTGACATTTTGTGAATTTTATCCGGAGTGTAGTCTCCAAAGTAATGTTTGGCTTTGCCGCCAACAGCCAACGCCACCAGTTTCTCTCGCTTGTCATCATCCACTACCAACTGTTCGAGCAATTCCTCACACACCATCTTATAATATAACAAGTAAGATTTAGTTTTAACTATATAATACCCGATGCAGACAAAACACAGAGAAATGAAGGTTAAGTTGCACACGACAAACACTTCAAATATCATAGCTATACTTAGCATTTGCTTAGCTTTAGCCTAGCTTTGCTTAGCTTTGCTTAGCTTTAGCACACTCTATATGCTACTGGTTGGTCGGTCTTGAGCACGAGCTTAGCGTGTTTAGTTTCAGCGAGCTGTTTCTTCACCCGTTCCCGTTCTAATTTGCTCATCACATCGTTCTCTCTCAAACACTCCTCGAACGAATCCCTGTCCTTGCAGTGAAATAAGGCCACCCATCGCGTCTGCTCCCTGAGGTCTTTCAACACCAAGTTGAACTTCTGCGTTAGCACCCAGACGCTGTGATTTGCATGCCGGCCGGAGAAGGCCAGGTACGATAGCATGTCTCTCTTTTTTGTTATCTCGCGATTAGCGCTGCAGTCGTCCAGTATGAACAGCGTCGGTTCCCCTTTAAATTTCTCGTGAAGAGCTTTCAACCAGTCCTGCAGGCGTGTTCCGGGGTCGATTTTGTGTACGTCCGGGTCCGTCATCACCCAAGGTCGCGCGTACGTTTTATTCATGCTCAGAGTAGGGCACATGATAACGATGTTATCGAACACATCCTTGTAGTAACCCTCCAACATATCCAACACGAAAACGGTCTTCCCACAGCCAGTCTGCCCGCACACTATGGCGCAGTGTGGGTCAGTGGGGAGGTGGAGGTCAGTAGATGGCTTGCACAAATCTCCCATTGTCTATATTAAGTTGCGCGTCCATAATAACGTACAGATATAATTTCAACTTACCAGCGGGTTGAGCCTTCTTAGTAATCTGGATGGTTATCCCTTCGCTGCCGTTATCTATACGGCGCCCGCTACCGTGCAGTTTATCATCATCCGTGGATCGCATGTCCAACCATAGGGCGTACTTGGTGGTCAGGTATTCACCGATCTGCACGGAGCCGAGGTCCAGGTCCTTTGTTATGTAATCCCCCACTGGTAGCTTTTTTATCTCATCCCACTGCTGGTGTGGTCTCATACCATGACTGAACAGCTGGTTGGGCACGCCCTCGATGGTCACTTCCACCTTTTCAATCTCGGGGTTGAAAAACTTCTCGCTGTCCCTCCGGAATGGCTCGTAATCCTCCACGGGAACGACCAGGATACCTTTCATCGATCGCGCCGGCACGTTCAGGTTGATATTCCACACAGTGTCGCTCTTATCTCGCACGACTGATCTATGCCTCAGTACGCGATCGTACAGGATAGCCATCTTCCCAGAGTACTGGCTTCGAACCTGCCTGGTCAGCTCCGGGCTAGTGACCATGTCGAACTCCAGAGAGATGTTGTCTATGGCATAACTGGCCTCATCACTAGTCCTGCATTTCCTACCACAGGCCTCGGTCTTCCCCATAAGTATGTATTCACATCGGTATGGAGCGGGTCTCATGTTTACTTATATAGGTATTTAATTTAATTGCTTCGCAACCAACGCAGTAGCTGCTATACCCAACACTATGAAGCCCAGTTCACGATTCATTTGTCCCTTGGATGGTGTGTAGTACTGAGCGAGTGTGGGTTTATTGAGCGGTTCCAATCGTTTACCAGTTAGTAGGTAGTATTCTTTCATTGCTTCATCGACATCGTTGAATGTTTGAACGGCATGGTTTTCACGCTGGAATTGTTCGTTAATAAAATCGATCCTCTGGAGGCGTTTTTTAGCGTACTCGGCCTGTGCCTTTTGTAATTTCTCAGTAGCGAGATCGTGCCGCTTCCTTTCTTCCTGTATTTCAGCCGCGTGGTCATCTCGTAGTTTCGAGAAGAGGAAATTACTCCCGGAAAATGCCAGGGCATTCACTAACGCCCCACCGACCATCATAGCTATCGTGGCCATCCTATATTTATTTCATTATATTTTCAGGTATTATCCCTTGTTTTACTAGGATGTCTTTTGTGGCCATCGCCATACCAAGGTTCATTATGAGCATACCCATACCCATAGACTCGTATCTAGCGTACAGCTTATCGATTTCTTCGGCTGACATTTTGTGAATTTTATCCGGAGTGTAGTCTCCAAAGTAATGTTTGGCTTTGCCGCCAACAGCCAACGCCACCAGTTTCTCTCGCTTGTCATCATCCACTACCAACTGTTCGAGCAATTCCTCACACACCATCTTATAATATAACAAGTAAGATTTAGTTTTAACTATATAATACCCGATGCAGACAAAACACAGAGAAATGAAGGTTAAGTTGCACACGACAAACACTTCAAATATCATAGCTATACTTAGCATTTGCTTAGCTTTAGCCTAGCTTTGCTTAGCTTTGCTTAGCTTTAGCACACTCTATATGCTACTGGTTGGTCGGTCTTGAGCACGAGCTTAGCGTGTTTAGTTTCAGCGAGCTGTTTCTTCACCCGTTCCCGTTCTAATTTGCTCATCACATCGTTCTCTCTCAAACACTCCTCGAACGAATCCCTGTCCTTGCAGTGAAATAAGGCCACCCATCGCGTCTGCTCCCTGAGGTCTTTCAACACCAAGTTGAACTTCTGCGTTAGCACCCAGACGCTGTGATTTGCATGCCGGCCGGAGAAGGCCAGGTACGATAGCATGTCTCTCTTTTTTGTTATCTCGCGATTAGCGCTGCAGTCGTCCAGTATGAACAGCGTCGGTTCCCCTTTAAATTTCTCGTGAAGAGCTTTCAACCAGTCCTGCAGGCGTGTTCCGGGGTCGATTTTGTGTACGTCCGGGTCCGTCATCACCCAAGGTCGCGCGTACGTTTTATTCATGCTCAGAGTAGGGCACATGATAACGATGTTATCGAACACATCCTTGTAGTAACCCTCCAACATATCCAACACGAAAACGGTCTTCCCACAGCCAGTCTGCCCGCACACTATGGCGCAGTGTGGGTCAGTGGGGAGGTGGAGGTCAGTAGATGGCTTGCACAAATCTCCCATTGTCTATATTAAGTTGCGCGTCCATAATAACGTACAGATATAATTTCAACTTACCAGCGGGTTGAGCCTTCTTAGTAATCTGGATGGTTATCCCTTCGCTGCCGTTATCTATACGGCGCCCGCTACCGTGCAGTTTATCATCATCCGTGGATCGCATGTCCAACCATAGGGCGTACTTGGTGGTCAGGTATTCACCGATCTGCACGGAGCCGAGGTCCAGGTCCTTTGTTATGTAATCCCCCACTGGTAGCTTTTTTATCTCATCCCACTGCTGGTGTGGTCTCATACCATGACTGAACAGCTGGTTGGGCACGCCCTCGATGGTCACTTCCACCTTTTCAATCTCGGGGTTGAAAAACTTCTCGCTGTCCCTCCGGAATGGCTCGTAATCCTCCACGGGAACGACCAGGATACCTTTCATCGATCGCGCCGGCACGTTCAGGTTGATATTCCACACAGTGTCGCTCTTATCTCGCACGACTGATCTATGCCTCAGTACGCGATCGTACAGGATAGCCATCTTCCCAGAGTACTGGCTTCGAACCTGCCTGGTCAGCTCCGGGCTAGTGACCATGTCGAACTCCAGAGAGATGTTGTCTATGGCATAACTGGCCTCATCACCGTTCGGCGTACGCACTACTTTGCTATAGTCGTTAAACGTGAGCTCGTATTCGAGCCTATCACCCAGCGCAGCCTGGTAAAACGGCGCGTGTCCCGTGAGCAACTCGAAGTCGAGCGGCATGCAGAATCGATTCCCGTATGCTCGAGCGATGGCCTTTTCACCGTCCGATAGCTTGTCTAGCTGGTCTGGCGTGAAGGCATACCCTATGCGCGACCGGGTTGATTTGCTGATGCCCTGGTACACATCATTGACTCGTTCTCCCTCGCTTTTCCAGAGATCCCCGTAGCAGTGAAACACGTTGCTGTCGTCGATGCTCAGCACCTCGTTACCGCTGATCTTGACGGTCGTTTTCTTGATGATAGCTCGACCCACGTTCCGCACTAGCTCGCGTTTGTCGTTGTCGGAGGTCAACGTGATATTGAACGCCACTCGAACAGTGCCTGGTACAATAAGGTCATTCTCACCAAGGTTTGGAAATCTAACCAGCAGAGTTTGATTCTGGTCTATCTTGCTGGGATTGTTGGTGATGGTCACCGACTGGCGCACGGCTCTGGCTCCTAATGGCTCTCTCAATCTTCTGAAAGGATCTAATTTTCTGCCGTACATTGTTATATATAAATGAAATATATTTTTAATACTAAATAATGGATGAAGACATACCTATGATGGAGATGTGGGATGATACTATGGATGATACAGGGGCCGAGCAGGAGACCTCATTCTCAGGTGACGCATTCATGGAGGGCGCCGTCAACGATTATTACAACGCAGTTGAAAATAAATCCAAACTCAAGCCGTTGGGAAGGGACTATTCCAGGTTTACCCTCGATAGCAATGGCACGCTGCATTTGAAGGCTCACCCGGAGATCGATCTCGTGAATAAACGCACGAGAGAACCGCTTGCTTTATCAACACTGGGCAGTCGACATGGGAGTGACTTGATCCGCGATGAACTAGGTTTCATAGATTACGGTGGCGCGCGACCTAAGCTTCCTCCGAAGGTCCGTCAAGATCTGCAAGCTTATGATATTAAAAAGGTGTTGGCCGACTACGAGAACAAGCCCTTCCCGGGTTTCGAACTTACCTTTCGGGAACTGCGGGGGTTGGACCTGTTGATGCAAACCATTCGTGGTCAGCTCTGGAAAAGCACGGCCAAAGTGAGTGAGATAGACGGCCACATCGACTATGAAAAGGGCAAACTCGGTGAAACTGAGGACGAGTCTATGAAAGCCACCATCGAGGAACGAATACGTAATTTGGAAGAGGAAAGGCAGGTCTGGTTGGAGACAGCGTCCGGCTACAAAGAAAAGCTTCGATCCCAGACCAACCGTGTGCGGGAAACCATCAATCAAGTCCTCTACCGAGACACCACGTTAGCAGACAGGATTCGGATATTGTTTCGGGAGCAAGGGATCACCATCGCCAGCATTCTGACTGCATTGGGTTTCATCATATCAACCTTGGTGGTGTCACTGACAGGGGGTACCGTGGGAGTTCCCCCCACACCCCCCGGCGGTGGTGTTAAAGACTGGATAAAAAAACTCGGGGAAGGCCTAGCTAAACTGGCTGGTAAAGCCGCCGAAGCCCTTCCCGGCATCCTGGGTAGCATCGTCTCGTGGTTGTTGGGCGCTCTGGCTAAAACTGCCACGTGGCTCAGTCAAAACCTGTGGGCAGCCATCGTCGCCGTGGCGGGTCTGGTGTACGTAGCGGCTAAGAAATTTTTAACCAAATAAGCCCCAAAGCTACCCCACCAACCACCAGGGCCGTTTTACTATCAATATGCTGCTGATTGGAGGCCTGAATATGGGGGGCCACCTCCTGTGGTGTTGGTTGAACTTTAGACTCCGGGGGTGGCGCCACTATACCCGTTTCACGTGGTGGGATGTGTGGGATATAGGGGGTGTTAATATCGGGGTTGATACCCAACTTTTGATCCGCCGTGGCTATGACTATTTTGTTGTTATAACCCACCACTTTTTTTACTCTCAGTTGCATATCACTCGGAGCCATGTACAGCCCCACGCCGAACACGTAATTGACTTTCGATCTGGCGTATTCTAACACGTTTTGGTAGCGGTCGATGGCCCGCGGGAGATCAACTGGAGAATTGATAGCATCCTCAACGTTGGCAACGAACTGTTTCTGAGCGTCGTAAGCAGTTCCCTTACCGAGGATGTTGGAAAGCGTCATCGACTGCGCACCCAACAGCGCCCACACGTACGTTCGAATCGAGTCGTTCAAGCGTATTGTACCAGCACGAGTGAATTCTTTCGATGTTTTTGAGATCATTTTAGTCCAGGCTGTGGCTGCATCAGGATTGGTTTGCTTTATGTAGCTGACATGGATCTTTTCATTCGTTGTGGGGCCTGTAAATGTATGACGGTGTGGGTTGTATGTACCATCTGCAGAACCGGCCATATATGTTCCGGACCTGTAGAAGTACACGTAAACTATACCGAGACCATGGTTAACACCAGGAAGGCGAAAGTCTTTATTCGTTGGAATCTCAAACTCCCCACAAACACGTTCATAAGCGCGTTTATCATAGGGGTTATTCGTCATACTCCACGCTTTATCTTGGGGAAGAGGAGCACTTATTTCCTTCAATATTCGTCTCGTTTGATAATAAATATGAAACAAAATGACTGCCTTACTCAGTTCGTCTATACCGTAGTCTAGTGTCACACCCGACCCTGTCGTCGCACACCACACAGCAAAGTTGAGTTGGTTCTGCCAAAACTGCATTGGGTTTTGATTCCAGTTTACCACCGCCTGCGCGTTATTAACGGTCACGATATAGTTTTCAAAGATATTAATAAAGGCTGTTTTAAACCCCGTACTATCTACCACCACGATTTTCAAGTGTGCTAAGTCCATAATGTACATAACACTTCCAGGAATAACGAGCGGTGAGGCCGTTCAGCTGACGCACGCGATCGATAACACGTCAGGCCAACTCGAAGTCGCACTCTGCGATATCACCTACCTACCGCAATGGACTAACATCAACGCCAGCAACAATAAGCTGTTCGTCAGTGGAACTCGCAGCCAGATAACTGACGGCATGTGCTCTCTAAACGATGAGGTCTTCAAACCCCTGGGAGCCGAACTCAAGATGAACGACTCAAACGGTACAGTGGTGTTAATCAACAACGGAAGAAACCCCTTGAGGCTCGGCCGACCATTAGCGAGGATACTCGATATGTCTCCTGACGAGATAAAACCAACGACAACCGTCACAGGCACGAAGTTACCCGATCTAGTACCGTACCGAGAGCTGTACATTCATCTCGGTCAGGTGAGCACAACGTACAACATTCAAGGAGGTCACCCTTCCACTATACTGAGAGCAGTGCCGGTGAAAACTGAGAAATACAACGACGGTAGAACCGAGTCGTTTTCACCACGGCAGTATAAGAGATTAACCCAGGGCAACATACCTGAGCTGATAATATCAGTGTTAGATATAAATCATAATCCTGTAAATATAGGATACCTCAGCTTAACGCTTCATGTAAAATGACCAGCGCACAAGGGCCCGGAGTGAAAAAATGCGTCAATATCGGGATCTCCGACCTCGGAGACACGCGCGGTTTCGACGCTCCCGGAGTAGATGGTAAATCGTACGCCTTGCAACTGAAAAACAACATTTACAAACGCGTTGAAGTCCCCTCCGGTGGAACCCTAAGTGATATAGTAGATACCACAAGAGCAACAGTCAACACTAAGTACGCCCTTGTCAACACCGGTAATAACTGGATAATATACCCATCATTCGGGGGTAAACTGTTCGACTTAGACGATGTTGAGAGCACTACCGTCGTCCGAAACAAGCCATATATGCTCGTCTTCACCGAAGATGACAAGTGGGTGTTGTTACCCGATAACGACTGGTTTCTCAATATTAGGCTCGGCTCCCCCTACGTGTTCACGGATAACAAAGACAATCACCTAAACAAAGTCGTGAACAATGGAACCCTGCTCGTGGCTTACGTCCCAACTCAGAGACGTAGCGTAGTCGTCAGCCCACTCGACACTATGGCAGCCCACATGCTATCGAGTAAACCGGCCATACAAAACGTGACATTGCAGTTGGTGTCTGAATTCGAAGGCGTGGTCAGTATACTAGAGAGTCTACCGGCAAACTCAACACTGATCATCAAAGTCTACCTAGGGGAACCATCGGGGAATGATGTTGAGATCGTGAAGGGGATCAAACTCGGGTGGGGGAAACGACACCAGTATCAAGTTTGCAACGTTTACGTGCGGGTGGGTGTCGGCTCCAACACCAGTCTGCAGGGGGTCAACGTGATCGTGGAAAACAAGATATCACTAACCAAGATCTTCCTGCCTGACAACATACACTTCATGGGTATGAAGTTCACCCCTGAACTATTATCAGAAAACCAGCTGGAAATTATATCGTAATAGTATAATAATGACCAGTCATCGTCCCAACACTACGCTTAATGACCTAGGAGATACGGAGGGATTCGATCAGCCTGGTGAGGAAGACACCTTATATATCCTGCACTTCAAAGACAACGTGTACAGACGGGTGTCGTTATCAGATTTTAAAGAGCCCAAATGGCTGATCAACTTAACATTCGCCTCACCTTATATCACAATGGGCGCAGATGCGTGGATCTCTAAGATTAGGAACAACGGTATCTGGGTCGGGGATTTCATTCCGGAGCTAAATATATTAGCAGCCAATACAGGTTTTTATATCGCAAAAAATCGTTTAATATCTACACCTGAAGTAGACAATAAATTAACATTTGTCCACAATGGTATTTGGCCCCCTTGGTATTTTAATGGAATATTCTCCCCCTCCACACTCATCATAGAAGTCTTCTTTGCGTATTCAGACGACAAGGTAAACACCTCAAGAGGACACCAAATTTTACCCGGGTTGACAATACGCTGGCAAACCGAACACGTACGCAAATATTGTCGTATTGTTATACAACGGAATCCCCCCCCAAAACCCTCATGGAAATAGACCCCCTGGGTTCTATAAACCACTTAATGAGCCTCCGTGGGGTTTCTATTATAACAGAAAAGTCTATTAGCCTCTCACCTATTAGCCTCTCACCTATTACCATGAATAATAATCTACACCTTGTAAGCTTCAAATACATTGAAAGACTATTAACTAAAACCCAATTAAAATATCTTTCATAATATATATTATAGGATGGGTCTGTACCCAGTCGTAGAGGAAGTAGCGAAGACGCTGGAAACCGTAGATGGGTTCCGCTTGAGGCAGTTATGTGATGTGAAACGCCAACTAGAACAAGACCGTGACACGCGGAAAGCACTATGTAAAAAGTACCATAGAGCTTTCAATATCGTGGACGGGGCTGACACTACCCTTATGGCAACCAGCATGGGACTAGGGGCGGCAGGTGTTGGGTTGTTAGCTACCATCGTGGCTGCACCTATAGTGCTAGGTATTGAAATAACAGCTGGGGTGGCAGGGGTGTTAAGGTTGGCGCGATCAGGGTTCTGGCCGAAGCAAAGCTCAACACAGTGAGTGAGCGTATTTCCACGGCACTCTCTGACAGTAAGATCTCAGAAGAGGAGTTTCGTTCAATCCTCTCTGAACTCACAAAATATAACGGAATGAAACAAGATATTCGATCCAAGTCTCGTAAGTCTGCTATCAGCGAAGACGAGAAAAAAAAGTACATAGAACAGGGGATACAAAAAGCCCAGCAAGCCTTTATTACGAACACCAAAGAGATCATAGGCGGTTCACGTTAAACTGTTTCATCGAGGTAAACGTGACATAGGCACCCAACTGTAGTAGGGGTAATAGTAGCAAGAGCTAAGGGCCCAACCAAAGCCTTAGTTAGTAAATACGGCTTTGTAGAGACTTTTTTTGAAAGTGGTCCAGAACCCCCATTCCCTATACTACTTATTTAAATCATGCACCATATGATGGCGACGGAAATAATGTTCTGCTTTTTTCCTTGCCTTCCTAGCTTGTTTGAACTCATCGTTGAACCATGGTGTTCGAATATGTGGAACTGCAGAGGAATTTGATATACACTCATCAGCTATGGTACTCAATTGATCAGAAAAGCATTTAATACCATCAGGAACGTCAATAAAACGTTCAGGATTAGGTTTTGCAGCACAGTGTTTCACATAAAGCCCAGTTAGCCTTTTTAAAATTCCGCCTTGATGATGGAGGAACATCAGATGGAGTTACAGATTTTAGTATTGTAGGAAAATGGTCACATCCACAGAGGTCATCGTGGACTGACCATTCGAATTCATTGAGTAGTTCTGAATTTGTGAGAGACAAGTTGAGAGCAGAATAGGTCCCTGTACCAGGGTGTAAATATGTGTTGGAACCATTATTATAAATACATAAATCATTGTCAGAGCAAAAGTCCTCCAACAATTTACCTTTAAATGTGCCCATTTAAATCTCCCATTATAATACAGTGCTTCCGGGGTTGGCCACATAAAGCTTGAAGATCAGTTTGGGCAAACGTCGAAGACGGCGAAATATAGAGAGAGCATAGTATAAACGCTACATGTAAAGTATTTCTCACTGCAACAGCTTGCATAATAGTAACAAGAGTCATCAGAAGATGACATATCCCCCCGGCCCCCAAATATTTGAAAGGACAAATCATCTGACAGTTACTTATTGTGTTTTAGACCAAGTCTGAATTGTTTCCATGGAATTCATGAAAAATATAAATGACATATAAAAAGTCACCATTTCAAGATCTGTCTCATATATCTGCCAAGATCTTTTGAAAGATATGACATGGTTTTCGAGTTGTGCTCCGGAAACGAAATTAGCAACGTGTTCATGGAACCGAGAAAATAATACATCATAAAAACTTGTAAATAGCAAAAGGCACCACTTTGGGGTCTGCCACACATATCTACCAAGTAATACTGACAGATATTAAGAGTGAGTGAGTTAATACTTAACGTCACATCGGCAATATCTCAGCCATATCGTGACGAGAACATTCAACAATGAAAAAGAGCATATATAAATCATAAAAAAACCGTCAACGAAGGACAGTAAAACAACTAGAATATCACAATTTCAATTAAAACTAGCATGGAAAGTTAAAACTAATAGCACTATTTAGACAATACAATATAAAAACAGACTATAGATCGCCAACAACAGAAGGTAGATCACCACACTAGGAACCATGGGGACTTACAGTACCTTTGCTACCTGCATGGTCCCTAGTTGGATTTACACCATCCCTTCAGCTGCTGGCGATTGTATGAAAAGTTAGCCGAAATTAAAACAACATGAATGCTACGATTAAAATTCTGGTAGACTTAAATTTACATCAGATGTTTTTGGACTTACGTACCCTCTCAGGAGGACAATAATTTTACAATACTTCAACCCCCTTTGAGGGTACAGCCACCAACGATTCAAGTTACTAAATCAAACTACCAATCATTAAAATGCATCTATTTACACAACATAATTTTCAAAATTCCACCAAAAAATCAATTTCTTTTAAAAAACCAATGATTAAATGACAACTAACAGTGCTAAAAAGGTCCTTGATAGTTTTGACATTGAAAAATTTATCCCTTGTGATGGAGAATTCAACACAGTCAAGCAGAATATGCTTGACCGTGACTCTCTCATCACAAGGGATACAAAACGGAGGATCCTCACCTTTTCAAAGGTATGCATGAGTGTATCTTGTATGGCCAATACGACATCGTCGCAAAATGACTTCTTCAAATCTGGACTGACAACCCAAGTATGTATAACCAATGTAGGGTTTTATTTCATGTAGTTTATTTATACCTACTTGGGTGTCCCACTTCTTCTGCATCAGATCACGAGTGTAAGCTCTCATGCTAGCTTTGTAGTCAGAATAAGGAATACGAAGTGGTGTCACAGATTTGTTGAGTGCTGCCTTAGCAGCATGATCGGCCATTGCGTTACCGGAAATGCCAACGTGGCTGGGTAACCAACAGAAGACGATGTCGTACTGGCTAGTAGCAAGATCATTATATAATTCAATAATTTCAATTAAAAGTGGATGTTTACAAGAAAGATTTTTAATCGCCTGAAGGCAAGAAAGAGAGTCGGAATAGATTATATATTGTTTATGTTTATGGCGTCTTTGAATATATTTAAGAGCTTTTAATATGGCGTTAGCCTCAGCGGTAAAAATAGAACTGTTGTCTGGTAATCTAGAAGATATTGTTCTGGATCCAATGACAGTGGCACAAGCTACTGCGCCACCGTCCTTGGACCCATCTGTAAATAAGGATTTATAACTGCTATATTTATGTTTCAATTCATTATATTCTTGTTTATACTGTAATTCATTAGTTTCTGATTTTTTAAATGTGGATTTTTTAAATGTGTTAGGTCCACCCGGGGCCTAACCAACTGCCAAGGAGGAGAAGAGAGAAGACGGGAAGGAGCTATATTTTCCAGCTCAATGCCGGCAGCAGCAAGAAATGGTTTAATTCTTAAACCAAGACGCGGTACAAGCGAAGATTTTATATTGTATAAGTCCTCACACAGAGGACTGAAAACACAGTTATATGTAGGGTTTGACTCACTGGAATATAATTTTGTTACATACTGTAAAGCTAATTTGATACGTCGCTGCTCAAGAGATGGCTCATCGGCCTCAACGTACAGGCTGTCAACAGGTGAAGTTCGAAAGGAGCCAAGACAAAATCTTAGACCTTGATGGTGAACAGAATCTAAAAGTTTCAGGTTGCTTTTACAGGCTCCACCATATACAATGGAGCCATAATCAAGTTTTGACCGGATCAGTGATCGATAAAGTTGCAGGAGGGTAGCTTGGTCCCCTCCCCATTTAGAATTTGAAACGACTTTCAACAAGTCAAGTGCCTTCAGGCATTTAGTTTTGAGGGATTTGATATGTGGTAGAAACGTTAAATGTGAGTCAAAAATTAATCCCAACAACTTGGCCTCCTTTACAACTTTGATGGGAGTGCCATCTAGAGATAGTTCTGGGTCCTTATGTGGCTTATATGTTCTGCAACAATGTATACAATTAGTTTTGGACTTCGAAAATTTGAAGCCGTTTTCAAGACACCATTTATTTATTTTGTTTAAACACAACTGCAGTTACCGTTCAATAGTATGCATATTTGTACCTCGGCAAGAAATATTAAAATCATCTACAAAAAGCGATCCATCAATTGAATCGTTTAAAACTTTTGATAAACTGTTGATCTTGATGCTAAAAAGAGTGACAGATAAAATACTGCCTTGTGGAACACCCTGATCCTGATTGTAATGATCAGATAGGGTAGAACCCACGCGGACCTGGAATTGTCTGTCATTTAGAAAGTTGGCAATAAATTGAGGCAAACGACCTCGCAAACCGAAGTCATGTAAATCCCTCAAAATGCCATTTTTTCAGGTTGTGTCATAAGCTTTTTCAAGATGAAAAAAGATAGACACAGCATCTTGTTTGTTAATTAGTGCGTTTTTAACAAATGATTCCAGTCGCACTAAGTGATCGACAGTACTTCTGTTTTTACGGAAACCACACTGTATATCTGTGATAAGGTTATTTGTTTCCAAGTACCAAACAAGTCGATTATTTATCATGCGTTCCATGGTCTTGCAAACACAGCTAGTTAGTGAAATAGGTCGATAATTTGACGGATCCGAATGATCACGTCCAGGTTTAGGTATTGGTACTACTATGGCGTCACGCCATGACGGAGGAAAGTTACCCGATGTCCAAATATCATCAAAAATATTGGGAAGAGTTTCTAGGCAGGATTCCGGTAAGTGCTTCAGGAGTTGATAATGTATGTTATCAGCTCCAGTAGCAGTGTCATGAGCTTGATCAAGAGCAGTATGGAGTTCATGAATAGAAAACGTTTCATTATAATCTTCACCTTTATCAGAATTGAAATTAATAGTTTTCGTTTCTTCTTGTTTTTGATATTGCTGGAATTTTGGTACATAATTAGAAGAGGAAGAGTGTTTAGCAAGGGTTTCACCTAGTTTATTAGCAATATCTGATTTATCAGTAAGCAATTGATCTCCATGTTTAAGATGATGGACAGTAGATTTAGTACCTTTACCTTTGATTTTCTGGACCATGTTCCATACCTTGGACATGGGTGTCCGACAATTTATTTTGGATACATAATGTTGCCAAGATTGGCGTTTGTTTTGTTTAAAAGTACGCCGTGCTTTAGCATTTTAAATTTTAAATTTATTTAAATTATGCACCATGGGATGGCGACGGAAATAATGTTCTGCTTTTTTCCTTGCCTTCCTAGCTTGTTTCCACTCATCGTTGAACCATGGTTTTCTTATGTGTGGAACTACAGAGGACTTTGGTATACACTCATCAGCTATGGAATTCAGTTCATCAGAAAAGCATTTAATAGCATCAGGAACGTCAATAAAACGTTGAGGTTTAAGTTTTTCAGCACACAGTGTTTCACATAAAGCCCAGTTAGCCTTTTTAAAATTTCGTCTTGATGATGGAGGAACATCGGATGGAGTTACAGCTTTTAATACAGTAGGAAAATGGTCACTTCCACAGAGGTCATCGTGGACTGACCATTCGAATTCATTTAGTAGTTCTGAATTTGTGAGAGACAAATCGAGAGCAGAATAGGTCCCTGTACCAGGGTGTAAATATGTGTTGGAACCATCATTATAAATACATAAATCATTGTCAGAACAAAAGTCCTCCAACAATTTCCCTGTAGTGTTTGTAGTTACACTACCCCAGAGTGGGTTGTGTCCATTTAAATCTCCCATTATAATACAGGGCTTCGGGAGTTTGTCATATAGAGCTTGAAGATCAGTTTTGGCAAACGGCGAAATATAAAGAGAGCATAGCGAAAATGCTACATGTAAAGTAATTCTGACTGCATCAGCCTGCATAGTAGTATTAAGTAAAACAGGGCTTTGAATAACGTTTTGTCTGATTAGAATGGATGATCCGCCAGTGGCCCTATCACCCGGAGGTGCAAAACAATGATATTCATTAAATTGACGAAGGCCAAATGTATCTGTTTGTTTTAAATATGTCTCTTGGAGACATATCGCTGAAGGTGTAAAATCTTGGACTAATAGCTGTAATTCATGTACATTAGTCCTCAATCCTCTGCAGTTCCACTGTACAATATTATTGGAATAAACTATCTTTTAGGGGTGACAAGAATTTTTATGGATGATCAACTTCTTTATTGCAGGGTAGCGACGTTTCGGTATAGATTCTTATACCGTTTTCAAGCGTGTGGGGAATGGCAGGGGGAGTACAATATATATACAGCAGAGATGAGCATGTGATGACAATACAACAATAACAGGATAACAATAACTATTTGAGGTAACAATACATTAGAGAAGTGTTGAGGTAAGCTGATTAAGGACTGAAGCCAGCGGGGGGGAGGGGGGGAAAGAGGGTGAGTTGACAGAAGCCAGAGTGAGATGAGTGGATTAATTGGTGGAAGCCAGGGTGAGTTGAGTGGATAAATTGAGACTGGGGGCCAGAGTGGGTTGATTAATTAGTGTTAATGATGCAGTTGAATGCCGGAGAGACAAAGACGCCTTGATCCCTGTTGATTGTTGGGTTGTGTCTGCGGATTTGTACTGCTTCAGCAAGTTTGCGTTGTTTGAAGTCATGTTTGTTGCTAGCAAGTGTTGTGACAGTGTCCCAGTTGATGTTGTGGTCAGGAAATTTGGTGATGTGTTCCGAAATGGCTGATTTTGTGTCACCTTTGTTTGTGGAGGTTTTGTGTTCTTTGATGCGTATGTTGAGTGGTCTGGATGTTTCCCCAATGTAGTTGCTGCCGCAGCTGCAGCTGATGTTGTAGATGACGCCTTTAGGGTGTTGTTGTTGTGTACTGTGTTTCCTACCGTTGGCCTTAATGATTGTTTTGAGGGGTGTTCCTGTTGTAAAGTAGGTGTCAATGCCTGCTTGTTGCTTGAGTAGGCGACTGATGTGGTGTGATGTTTTGCCGGTGTATGGTAGTGAGATGCGTATGGGAGCGGGATCAGGCTTGGTAGTAGTGGGTTTGGGAGGTGGGTTGACAGTGGAGTTAATGACACGGTTAACAAGTTGGGGAGGGTAGTTGTTTAGTTGGGTGAAGACATGCTTGAGATGGTTTAGTTCGGGTTGAGGAGAGACAGAGGATAGGTTTAGGGCACGGCGGGTGAGGGTAGAGATGATGCCCGTTTTAGTTCGGAGTGAGTGGTTAGTCTCAATTTATCCACTCAACTCACCCTGGCTTCCACCAATTAATCCACTCATCTCACTCTGGCTTCTGTCAACTCACCCTCTTTCCCCCCCTCCCCCCCGCTGGCTTCAGTCCTTAATCAGCTTACCTCAACACTTCTCTAATGTATTGTTACCTCAAATAGTTATTGTTATCCTGTTATTGTTGTATTGTCATCACATGCTCATCTCTGCTGTATATATATTGTACTCCCCCTGCCATTCCCCACACGCTTGAAAACGGTATAAGAATCTATACCGAAACGTCGCTACCCTGCAATAAAGAAGTTGATCATCCATAAAAATTCTTGTCATCTTTATCTCAGCAACTTCTAGAATGCCTCTCAAACAGTTTATCTTTTAGGGGGATTTATTGGGGATCTGCCCCGCACTCTTTTGGAGGGCGACAAGCTATGTGCCCTAGAATGGACGTTTTCAGAAACGTCCATATCTTCAAGAGACCCATACTTATTGTACAATTGAATTTTATTTTGTGACCCTTTAGGAGCTCTGCCACTTTGTTGTTTTGAAGCATCAGGCTTTGGCTTCGGTTTACTTTTCACCGTTTGTTGACTATCAGCTGTTGATTGAGACTTTGAATATGACTGAGATGATGATGATTTGTGATCAGAAGACGACTTTGAGGTACTAGGAAGTGATTCCTCAGTCTGTGATGATATAGCTGGGTACAAAAGCTGTGGAGAATCGCAATTGACCCACGTCAAGGTAGTTTGGCAGCCTGTGGAGGATTTTGTTATTTTAGAGCGTGACTCCGATGCTGATTTTGCTACTGCAGCATAACTTTCTAGAAGATCAGATCTTTTTACCAGATTTTTGGCCTCAGAAAAAGAGATATTTTGAGTGAATTTGATTTTGTTTATTTCCATTTGCTCTTTCCAAACAGGACATTGTTTAGAAAATGAGGAATGGTCGCCTGAGCAGTTTGTGCATTTTTTGAAGTCACTAGTACAATCTTCTGTTGTGTGTGTCTTCTCACCACAGTGAGCACACACAACGGACAATGTACAAGTATTGACACCATGGCCGTACTTCTGACATTTAAAACATCTCAGCGGGTTCGGAATATACACGTCAACCTTGATGTTGCAGTAACCAGCCTTCACTGATTTCGGAGCTGTCGGAGATGAAAATGAGAACAGATAGGTATTGGTGGGAACACTTTCATTGTTTTTACGGATTGAAAAGCGTTTGACGTCGAGCACACCTTGATCTTTCATTTCAGTCATGATGTCAAGTTCTGTCATGTCAGAAAACAACCGATCACGGTCTCTGATGATCCCTTTGCTCGTGTTTAACGTCTTGTGAGCAGATACAGTAACCGGAATTCCAACAAACGATTCTATGCTCATCAAATTAACTGACTGTTGCCGTTTCCCGCACTCAATCTGCAGTGCACCTGAACGTAACCGTTTGATGTCCTTGATGATGGACAGAATCTAATAGTTTTAAGTTGCTCTTGCAGGCTCTACCAAATACAATTGAGCCATAATCAAGCTTCGAACGGACAGGCGATCTATACAGGTGTAAAACGGTAGCTTGATCCCCTCCCCACTTTGAATTAGACACAACGTTCAATAAATCAAGTGCCTTCAGGCAGTTAGTTATTAGGGATTTGATATGTGGAAGAAAAGCTAAATGAGAGTCAAACCTCAGACCTAAGAACTTGGCCTCCTTTACAACTTTGATGGGAGTTCCCAAAAAAACAGTTCAGGGTCCTTATGTGGTTTATATTTACGGCAAAAATGTATGTAGAAAATTTAAAGCCGTTCTCAAGACACCATTTATCTATTTTGTTTAAATATAACTGCCGTTCAATAGTATATAGCATATTTTTACAACGACAAGAATTATCAACATCATCCACAAATAACGATTGATCAATTAAATCGTTTAAAACTTTTGATAAACTATTTATCTTTATACTAAAAAGTGTGACAGACATTGTCTGTCATTTAAAAACTTGGCTATAAAATTAGGTAAACGACCTCGTAATTCGAAGTCATGTAAATCTTTTAAGATGCCATATTTCCAGGTTGTGTCATATGCTTTTTCGAGGTAAAAAAAGATAGACACTGCATGTTGTTTAGTAATTAGAGCGTTTTTCAGAAATGATTCTAAACGTACTAAGTGATCAACGGTACTTCTGTTTTTAAGGACACCACACTGAATATCTGTGATCAGGTTATTGGTTTCCAAGTACCAAACAAGTCGATTATTAATCATGTGTTCCATGGTCTTGCAAACACAGCTGGTAAGCGAAATAGTTCGAAGCATCCGTATGATCACGTCCAGGTTTAGGGATAGGGACTCCTATAGCATTATGCCATGAAGAAGGAAAGTTACCAGAAGTCCAAACATCATCAAAAATGTTTAACAGTGTCTCTAAACATGATTCCGCTAAGTGTTTCAGGAGCAGATAAATAGAGGATACTAAACGACCTTCCGTGTAATACCATTTTTATTAAAGCATTTAATTATTTGGTATCAAACGAACGAAAGCGAGTTTGATACTAAATCTTTAACGAGTTTAATAAAAACGATATTTCAAGGAACCGAGTTTAGTACTCTGTTAATTAATCGCCAACATAAACTGACAGAAACTACCGCGAAATTCCCTACAGTGTGACCACTCTCAGCTTTCCGAGTCAAGCAAGGGCTAGTAAAATTGCAACATCGGCATTAGCATTGTGACGTCACAACTTTGACCATTTTGACGTGGTTAAAATGAATCTGTGTTATACCTTGTTGGAGCAGTTTGTCCTTTTCCAGAATGTGTTTTTGATGGCTGTGAAGGGTTCGTGGGAGGCAGTTTAGTTGTCACAGTAGGTGTTTCACGTGTCATAAAAGATGAAGATTCAGAAATCTGTGTCTGGGTAGTAGATTCAGATGGCACGACTGGTTGAGGAGTGACAGAGTTCACCCACGTCAAATCTGTCTGGCACTGAATTGATGCAGTCGATGTTGAGACTGTGCGTGTTTTTGTCACAGATGCACATGTCTCAGTCTGTTCATTATTTGGCACAAGTTTAGTTTGTTGAGTTCCATTTCTCGTTTCCAGACTGGACACGATTTACTGGAAGAAGAGTGAGGACCAGAACAGTTTTTACACTTTTTGAAATCACTCTTACAATCTCCTGTGACATGACTAGTTTCACTACAGTGCGCACATGTGATACTATTTTTGCAGGAATTTACGCCATGGCCAAACTTTTGACATTTAAAACACCTCAAAGGATTCGGAATAAACATTTCAACATCAGTTTTGCAATATCCTGCTTTGACTGATTTGGGTGCTGTTGGAGACGAAAATGAAAAAGGTATGTATTTGTGTTGATTATTTCGGTACCCTGACGCCTGGTAAACCTTTTAACGAAGGTAACTCCCTGATCTTTCATTTCACAACCAATATCCAATTCAGACATATCTTCAAAGATGTCTGTCTCGATCTCTTATGATACCTCTGCTAGTGTTGAGAGATCTGTGTGGAGAAACCTTTACAGGGACGCCAACAAGTTCATCGATTGACATCAAGTTTGTTGATTGTTGTCTTTTAGCACATTCATTAAGGATATATTGCACATTGTTGTGTGTGCTCACTGTGGAGAGAAGACACACACAACAGAAGATTGTGACAGTGATTATAAAACATGCACCAATTGCTCAGGCGACCATTCTTCATTTTCTAAAAAGTGTCCTATTTGTAAAGAGCAAATGGAGATCAATAAAATAACATTCACTCAAAATATCTCTTTTTCTGAGACAAAAAAACTGGTAAAGAGATCTGATCTTCCAGAAAGTTATGCTACAGTAGCAAAAACATCATCACCGTCTAGCTCTAAAACAACATCAACCACAGGCTGCCAAACTACCTTGACTTGGGTATGTTGCGATTCTCCACAGCTTTTGTACCCTGCTATATCATCACAGACTGAGGAATCACTTCCTAGTACCTCAAAGTCTTCTTATGATCACAAATCATCATCTCAGTCACACTCAAAGTCTCAATCGACAGCTGATAGTCAATAAACGGTGAAAGGTAAACCGAAGCCAAAGCCTGGTGCTTCAAAACAACAAAATGGCAGAGCTCCTAAAGGGTCACAGAACAAAATTCAATTGTTCAATAAATACGGGTCTCTTGAAGACTTGGACGTCCATTCTAGGCCACATAGCTTGTCGCCCTCTGAAAGAGTGCTGGGTAGATCCCCAATAAATCCCCACAAAAGATTTATTTTATTAAAAGGTTTATTCCAATAATATTGTACAGTGGAACTGCAGAGGTTTGAGGACTAATGTACATGAATTACAGCTGTTAATCCAACATTTTACACCTTCAGTGTTATGTCTCCAAGAGACTTATGTAAATCAAACAGATACATTTGACCTTCGTCAATTTAATGAATATCATTGTTTTGCACCTCCGGGTGATAGGGCCACTGGCGGATCATCCATTCTAATCAGACAAAACGTTATTCAAAGCCCTGTTTTACTTAATACTACTATGCAGGCTGATGCAGTCAGAATTACTTTACATGTAGCATTTTCGCTATGCTCTCTTTATATTTCGCCGTTTGCCAAAACTGATCTTCAAGCTCTATATGACAAACTCCCGAAGCCCTGTATTATAATGGGAGATTTAAATGGACACAACCCACTCTGGGGTAGTGTAACTACAAACACTACAGGGAAATTGTTGGAGGACTTTTGTTCTGACAATGATTTATGTATTTATAATGATGGTTCCAACACATATTTACACCCTGGTACAGGGACCTATTCTGCTCTCGATTTGTCTCTCACAAATTCAGAACTAATAAATGAATTTGAATGGTCAGTCCACGATGACCTCTGTGGAAGTGACCATTTTCCTACTATACTAAAATATCTGTAACTCCATCTGATGTTACTCCATCATCAAAGCGAAATTTTTAAAAAGGCTAACTGGGCTTTATGTGAAACACTGTGTGCGGAGAAAATTAAACCTCAACGTTTTATTGATGTTGCTGATGCTATTAAATGTTTTTCTCTGATGAACTGAATTCCATAGCTGATAGTGTATACTAAATTCCTCTGCAGTTCCACATATTAATGAAAATTAAAGGTAAAGGTACTAAATCTACAGTCCATCATCTTACACATGGAGATCAGTTACTACCGATAAATCAGATATTGCTAATAAACTGGGTAAAACTCTCGCTACACATTCTTCCTCTTCTAATTATGTACCAGCAATATCAAAAACAACAAGAAAAGAAAACTCTTAATTTCAATTCTGATAATGGGGAAGATTATAATGAAACTTTTTCTATTCATGAACTCTCTACTACTCTTGATCAAGCTCATGACACTGCTACAGGAGCTGATAACATACATTATCAACTCCAGAATCCTGTTTAGAGACGCTCTTATCAATTTTTGATGATATTTGGACTTCCGGGAAATTTCCTTCTTCATGGCATGATGCCATAGTAATACCAATACCTGAGCCTGGACGTGATCATACGGATCCATCCAATTATCGTCCGATTTCATTAACTAGCTGTGTTTGCAAGACCATGGAACGCATGATAAATAATCGACTTGTTTGGTATTTGGAAACAAATAACCTCATCACAGATATACAATGTGGTTTCCGTAAAAACAGAAGTACTGTCGATCACTTACTGCGTTTAGAATCATTTGTGAAAAACGCACTGATTAATAAACAACATGCTGTGTCTATCTTTTTTCATCTTGAGAAGGCATATGAGGCAACTTGGAAATATGGCATTTTAAGAGATTTACATGACTTCGGGTTGCGAGGTCGTTTGCCTGAATTTATTGCTAAGTTTTTAAATAACAGACAATTCAAGGTCCGTGTGGGTTCTACCCTATCTGATCATTACAATCAGGATCAGGGTGTTCCACAAGGCAGTATTTTGTCTGTCACTCTTTTCAGCATCAAGATCAACAATTTATCAAAAGTTTTAAACGATTCAATTGATGGATCGTTATTTGTGGATGATGTATAATATTTCTTGCCGTGGTAAAAATATGCATACCATTGAACGGCAATTGCAGTTGTGAAACAAGATAAATAAATGGTGTCTTGAAAACGGCTTTAAATTTTCTAAATCAAAAACTAACTGCATACATTTTTGTCGTAAATACAAACCACATAAAGACCCTGAACTGTCTCTAGATGGCACGCCGATTAAAGTTCTGAAGGAGGCCAAGTTCTTGGGTTTAATCTTTGATTCACACTTAACGTTTTTACCGCATATTAAATCACTTAAAACTAAAAACCGGAAAGCACTTGACTTATTGAAAGTGGTGTCAAATTCTAAATGGGGAGGGGATCAAGCTACCCTTCTCCATCTATATCGATCACTCGTACGTTCTAAACTTGATTATGGCTCCATCGTATATGGTGGAGCCTGCAAAGGCAACCTTAAACTTCTTGATTCTGTCCACCACCAAGGTCTAAGACTTTGTCTTGGGTCTTTCCGAACTTCACTTGTTAACAGTCTTTACGTTGAGGCCGATGAACCATATCACAACGCCGTATTAAACTATCTTTACAATGTATCACAAAACTATACTCTAATGAATCTAACCCTGCATATAACTGTGTCTTCAATCCTCTTTATGAGGATTTGTATAGCAAAAAGTCTTCTCTTGTTCCACCTCTTTGGCTCAGAATAAAGTCGTTTATTGCTGCTGCCAGCATTGAGCTGGACAATATAGCTCCTTTCCGTCTTCTTTCCTCTCCCCCTTGGCAGTTGGTTAGGCCACAGGTTAACCTAACATTAACTACATTTAAAAAATCAGAAACGAATGAATTACAGTATAAACAAGAATATAATCAATTGAAACATACATATAACAATTACAAATCCTTATTTACAGATGGGTCCAAGGACGGTGGCGCGGTTGCTTGTGCTACTATCATTGGATCCAGAACAATATCTTCTAGATTACCAGATAATAATTCTATTTTTACAGCAGAAGCAAACGCCATATAAACAGCTCTTAAATATATTCAAAGACCCCCGAAACGTAAATAAGATATAATCTATTCCGACTCTCTTTCTTGCCTTCAGGCTATTAACAATATTTCTTGTAAACATCCACTTTTAAAAGCAGCACTCAACAAATCTGTGTCACCACTTCTTATTGCTTACAGTGATTATAAAGCCACCATTACATCTTATATCCGTGATCTAATGCAAAAGAAGTGGGACACACAAGTAGGCATAAATAACTTACATGCGATAAAACCCTATATTGGTTATACCTACTTGGATGGTCAGTCCTGATTTGAAGAGGTCATCATGCGACGATGTCACATTGGATACACAAGATACACGCACGAATATATACTGAAAGGTGAGGATCCTCCGTTTTGTATCCCTTGTGATGAGAAAGTCACGGTCAAGCATATCCTGCTTGACTGTGTTGAATTCTCCGTCACGAGGGATACATTTTTCAACGTCAAAACTATCAAGGACCTTTTTACCACTGTTAGTTGTCATTTAATCATTGGGTTTTTTTAAAGAAAATCAATTTCATGGTTCAATTTTGAGCAATATGTTTCTGTAGATAGATATATTTTAATGATTGGTAGTTTAGATTAGTAACTTGAATTGTTAGTGACTGTACCCTCAAAGAAGGTTGAAACATTGTAAAAATTTGTCCTCCTGAGAGGGTACGTAAGTCCAAAAACATCTGATGTAAATTTAAGTCTACCAGGTTTTTAATCGTAGTATTCGTGTTATTTTAATTTTGACTAGCATTTCATACACTCTCCAGCGGCTGAAGGGATGATGTAAATCCAACTAGGGTCCATGCAGGTAGCCAAGGTACTGTAAGTCCCCATGGTCCCTAGTATGGTGATTTACTTCCAGTCGTTGGAGATCTATAGTCTGTTTTTATATTGTTTTGGTCCAGATTGTGATATTAGTTTTAACTTTCCACACTAGTTTTAAATTGTCACTGTGATATTCTAGTTGTTTTACTGTCCTTTGACGACAGGTTTATTTATGAACTACTTTTCTTCCGTTTCTGTATTAAATGTTCTCGTCACGATATGGCTGAAATATTGCCGATGTGACGTTAAATATTAACTCACTCACTTCAACAGCTGATAATGAATATTGTCAGCAACCGCTGCAGTATCATCTTGATCAAGAGCAGTGTGGAGCTCATGTAATGAAAACACTTCATCATAGTCACCATTATTGGAGTCAAAATTAACTTTTGTCTTTTTCTGTTGTTTCTGGTATCATTGAAATTCAGGGACATAATTTGCCGAGGAAGAATTTTTGCGAGAGTATCGCCAATTTTATTTGCAATGTCAGCTTTGTTAGCTACTAATTTGTCTCCATCTTTAAGATGATGAACAGCAGATTTTCAAAACCTTTGCCTTTTACTCGCTGAACCATGTTCCACACCTTAGACATGGGTGTACTCGAAATGATTTTGTAAACATAGGCGCTTGTTTTGCTTATACTTACGTCGTGCCTTAGCACCAGTAATTTTAAAATTGTCGAAGTTATGAACAGTAGGATGTCTGCGAAAATATTTTGTGCTTTTTCATACGTTTTCTTGCCTGCTAGCATTCGTCAGTAAACATGGTTTACGAATATGAGGAGTTGCAGAAGAATGGTTTGATCGGCACTTTCACTCAGTTGGATAGGATCTGGTACATTACTGAAGTGATCAGGTGTTAATGTTGCAACGCACAATTGTTCATATACAGGCCAATTTGACCTTCGTGAAACCGTGATGACAGTGGACTGGCACCTGGTTTTATAGTGAGTGAGTGAGTGAGTGAGTTAATATTTAACGTCACAGCAGTATTTCAGCCATAGCGTGACAAGAACATTTTTGAAAAAAACTGTCGACAAAGGACAGTAAAACAACTAGAATATCACAATAAGAAATAAAACTAGCTTGAAAAGTTAAAACTAATATCACTATTGAGGCAATACAATATAAAAACAGGCTATAGATCGCTATCAGCTGAAGGTAGATCACCATACTAGAGCCAAGGGGACTTACAGTACTTCGGCCACCTGCATGGTCCCCAGCTGGATTTACACCATCTCCTCAACTGCTGGTGATTGTATGCAAGGTTAGCCACAAATTAAAATGACAGAAATACTACAGCTAAAAAATAGAAGATTAAATTTTACTTCAAATGTTTTGGGACCTACGTACCGTCTCAGGATGACAACAATTTTACGGTACCTCAGCCCCCCTCGAGGATACAGACACTAACAATCTCAGTTACTAATTCAACTTCCAATCATAAAATACTCATTTATTTATAAAATTCAGACAACAAATCTAATTGTTTTAAAAATGCAATAATTAAATGAGAACTTACGTTACTAAAAGGGTCTTTCATAGTTCTTGAATTGAAACAATTCTCCCTTGTGATGGATGGTTTTACAGACGTCAGGAGATGGTAAGCGTTTTTATTCGTTTTTTTTAGGCCATCGGCCCATGTACATCTGTGAACATTAACATTGTGATATAGCATTAGTGACAATGATTATGCACTGCGGAGAGACAAACAATGTTTAACACATTTTGCTACATTGAGTATGGTTTGATGATCTTTACTACATACTAGTTGCTTATATGAGTAAGCAGTGGGGTTATCAGAAAACAGAGATGGTATATATCTAGCCCTTACCAAATTATACATTGGGCACACAAATAAGAAGAGCATAACATCTTCAACTATCTTATCATTACAATACTTACCGAAACACAATCGTTTATCGATACCATACCTTCGTCCAATGGTGTTTTGAATAGGCAACTCATCTAATCGAAGGAAACAAAAGCATCTCCTCAACTCCCAGTTTCTAATATTCATGACATAATATTCTGTATCAAAGCATGATTTTAACTGGAGATAATGTTTTAACCTATAAGATGTACTTATGTTATCAAACATTACTTGCACATTACACTCACATATGCGTTGTTTAAACAGCATTAAAAACCTATCCATATCGCCAATATCCTGAAACTACCACACATCACCAAATTCAAAGCTGGAAAGTAACTGCCTTAGACCACTCGTCCATAATGTCCTGCCAGATTCATCGAGTTGTTTCATTAAAAGATAACACTGCCTGGGATATCTGCTATTATCCATCCTCAAATGTTTGCACCAATACTTAACACATTTAACATGATAATCTATATACAATCGATGTCTACCACACTCTGCCAAAACAGCATTACTAGAATTATATTTGCTAACGCCCAGCACAAACTTACAGAAATTAGAATGTAATGATTCTAACACTGGATATCTCTGAAATCCCCAGACTTCAGCACCATATAGCAAAACAGGCTTAATTTTAATGTCGAATAGTTTAAATGCAATATTAGCTGGCAATCCCGGGAGCATAAGAAGTAACTTTTTGATGAAAAACAGCGCTTTGTTGCCTTTGACAGCTAACGTGTCTACACACTTTGACCAAGACAATCTATCTGAAAACAAAATGCCCAAATAATTATAATACGTAGTAACCTTTATCTGAGAGCCACTAAAGGACCATTTTTCATAATGCCTTAATATACCACCATTTCTGAAAACCATGACTTCCGGTTTATCTAAATTAACTTGAAGACCCCACTTATTGCAAAAACTATCAAGAATATCTATCTTCCGCTGCAGTCCAATGACACATCCATCAACTAAACACAAATCATCCGCATATAGTAATAATAATATTTCCATAAACTCTTGGCCAACCGATATACCTCTTAGAGTGGACAATTCTATCATATTCTGAAGTTCTAACATAAACATGGAAAATAACATTGGGCTAATAATACACGCTTGACGAACACCACTTAATGAATAAAAAAACTCCGACGCTGTAGTATTAGAGAGTTTAACGGCACACTGAATTTTAGAATACATGTTCTTTAACAAAACAAGTATACGACCATGAACACCATTCTTCATTATGGTGTACCAAAGAAGTTTCCTGTTAATAGAGTCAAAAGCCTTTTTGAAATCTACAAAAATGCAATAAAATTTCATGCCCTTCTTAGATAGATATTTTTGAACCAAACATTGTAGAGTAAAAATAGTATCTACAGTAGAGTATCCGCGTCTAAATCCAGCTAGTGCTTCTGGGATCTTCTCATACAAATCGGCAAACTGAGCTAATCTGTCATTCATAACCGCAGTCAAACATTTTCCTAGCGTGTCTATCAAGGATATACCTCTATAATTATTAACATCTTTCACACTTCCCTTCTTATATAAAGGTATAATAATACTTTTAACCCACGTAGAAGGAAACACTCCCGTACGCATGATACAATTAAATAATACTGTCAAATATGGAACTAAAGTACTACAACATTTCATAATTATTTCCGGCGGTAGACCATCTTGTCCAGGTGCAGTCCCGCTTTTTAGCCTGTTTATGGCACTATATACTTCACTCTCTGATATATCTGAGTTCAAAATGCTATTTAAGGTTACATCTTGACAGAAGTTACGGTTCTCCTCAGTGTGGGTGCATTCATATAAAGTTGCAGATATTATCAGGGTCCACTTGAATATCCGTCAGATTAAGAACTCGTTTAAAGTACTCAGTCAACTCCTCCGGGGGGATATCATCTCTATTTGTCTTATCCTTTGTCTGAGTTAATGATTTGAGCTTTCTCCAAAACAATTTACCGTTATTACTG
The DNA here is from genome assembly GCF_037392515.1 of Haliotis asinina. Taxonomy (NCBI): domain Eukaryota; kingdom Metazoa; phylum Mollusca; class Gastropoda; order Lepetellida; family Haliotidae; genus Haliotis; species Haliotis asinina. Next base: position 90,764,391 of record NC_090280.1, read on the forward strand.
GTGGCCACGAGATCATTTACACAGTCATCTTCATATACACTTTTCTTGTTTCTTCACACACGTCGGTATTCATTTCTAATGTGTTGGTATTCTTTAAGAGTTTCTTTATCCCCCGTTCTTCTGAAAATATCCAACGTCTTGAACTTTTTCTGTTTTAACGCAGTACACGCATCGTCATACCATTTTTTGTTATTTTCAAATCTTTGACGGTGTCGAGTAGATAAGTGCTTCTGAAGACCACAAAGTCGAGCAGAATATTAAATATATGAATATTAAATGTAGCACATAATTCGGTTCAGGAGTGTAGGGAAGTGATCGCTTCCACTAAGGTAATCATGTACAGACCATTCAAATTCATTGAGAAGTTTGACTCTGTGAGGGCTGTGTAGAATACGTTCCGGTGGCTGGATGCAAATACGTGTTGGAATAAATAATCTTCAATAAATTGAACTGGGCAGGGGTAGTCTTAACTAGAGTGAGTGAGTGAGTTTAGTTTTACGCTGCACTCAGCAATATTACAGCTATATGGCAGCGGTCTGTAAATAATCGAGTCTAGACCAGACAATCCAGTGATCAACAACATGAGCATCGATCTGCGCAACTGGGAACCGATGACATGTGTCAACCAAGTCAGCAAGCCGCCTCTTACGACAAGCATATATATCTTAGCCATATCGTGACGAGAACATTCAACAATGGAAAAGAGTATATATACATCATAAAAACCTGTCGACGAAGGACAGTGAAACAACTAGAATAACACAATTTCAATTAAAACTAGCATGGAAAGTTAAACCTAATAGCACTATTTAGTCTATAGATCGCCAGCAACAGAAGGTAGATCACCACACTAGGAACCATGGGGACTTACAGTACCTTTGCTACCTACATGGTCAATAGTTGGATTTACACCATCCCTTCAGCTGCTGGCGATTGTATGAAAAGTTAGCCGAAATTAAAATCACATGAATACTACGATTAAAAACCTGGTAGACTTAAATTTACTGTCAATGGTTGTGGACTTGCGTACCCTCTCAGAAGGACAATAATTTTACAATACTTCAACCCCCTTTGAGGGTACAGACACCAACAATTCAAGTTACTAATCTAAACTACCAATAATTAAAATGCAACAATCTACAGAAGATAATAATCAGAATTCATTCATGAAATCAATTTCTTTTAAAACTCCAATGATTAAATGAGCACTAACTGTGTTAAAAAGATCTGACACTGTTTTAACATTAAAATATTTATCCCTTGTGATGGAGAATTCAACACAGTCAAGTAGGATATGCTTGACCGTGATCCTCTCATCACAAGGATGCAAAATGGAGGATCCTCACCTTTAAGCAAATATTTATGGGTATATCTTGTGTGGCCAATACGACATCGTCTCAAAATAACCTCTTCAAATCTGGACCAACGACCCAAGTAGGTGTAACCAATATACGGTTTTATTTCATGTAATTTATTTATACCTACTTGGGTGTCCCACTTCTTCTGCATCAGGTCACGGATATAAGATCTAATGCAAGCTTTGTAATCTGAATATGGAATAAGAAGAAGCGTCACAGATTTGTTGAGTGCTGCTTTAGCAGCAAGGTCAGCCAGTGTGTTACCAGAAATGCCTATATTACCAATCATTAAAATACATCTATTTACACAACATAACATTCAAAATTCCATCAAAAAATCAATTTCTTTTAAAAAACCTATAATTAAATATGAATTAACGCTGGTAAAAAGATCCTTCATTGTTTTAACTGTAAAATATTTATCCCTTGTGATGGAGAATTCAACACAGTCAAGCAGAAAGTGCTTGACCGTGACTCTCTCATCACAAGGGATACAAAACGGAGGATCCTCACCTTTTAACAGGTGCACATGAGTATATCTAGTATGGCCAATACGACATCGTCTTAAAATAACCTCTTCAAATCTGGACTGACAGCCCAAGTAGGTGTAACCAATATACGGTTTTATTTCATATAATTTACTTATACCTACTTGGGTGCCCCACTTCTTCTGCATCAGATCACGGATGTAAGTTCTAATGCTAGCTTTATAATCAGAATATGGAATAAGAAGTGGTGTCACAGATTTGTTGAGTGCTGCCTTGGCAGCAAGAGCGGCCATTGCGTTACCAGAAATGCCTACATGGCTGGGTAACCAACAAAAGGCGATGTCGTATTGGCCAGTGGCAAGCTTATTATACGATTCAATAATTTCAATTAAAAGTGGATGTTTGCAAGAGATATTTTTAATAGCCTGAAGACAAGAAAGAGAGTCGGAATATATTATATACTGTTTACGTTTCGGGTGTCTTTGAATATATTTAAGAGCTGTTAGTATGGCGTTAGCTTCTGCTGTAAAAATAAAACTTTTATCTGGTAATCTAGACGATATTGTCCTGGATCCAATGACAGTGGCACAAGCCACTTCGCCACCGTCCTTGGACCAATCTGTAAATAAGGATTTATAATTGCTATATTTATGTTTTAATTGATTATATTCTTGTTTATACTGTAATTCATTCGTTTCTGATTTCTTAAATGTCGTTAATGTTAGGTCAACTTGTGGCCTAACCATCTGCCAAGGAGGAGAAGAAAGAAGACGGGAAGGAGCTATGTTTTCCAGCTCAATGCTGGCAGCAGAAATAAGTGGTTTTATTCTTAAACCAAGAGGCGGAACAAGAGAAGATTTCTTATTGTATAAATCCTCATACAGGGGATTGAAAACACAGTTATAGGCAGGGTTTGACTCATTTGAATATAGTTTTGTTACATACTGTAAAGCTAATTTTATACGTCTCTGCTCAAGAGATCATCAGCTTCATCAGCCTCGACATACAGGCTGTCAACAGGTGAAGTTCTAAAGGAGCCAATACAAAGTCTTAGACCTTGATGATGGACTGAATCTAATAGTTTTAAGTTGCTTTTGCAGGCTCCACCATAGACAATGGAGCCATAATCATGTTTAGAACGCACGAAAGATCGATATAGATGGAGAAGGGTAGCTTGATCCCCTCCCCATTTAGAATTTGAAACCACTTTCAACAAGTCAAGTGCTTTCAGGCATTTAGTCTTAAGTGATTTAATATGCGGTAAAAACGTTAAGTGTGAGTCAAAAATGAGACCCAAGAACTTAGCTTCCTTCACAACTTTAATTGGTGTGCCATCTAGAGACAGTTCAGGGTCTTCAAGTGGTTTATATTTACGACAAAAATGTATACAGTTAGTTTTTGATTTAGAAAATTTAAAGCCGTTTTCAAGACACCATTTATTAATTTTGTTTAAACACAACTGTAGTTGTCGTTCAATGGTATGCATATTTTTACCACGACAAGAAATATTAAAATCATCCACAAATAACGATCCATCAATTGAATCGTTTAAAACTTTTGATAAACTGTTTATCTTTATACTAAAAAGAGTGGCTGACAAAATACTGCCCTGTGGAACACCCTGATCCTGATTGTAATGATCAGAGAGGGTAGAACCAACTCGGACTTGAAATTGTCTGTTATTTAAAAATTTGCCTATGAATTCAGGCAAACGACCTCGCAAACCGAAATCATGTAAATCTCTCAGAATGCCATACTTCCAGGTTGTGTCATATGCCTTCTCAAGATGAAAAAAGATAGACACAGCATGTTGTTCATTAATCAGCGCGTTTTTAACAAATGATTCTAAACGCACTAAGTGATCGACAGTACTTCTGTTTTTACGGAAACCACATTGTATATCTGTGATAAGGTTATTTGTTTCCAAGTACCAAACAAGTCGATTATTTATCATGCGTTCCATGGTCTTGCAAACACAGCTTGTTAATGAAATCGGCTGATAATTGGATGGATCCGTATGATCACGTGCAGGTTTAGGTATTGGTACTACTATAGCATCACGCCATGAAGAAGGAAATTTCCCGGAAGTCCAAATATCATCAAAAATTGACAAGAGGGTCTCTAAACAGGATTCTGGTAAGTGCTTCAGGAGCTGATAATGGATGACCCGCCAGTGTCTCTATCACCCGGAGGTGAAAAAGAATGATATGCATTATAATGACGAAGGTCAAATGTATCTGTTTGTTTTAAATATGTCTCTTGGAGACACATCGCTGAATTGGAATTATTGGAATAAACTATCTTTTGGGGGGATTACTGGGGATCTACCCCGCACTCTTTTGGAGGGCGACAAGCTATGTGCCCTAGAATGGACGTTTTCAGATACGTCCATGTCTTCAAGTGATCCATTTTCTGACCCTTTTGGGGCTCTGCCACTGAGTTTTTTTTGCAAAATCTGGGTTTTAACGTTTAGTTTTAGTGAGACTTTGTTGAGACTTTGTTGACGATTGTGAAGATGATTCAAGATCGGGTGATGTTTCTGATTGTGTTTGAGATGGACCAGGAAGTGATTCTCCTGTTTGAGTAGCTGTAGTGGGTGAGAGAAGGTTGGGATTATCCGTTGTGACCTAAGTTAAGTCTGTCTGACAGCTGACAGATACAGTAACTGTGCTAGATGTTGTTTCAGGAGTTCTTTTCGCAATGGAAGCATAACTTTCTGTTTGTCCCGAGCTTAGAACTTGTCTTTTTTGAGTGAACTTTATTGTATTAATTGCCATTTGGTGTTTCCAAACAGGACAGTCCTTAGAGTAAGATGGGTGATTTCCTGTACAGTTGACACATTTTTTTAACAGTACTGTTACAATCTTCTGTTGTGTGGGTCTTTTCACTACAGTGAGCACATACAACAGACAAGGTGCACGAGTTTACTCCATGGCCAAACTTTTGGCATTTGAAGCACCTGAGAGGATTGGGAATGTATGTGTCAACATTTAGATTGCAGTAGCCTGCCTTGACTGATTTTGGAGGCAGAGGGTAAAGAAAAAGAAAACAGATATGTGTTGGTTTTAAAGGTTTCATTGTTTTTCCGAGTTGAAAAACGTTTCACATAGAGTACACCCTGATCTCTCATCTCAGACGCGATGTCTAATTCCGACATGTCAGCGAGTCTCTTCATGGTCTCTTACAATTCCTTTACTCGTGTTGAGTGTTTTGTGGGCTGTGATGGTGACGGGAATGCCAACAAATGTTTTGGTGTTCAACAGATTGCTTGATTGGTGCTTTTTGGCACACTCAACTAACAATGCACCAGACCGTAATTTCCTGATAGTCTTTACATCTCCAGCAATACCTTGGATTCCCTTAGACACAGCAAAAGGGTTTAATTTCAATGGAGTGTTATCTTCCGTCTCAATAACTAGGAAACGTGGCCAGTAATCGATTGGTTTGGGCAATCTGAGGTCATTGTCAACATTATCTACTTCAAGCTGACGTTTGGTTTTCTTCAGAGGAATTTCATAAGGCATGGTTATTGTTTTGTATTTCATCATCCGAGCTCCCCACCCACCACGGAGTATCACAAGGACAATGCTAAAAACAAGTGGGTCTCCAACTTGCAGCACCAAGGATACTCAGATGATATACTCCAGCAGAGGAATTAAAATTAATTAGTCCACCAGATTGGCCCATGAGTCACCGCCTTCTGGGCATAAGACTCTAGGCAAAGATCACAACAACATGATTCAAAATGAGAAAAATTTTGATGAACAATAGAGTCAAGACCGAAATTAAACCAAGTCCAAAATCAAATTTGTGCGATGAAATGGATACAACTCATGCCGATTGGTTGAACCGGGCCCATTCAACAACCCGTCTAGGTGAAGTCAGGGTCAAAGTGGTGTGTTGAGCAATAGGAGCAATGGTCCTGCTCCCATGCTCTCAACCACCAGGATCCCTTCCTCCACCGACACAGGGCCGCAACCCACGGCAAACGGGTTGGTGGACCAAATATCCCCCGGGTCCACTACGGGGATGTCGGCGAGCTCTTGGCGTTACCCAGCACCCACCACGAGGAGGTGGTTCGCCACGGGTGCCATAGATACTTTAAGCTAGTATGTGTTCATAGTGAGTTCATGTCAGTAACTGATAATATTTAGCCCCTAATGGATTAGTATGATAATATGATGGGATAATTTTCTTGCGGCTCCAGAATAATAAGGACAAATAAGCAAAAAATGGTACTCATCCTCGATTTGCTGCAATTGGCACTTAGTGCATAATAACATTCTTTTCTCATCAGTTTTATCAAACCTATACAGCAAGTAATAAATGATTAGGTTGATGTGTAAATGACCACAGTTATAACGAATGACTTAGCATGGCCACATGGCCAGGAATCTGTGAACGCATTTACCTTTAGGTTGTCAACATAATTTTGAAAAGAAAGGATATATTTTGCTAGGAAGACTAGAGATTGAACAAACATTCCCTGTCCTCTGCATCACAATCTTCACATAAAAAGAGTCTGACATATTTATTTGAACAACATCTTACATGGAATGATATTGTTCATTATTTTAATCTGAAAATAGACCTTATAAATTACTGCTGCCAGGCTGATAGGGTTTGTATATATCACAGTAAGGTAACTGTTATTTTCACTTGCATTAAGTCTGTGCAGTGGTAATGTTTTTCATGTCAACACTTTAATGCATTTTTTTAACCAAGACAAAAATTCCGAAGTGACATAACATTAACATCACATAGATCTATATCTGTACTTCAATATTCGTAAAAAAATATATTTTTTATAACACTTCTCCAATGCATTTAAATGGTGCCCGTGAAGTGCTATACAAAGGAGTGACATTGAAAGTTTGTACAACCCTCAGTTCTTATTAGCAGTTCTTATTAGGCACATACGAGGGTTGGCTGAAAAGTTCTCAGCCTGAGTGGTTTTTTCCCCACCAGGTAGAGACAGGTGTTTGCCAAAAATGAGGACAATCATTTAGTGAATCATAGACACAAGAACTACAAACGTACTAATAGTTTTATCTAAACTACAGCTCTTTTGGTAAACCTACCCTCTGAAATCATCAGAAATGGACAAAACTGAATACAGGGCAGTCATCAAGTACTTGCAAAAGAAAGGGATGTCCCCAACACAGATACATGCTGACATGGTCTCCACTCTAGGGGATGATGCTCCTTCATTTTCCACAGTAAAGAAGTGGGCTGCAGAATTTAAGCGTGGCAGACAAAGCCTTGATGATGACCCACGCTCAGGGAGGCCTTCAACAGCAACCACTCCAGAAAACATCACGCGAGTGCTCGATATGTTGATGGATGATCGACGATTGTCTCCTCGACATATTGCTAGTGTACTGGGCATCTCTTATGAGAGGGTTGAGCATATTATCACCAACGAATTAGGAATGACTAAAGTTTCTGCAAGATGGGTGCCAAAGCTCTTGACAGCAGAACAGAAACGTGTCAGGTTCCAGACGTCCCTTGACAATTTGCGTCGTTTTGAAGCAGATCCCGATGATTTTGTGGCACGATTTGTAACCATGGATGAGACCTGGATACATCACTTTCAACCAGAAACAAAACTACAGTCAAAACAGTGGAAGCATCCTGATTCACCAGCTCCGAAGAAAGCCAAGTCTGTTCCTTCAGCTTGATTATCTTGAAAAAGGTCACACTATCAACGGCAGATACTATGCTGATCTACTGAACCAGTTGCGAGAAGCAATCAAAGCCAAACGCGACGAGGGATGGTCGCTAAAGGTGTCCTCTTCCACCAAGACAATGCGCCTGTTCACAAATCGGTGGTGGCCATGTCAACAATCCGCGATTGTGGCTTTGAACTCATTGACCATCCTCCTTATTCACCTGATTTGGCTCCTTCTGACTTCCACCTGTTCCCCAAAATGACAAAGGAACTCGCCGGTCGCCATTTTGCAAGTAATGATGACGTCATTTCCGCTGTGACTGATTTTTTTAGGGTAGCTGAAGAAGATTTCTTCCTGACCGGGATTCGGGCCTTGCAGCATCGCTGGCAAAAGTGTGTGAACTTGGGTGAGTGAGTGAGTGAGTTAATAGTTTACGTCACATCGGCATTATCTCAGCCATATCGTGACGAGAACATTTACATGAAATATATGCATGTGGTAAAATCTGTCAACGAAGGACAGTAAAACAACTAGAGAATCACAATTTCAATTAAAAATAGCATGGAAAAACATGGTTAAATAGCATGGTTAAAACTAATAGCACTATTTAGACAATACAATATAAAAAACAGACTATAGATCGCCAACAACAGAAGGTAGATCACCACACTAGGGACCGTGGGGACTTACACTGCCTTTGCTTCCTACATGGACCCTAGTTGGATTTACACCATCCCTTCAGCTGCTGGCGATTGTACGAAAATTTAGCCAAAATTAAAAGAACGTGAATACTACGATTAAAACCCTGGTAGACTTAAATTTACTGTGAATGTTTGTGGACTTACGTACCCTCTCCGGAGGACAATAATTTTACAATACTTCAACCCCCTTTGAGGGTACAGCCATCAACAATTCAAGTTGCTAATTCAAACTACCAATAATTAAAATGCAACTATCTACAGAAGATAATAATCAGAATTCATTCATGAAATCAATTTCTTTTAAAAAACCAATGATTAAATGAGCACTAACTGTGTTAAAAAGATCTGACACTGTTTTAACATTAAAATATTTATCCCTTGTGATGGAGAATTCAACACAGTCAAGCAGGATATGCTTGACCGTGATCCTCTCATCACAAGGGATGCAAAATGGAGGATCCTCACCTTTATGCAAATATTTATGGGTATATCTTGTGTGGCCAATACGACATCGTCTCAAAATAACCTCTTCACATCTGGACCGACGACCCAAGTAGGTGTAACCAATATACGGTTTTATTTCATGTAATTTATTTATACCTACTTGGGTGTCCCACTTCTTCTACATCAGGTCACGGATATAAGATCTAATGCAAGCTTTGTAATCTGAATATGGAATAAGAAGAGGCGTCACATATTTGTTGAGTGCTGCTTTAGCAGCAAGGTCAGCCAGTGTGTTACCAGAAATGCCTACGTGGCTGGGTAACCAACAGAAGACGATGTCGTATTGGCCAGTAGCAAGATCATTATATAATTCAATAATTTCAATTTAAAGTGGATGTCTACAAGAAAGATTTTTAATCGCCTGAAGGCAAGAGAGAGAGTCGGAATAGATTATATATTTATGTTTATGGCGTCTTTGAATATATTTAAGAGCTGTTACTTTGGCGTTAGCCTAAGCGGTAAAAATAGAACTGTTGTCTGGTAATCTAGAAGATATTGTTCTGGATCCAATGACAGTGGCACAAACTACTGCGCCACCGTCCTTGGACCCATCTGTAAATAAAGATTTGTATGTATTATAGTTACTTTTTAATTGATTATATTTTTGTTTATATTGTAATTCATTTGTTTCTGATTTTTTAAACCTCGTCAGTGTTAGGTCAACTTCGGGTCTAACTAACTGCCAAGGTGGAGACGAAAGTAGACGGGAAGGAGATATATTGGCTAGCTCAATGCCGCAAGCAGACAGAAAAGGTTTCACTCTAAGTCCCAGAAGCGGAACAAGAGAAGACTTTTTATTGTATAGATCCTAATAAAGAGGATTAAAAACACAATTAAATGTAGGATTGGCCTCATTAGAATATAGTTTTGTTATATACTGTAAGGAGAGGTTTATACGTCGTTGAGTAAGAGATGGCTCATCGGCCTCGACGTAAAGACTGTCAATAGGAGAAGTTCTAAATGACCCAAGACATAGTCTTAGGCCTTGATGGTGGATAGAATCAGGCTGCTTTTACAGGCTCCACCATAAACGATGGATCAAGTTTCGAACGGATGAGAGATCTGTATAAATGGAGTAGGGTAGTTTGGTCTCCTCCCCACTTTGAATTGGAAACAACTTTTAACAGATCATGTGCCTTCAGGCATTTAGTTTTAAGGGATTTAATGTGGGGTAGAAAAGTTAGATGTGAGTCGAAAATAAGACCCAAGAACTTGGCCCCCTTTACTACTTTGATGGGGGTGCTATTCAGAAATAGTTCTGGATCTTTATGCGGTTTGTACTTTCTGCAGAAATGCAAACAATTTGTTTTTGTTATAGAAAATTTAAACCCGTTTTCAAGTGACCATTTTTCAATTTTATTGAGACAGATTTGTAATTGCCTCTCTATTGTATGCATATTTCTACCTCTACAAGAAACATTAAAATCATCCACAAATAGTGATCCATCTACTGAATCACTTAAAACCTTAGAAAGACTATTGATTTTAATACTAAATAAAGTCACAGACAAAATACTGCCTTGTGGAACACCCTGATCTTGAAAGTAATCTGAGAGGGTTGATCCCACACGTACTTGAAACTGTCTGTCATTTAAAAAATTAGATATAAACTGAGGCAAGCGACCTCTCAACCCAAAAGAATGTAAATCTTTCAAAATACCATGCTTCCAAGTAGTATCATATGCTTTTTCGAGATCAAAAAAGATTGATACTGCATGTTGTTTTTTAATGAAAGAATTTTTTACAAATGATTCCAAACGAACCAAGTGGTCAATTGTGCTTCGGTTTTTACGAAAACCACATTGTATATCAGTAATCAGATTGTTGGTTTCCAAACACCAAACTAAGCGATTATTTACCATTCGCTCCATGGTTTTGCAAATGCAGCTAGTTAAGGAAATAGGTCGGTAGTTTGATGGATCTGTATGATCCCTCCCAGGCTTTGGAATAGGAACAACTATGGCTTTTCGCCATGAAGGGGGAAAATGTTGTGTTATCCAAATATGGTCAAAAATGCCAAGTAACGTTTCGACACATGATTCAGGCAAGTGTTTTAAGAGTTGGTAATGGATATCATCAGGTCCTGTTGCAGTATCGTGAGCCTGTGATAACGCAGTATGAAGTTCATGTAATGAATATACCTCATTATAATCTTCACCATTATCAGATTTAAACTTTACTGGTTTCTTCTCTTGGTGTGTTTGATAAGTCTGGAATTTTGGATGATAATTTGAGGAGGACGAATGTTTAGCCAAAGTTTCACCCATTTCAGTTAGTATGCTATTATCATTTTTGTGATGCTGAATACTACTGGATTTGGAACCCTTGCCTTTAATTTTTTGGATCATATTCCATACCCTTGACATACGAGTACGGGAATGTATTTTGGAAACGAAATTTTTCCAAGTATGACGTTTAATGTGTTTAAAAGTTCGTCGAGCTTTAGCGTAACTGATTTTTACATTATTTAAGTTATGAACTGTGGGATGAAGACGAAAATATTTCTCTGCTTTCTTCCTCTTTTTCCTAGCCTGTTTGCAATCATCATTAAACCATGGTTTACGGATGTGCGGATTTACAGAGGACTTAGGAATAGTTTCATCAGCTATATGTTTTAGTTTGTCTGAGAACATTTTAATTGGATCAGGTACATCCATGAAAAGGTCTGGTTTAAGTTCTATAAGGCAGATGGCCTGAAATAATGGCCAATTGGCCTTTGAAAAATTCCATCTTGTTACAGGCGGATCATCGGAAGGGATAATTGTGGTAGTGACCATTTTCCTACAGTACTTACAGGAAAGATCATTATGGACTGACCATTCAAACTCATTATAAACGTTTGAATCAGTGAGTGACAGGTCTAAAGACGAATATGTTCCCGTTCCAGGATGTAAATACGTGTCAGAACCATCATTGAATATACATAAATTATTATGAGATATAAACTCTTCAAGAACTTTCCCTTTACTGTTAGTATCAGGACTTCCCCATAATGGGTTATGTCCACTGAGATCACCCATTATGATACAGGGTTTTGGTAATTGGTCATACAAATCTTGAAGATCATTCTGATGGAGAATGGAAGAAGGGGAGATATACAAGGAACAAAGGGTAAGGGTAATATGTAAAGTAAGACGAACAGCAACAGCCTGAAGATTGGTTTTAAGTGGAACAGGGCTATGAATAGTACCATGTGTCACCAATATGGAAGATCCACCAGTGGCTTTGTCACCAGGGGGTGAAAAAGAATGATAAGAATGGTATTTACGCAATTCGAATTTATCAGTTTGTTTCAAGTATGTTTCTTGAAAACTAAATGCTGATGGTTTATAATCCTGTGCTAGTAGTTGTACTTCATTAAAATTGGTCCTAAGTCCTCTGCAATTCCATTGGATTAAGGAATTACTGTTCATTTAATAGCAGGTGGTAGTACTGGGGACCGACTTTTCCCCTTCCGAGGCGAACTGCTTCTATTTCGCGCACGGGGATGAGGAGAGACGTCCATGTCTTCTAAAAGTTGAAACTTGTTATAGACTTGTACAGGATCACGTGATCCCTTTTGTACTCGATCAGATTTTTGTCTATAATCTACTTTATGACAAGGATTTTTCACTGCAGGAGATACTGTTTGTGAGTCAGTCTGGCAAGCTGATGTTGCATGATTCTTATCAACAGCAGAATCTGATGTACTTAAAGTATGTTTGTCAGCTTTAACCCAGGTGATATCTGTCTGACATGAAACAGACTGAGCAGATTTAGCATGAGGGCGAGCAACGACAGCAGAGTATGTTATACTTGATGACTGAGGCGAGGCCGCATTTACTAAACGTTTTGCCTCATGATAGGTGACATTCTTTTGAGTTTTGATTTTGACAGTTTCATATTCACGTTTCCAGATTTCACATGACTTTGATGAAGACATATGGTCTCCAAGACAATTAACACATTTTGGAGAAGACAAACAGTCAGAACCGTCATTATCTTCTTCACCACATCTGTAGCATGTTGCACGATTCCTGCACGATTGGGCACCGTGACCAAACTTTTGACACTTGTAACAACTAAGTGGATTTGGAATATATTGCTCCACTTCGATATTACAATATCCAGCTTTGATATACTTTGGGTGTTTCGGTTGTGAAAAAGAAATCAAATAAGTATTTGTATTGAAAGTTTCTCCATTTTTCTTAAAAGTGAATCGTTTGACATGAGTGACTCCTTCATTTTGTAGTTCAGTGGCGATTTCTGTTTCACTCATGTGGGAAAGCCACCGGTCTCTGTCTCTCAAGATGCCTTTGCTGCTGTTTAAAGACTTATGTGCAGAAACAGATACTGCAGTATTTGCAAGCTGTTTTACACTCTATGAGGAGAAACCCAGATCTAATTTTTTGTAACAGCTTGGACATCCCCAACAAGTCCATAAATTGCTTTTGCTGTGGCAAATGGATTGAGTTTTAGAGGTTCACCGTCAGTAGAAGACACAACCAAAGACCTACTCCATGTATCCGGTAATCTGTTTGTAGCACTGTCCTCGTCAGAGGACAAACACTCATCTAGTGCTCGTTTATGTTTTTTGGGTTGAGCCATGGTTAATAATAGAACGTTCACAATCCCAGCTCCCCACCCTCCACCGAGTATCACATGGACAATGCTATATACCAGTGGCTCTCCGACTGGCAGCACCAAGGATACTGGAATGGTATACTCCAGCAGAAGACTAATTCAAAATTAATCGATCCACCAGATTGGCCCATGAGCCACCGCCTTCTGGGCAAAAGACTCTAGGCAAAGTTCAGAACATCAGTATTCAAATCTAAAAGTTTTATGTGAATGAAAAAGCCAAGGCCAAAATTGAAACAGTACAAAATCAAATCTGTGCAATTACATAAATAATCCACGCACAGGGCTTGGCATGACCAGCCGATTGGTCGAACCGGACCCATTCGACCACCCGTCTAGGCGAAGTCAGGGCCAAAGTGGTGTATTGAGCAACAGGAACACGGTTACAGGTCCCTATTGCCCTCAACCACCAGAATCTCTTCCTCCGCCGACACAGGGCCGCAACCCACGGCAAACGGGTTGGTGGACAAAATATTCCCCGGGGTCCACTACGGGGGTGTCGGCGAGCTCTTAGCGTTACCCAGCACCCACCACGAGGAGGTGGCTCGCCACGGGTGCCATGTGAACTTTTTCACAGTGAGGCTTAGAACTTTTCAGCCAAACCTCGAATTAATATAAACAATTAATAATTAAGTAAATAATTGTTCTCCGACCAAGCCTAATTCAACGTTCTTATTCACATTGAATGCACTCACCTGCAACGCCTCCCTGTCTGTTTGCCCAGGTCAAACCTGGCCCGAACTTTCCCCCATCACAGTCTTTCTTTGATTGACAACTTCAATCTAATAACTGCCAACAGTTGTCTCTACTCCAAATAGGTTTTCTTTTTTTTACACTGTGCGTGTCAGTTTGTGCCATTTTGACCGCAGTATTGTTGTCTGCGATACGATGACAGAAGGGAATTCCTGCTTGACGTCACTTTATATTTTCTTGCATTAAAGAGTTCCACCCGAAGTTTTCCGTCGCTGGTATTTCCCATTAGCAACGATGCGCACGCACATCGGCCAAGAACTGAAGTTTATGATCAACGTAACCTCCGACTAAGCTACGTTTTTGACTAAGTCACTTTATGAATACGAACTTGAGTTTTAAAAACTTCAGATAAAACTTAAGAAAATCTTAGACCTTTTTTAGAATACCGCCGCTGATCATAAAACTTTGAAGGTCAGTTTGACAAAGAACTGATGGCGGCAGTACATACTGAGAGCAAAAAGTAACAGCAGTGTGCAAGGTAAGTCGCATAGCAACAGGTTGAAGATTGGTATTTACCGGAAAGGCACTGTGAATCATGTCTTGCCTGACCGGGATACCAAGTCCTCCAGTTGCTTTGTCTTTCTGGGGAGAAAATGAATTGTAACAACTGCAAAGACATCAGTATGTTTAAGATAAATGCTGATGACTTAAAGTCCCATTGTAGTTCTTCCTAAATCCTCTGCAATTCCATTGTATTAGTGTATCAGTCTTTTAGGATGTGTTATTGGTGAAAGTTTCCGACTATTTGTCTTAGAGAATGGCTCCGAGAGCGGGTTTTCAGTTAAAGTGACACCTCCATGTTATCTAAAAGATCGAATCATTTTAAAAGGGACACAGGGTCTCTTTGTCATTTAGGGAAAATGTCTTTTGTATTTTATTTTTTGAAATAATGTACATTTAGGTTTTTGGATAACCGGTGAAGGTGCTGTTTGAGTTTCAGAGGATTGTGGTGTTTTTCGTGAGGAAGAAGAAACAGAAGGTAGAATACTCATAGGAGTCTGAGATTTAGTGAAAGGTCTCGTCACCTCTGCTTATGTTGACTTACTTCTCAAAAAAGTGTTACCAGAGGGTGTACCTGAAGTTCCCAACTTCTTTGCTTCTGAAAAGCTTATGATCTTTTCAGTTTTGACATGTTGGACACTAATTAGAAGTCGACATGTGAGAGCCAACAATTTACATATTTGATTTCAGACGAACATGTGCTGCTGTCGTGATCTCTGCCAGCACATCGAAAACAAGAAGCATGATTTGTACGGTGTTCTGCCCATGGCCAAACTTCTGACAGTGAAAACATCTCAGAGGATTTGGAACATATATGTCAATTTTCATAGAGAAGCTGCTTTAATTGAGTGACGTAAACTGGGTACATGAAACGTAAGCAAGTAAGAATTCGAGGGTGAATATATTCCATCCTTCTTAAAGCTCAACCGCTTAGCCTCGACCACTCCTTGCATACGTAACTGACTAACAATGTCATCGGTTGACAGATCGGCAAGACTCTTATCTCGGTCTCCGATGATTTACAAATTTTAAAGACTTGTCTGAACAGCATTTTACAGAGATATCTGTGAATGATTTTGCTTCCAGGAGACTGGCTGCTTGCTCTCTCTTTAGACATTCTATGAGAACTGAACCCCAGCAACTACTGATTATTATATATAAACATATAATTTCTTTTTCTTCAGTTCTTCTCTTAATTTTTATTTGTAGTAAAAGATCCTTAACAGTTTTTACTTTGAGACACTTATCTATTGTGATACAACTCACTACATGTAGTTCATTTAATACTGAAATGAAATATAGGTCTACTATAAAAACCTGTCAACGAACGACAGTAAAACAACTAGAATATAACAAATGGAATCAAAACTAGCGTGGAAAGTTAAAACTAATATCAGACAATAATATATACAATCAGGCTATAGATTGCCAACACCTGAAGGTAGATCACCATAATAGGGACCATGCGGACTTACAGTACCTTTGCTACCTGCAAGGACCCTAGATGCATTTACACCTCCCCTCGGCTGTTAGTATTTTAGACACATCTAGCCAAAAATGAAAAAATCACATATGCTACGACTAAGAACAGTGGAAAGTTTACATTTACTGTGAATGTTTTTGTACTTGCGTACCCTCTCAGGAGGACAATAATTTAACAATACTTCACCCCACTTTGAGGGTACAGACACCAACAATTCTAGTTACTTATCCAAACTACCAATGATTAAAATACATCTATTTACAGAACCTATTATTCAAAATTCAATCCAAAATCAATTTCTTTTAAAACGCCATTAATTAAATGAGAACTACCGCTGGTAAAAAGATCCTTAATTATTTTAACTGTAAAATACTTATCCCTTATGATGGAGAATTCAACACAGTCAAGCAGAATATGCTTGACCGTGAACCTACATGGTGAATTAGAAACGGAGTGATATACTCAAAAGCCAGTTTTAAACAACGTTTTAAAACAGGCTCAACAACCTCTCCTGACATTACGAAAAGAAGTTCCGAAAGCTCAAAAACAGAACCTCGAGTTCAGATGACATTCCTTAAATTTACTTTGACAGGATCCAGAATAAAGGGAACCGGTTGTTGCCTGATCAGCTCCAGGTGACTGTTAGCGTTTGCATTGCCTTAATGCATTTCTAGAATATCAGGTGAGGATCAAAACACAGCCCAAAGTAAAGTGCTTCGAAAACAATGCATGCCTTTGCCAGATAGCTCCAGGTCCTTGTGTCGCTGTCTGTGTTTACTGAATAAGTGTCTAGAATTATTTTCAGCTTCAGAGAAACTAAACTCGCCATAAGATCATTTGTTGACTCCTTATTACATTGTTCAGCGTCACAAGAAATGATAAATTGCAAGTAAAGTGACAAGCAAAATACAACCTGGAGGAACACCATTATTCTGAATATTATAATCTGATAATTAAGTTTGAAACAGAAATTGTGGCAGGGGATGTTTCAAGCAAACCTCAGATAAGCAATTCGAAATGGCATGATTCAAGAAAGATAAAAGGATTCTAATCGTGAGAAACCAACAATTATGCCTTTTTCCAGAAGCCACATTGACTATTTTACTCCGATTGGTGACTGCATTGTACCATGGCTTAAAGAACATATGTGTTTTACACGTTCAGTTGATAATTATAGTCTGTTGGCGGTGAAAATGTACCAATGAATTTCACTCTAAGCAAACAGTAAGTCAAATAAAGTGAAATTACGATTGGGAATCCCCATGGTTTCACTTTGCCATTTGAACATTTATATCTCAGAATTTATTTGACTTAAAATAAACGTTGTTTAACAAACGATCATATTTTCAAAGCAGTATTATTGATTTGTATTACATCAAATGAAACACCGACATGGAGGGTTGCTCATCATGTACCGCATGTTTACCTGTTCAAGTGAGACTCATCGACAATATTTCAGCCATATAGTGACTAGAACATATGCAGAAACTAAAAAGTTTTGGAATGATCTTCAAATTTGGATTAACACCTACTTGATACAAAACTGTAATCTGACAAAATATTTGGTGTATTTTGGTGTCTTAAGTAAAAACCCATTACTTAATAATATCATCATTTCAGCAAAAGACATATCTATGTCTCTTCTTTGAAAGGAATCATTCCAAAATCTAATAACTTTATAAAGACTTTAAAAGATATTTTCACTGTTGAAAGCTTCATTGCCAAACGAAAGAATGAAATGAAAAAAATTACAAAGAAATGGCATCCTCTACTCCCACTGTTTAAACCTGACCTGTGATGCAACAACTGCTTTTGTGAAGTCTTTATCTGTTTCCTCTTTTGAAGCAAAAAAATAAACAAATATCATTTGTTCTGGTTAGATATTGATTGATCAGTTAACCAATATATAATAAGTGTACGTACTGATGTGCCACTGGGAACATATATTATAGGGCGGCTATATGATGGAATATAAAACACAATAAGTTAAATTTTGGCGAAATATACAATAGGCATTCAATCTTATGTTAGACTCTGCATGATATATCAGATGTGATACTATATATAACATATGTTTGATAAGACCTTTATGTAACATCTGTCAGATAACACATGATGTATAACACGGTTGGTTGGGCCTGACTGTATATACTGTGTCGGGTGTTGCTATATACAACATGATATGAGGTGATACTAAGTGCACATGGTATGCAGGTTGTAGTGCTGTATAACGAAGCAATATATCAGATGGTTTTTGCAATATACAACATGACATATTACAGGAGGCGATATTAACAACATAATTATGTCAGATATATTCGCAATATATAACATATGCTGGCTGTGATGGATTATGATTTATAGAACATGATAGATCAGATGTAATGCAAAGTACAATAAGATATGTTTGGACATGATGCAATATACATCATGATTTGCCAGATATAGGGCTATAGTCAATATGATATGTCATACATGACTCATTTATCTGATATTTATGGCATGTTTGTAAGACATACTAGACATAACATTGCTTATCGCAGGATATTATAGGTATTCGTGACTATATGGAACATACGTTGGATGTACCCCATATACCATTGCAAACATTGTATACAACATGTACCGCAATAAAGTGAGTGAGTTTAGTTTTACGCCGCACTCAGCAATATTCCAGCTATATGGCGGCGGTCTGTAAATAATCGAGTCTGGACCAGACAATCCAGTGATCAACAACATGAGCATCGATCTGCGCAATTGGGAACCGATGACATGCGTCAACCAAGTCAGCGAGCCTGACCACCCGATCCCGTTAGTCGCCTCTTACGACAAGCTGAGTCGCCTTTTATGGCAAGCATGGGTTGCTGAAGGCCTATTCTACCCCGGGACCTTCACGGGTCACAGCAACAAAGGGAATGTGGAGTCAATAAACAAAATGCAGAATACATATTCATAATGTATGAGCCCTGTCAACGAAGGACAGTAAAGGTATATCAAAATGATTTATAACTAGCAAGCAAATATCTTTCGGACAATACCATAACAATGGACAATTTATCGCCAACAACTGAAGGTAGATCCCCATACTAGGATCCATGGGGACTTACATTACTTTTGCTATCTGCATAGACCATAGCTGGATTTTCACCATCCCTTCAATCACTAGAGGATATGTTGAGATTTAGCCATGCAGTAAAATCATAGAAATACTACGATTAAAAACCTGGTATATACTTTAAATGTTTTGCGACTCTCAAGAGGACAATAATGTATATTTTACAAATCAGTTACCAAATCTACTTCTTCTTAAAATCCAATCATTGCATGACAAGTGTTATGATTTAAAAGATACTTCTTAGTTCGTGATTTAAAATTTTCTTTTTCATCTTCTTTTCACCTTTCAATAGGTACTCAGATGAACTCTTCAAATCTGGACTGACAACCCAAGTAAGTGTAACCGAGATGTGGTTTTATTGCATCTAATTTATGTATTTCTTCTGCATCAACTCTCACATGTACGTTCTAATGCTAGCTTTGTAATCAGTGTGGAATAAGAAGCAAGATCGACCATTGTACTTCCAGAAATGCCTACGTGGCTGGGTAACCAACATAGGACAATGTCGTATTGGCCAGTAGCAAGATCATTAAACAATCCTATAATTTCAATTAAAAGTAGATGTTAGCAAGACAGAGTTTTAATTGCCTGAAAGCAAGAAAGGCAGTCAGAAAAGATTATGTATTGTTTGTGTTTATGATGTCTTTGAATATACTTAAGAGCTGTTAATAAGGCGTTTGCTTCAGATGTAAAAATAGAGCTGCTATTCGGTAGTCTGCAAGATATTGTCCTGGATCTACTGACAGTGGCACAAGCCGCTGCGCCATTGTGCTTGGACCCATTTGTAAATAAGGATCTGTAATTTCTATATTTACCTTTTCAGTGATGATATTCTTGTTATACTGTAAGCCATTTGTTTCCGATATTTTATATATAGTGAGTATTGGGTCAGCTTGTGGCCTAATCAACTGCCAAGGAGGAGAAGAAAGAATACGGGAAGGGGATATATCTGCTAGCAGCAATAATGAATGGTTTAATTTTAAGCCCAAGATGAGGAACAAGAGAAGATTCCTTCCAGTACAAATCCTCATAAAGAGGATTAAATTCAGTACAGGATAAGACTCGTTAGAGTGTGCTTTCGTAATATTTTGTACACTTAGTTTTCTGTGAAAAAACAATTGTCTGTTTGGCCATTTTATTTGAAATGTTTCTTATGACTCTTCTTGTTTTATTTCTGGTTTCTACATTTGTCATGGTTAGATTCCTTCTCTGCCATCGGTGTTTGAACATTAGAGCTCTCTTTGTTAAATTTCCTGCAAGAGAAGGTGGTTGTCCCTGTAACACTGGACCTTGTCTCGATTTATCTTCTGCGTCTTGATTCCTGTACACTGTTTGGTGATATCAATGACACAAGCAGGGTGAGTGAGTGAGTTAATATTTAACGCCACATCGGCAATATTGCAGCCATATCGTGACACGAACATACGTGACATTAAAAACCAAACATATGTGCATATCATGAAGAACCTGTCGACGAAGGACGGTAAAATCGTTAGATTATCACAGTTAACATTTAAAACTAGCGTGGAAACCTAAAAAATAATATTATCACTATTTGGACAGTACAATATAAAAACAGGCCATAGATCGCCAACAACCGAAGGTAGATCACCATACTAGGGACCATGGGGACTTACAGTGCCTTTGCTACCTGCATGGTCCCTAGCTGGATTTACACCATCCCCTCGGCTGATGGCCACTGCATGCACAATTAACCATAATCTAAAATGAGACATATTCTACGACTAAAAATGTGGAAGATTAAAATCTGACTTCAACTGTTTTGGGACTTACGTACCCTCTCAGGACAATACTTTTTACGGTACTTCAACTGCCTTCGAGGATACAGCCACTAACAATCTTAGTTGCTTATTCAACTTCCAATCATAAAATACTTATCTATTTACAAGTCATGTAACAGGTATAATTCTTTTTAAAACGCAATGATTAAATGAGCACTAACATTACCAAAAAGATCCTTCATAGTTCTTGATTTTAAAAAGTTATCCCTTGTGATGGAATTTTCAACACAGTCCAGCAAGAATTGCTTGACTGTGATTCTTTCATCACAAGAGATACAAAATGGAGGATCGTCACCTTTAAACAAATATTCATGAGTATATCGTGTGTGGCCAATACGACATCGTCGTATGATGACCTCTTCAAATCTGGACTGACAACTCAAGTAGGTGTAACCAATATACGGTTTTACTTCATGTAATTTGTTAATACCTACTTGACTGTCCCACCTCTTCTGCATCAGATCACGGATGTAAGACCTAATGATAGCTTTAAAATCAGTGTATGGAATAAGAAGTGGTGTCACAGATTTGTTGAGTGCTGCTTTAGCAGCATGGTGAGCCACTGTTCCCCCAGAAATGTCAACGTGGTTGGGTAACCAACAAAAGACGATGTCGTATGCCCAGTAGCAAGATTATTATACAATTCAATAATTTCAATTAAAAGTGGATGTTTACAAGAAATATTTTTACAAGAAGATATTGTTCTGGATCCAATGACATAAGCCACTGCGCCACTTGCATCCATCTGTAAATAAGGGTTTGTAATTGTTATATTTGCTTTTTAACTGATTATATTTTTGTTTATATTGTAATTCATTAGTTTCTGATTTTTTAAATGAAGTTAATGTTAGGCCAACTTGTGGTCTAACCAACTGCCAAGGAGGAAAATTAAGAAGACGGGAGGGAGCTATATTTTCCAACTCAAACCCGGCTGAAGAAAGAAAGGGTTTAATTCTGTGCCCTAGAGGCGGAACAAGAGAAGACGTCTTGTACAAATCCTCATAAAGTGGATTGAACATGCAATTATAGGGAGGGTTCGATTCATTAGAGTATAATTTAGTAATATATTGTATAGACAATTTTATACGGCTTGGTGTATGAGATGGTTCATCAGCCTCAAAGCAGAGACTGTCAACAGGTGAGGTTCTGAAGGACCCAAGACAAAGTCTGATACCTTGGTGATGGACAGAATCAATAGTTTTGGTGTGCTTTTGCAGGCTCCACCATATACGATGGAACCATAGTCAGGTTTTCAGCGGACGAGTGATTTATATAAGTGGAGGAGGGAAGCTTCATCTCCTCCCCACTTTGAATTAGAAACGACTTTTAATAAATCCAGCGCCTTCAGGCATTTATTTTTTAGGGACTTGATATGGGGGAAAAAAGTTAAATGTGAGTCAAAAATTAGACCCAATAACTTTGCCTCCTTAACAGCTTTGATGGGAGTGCTATTCAAAAACAATTCTGGGTCTTTATGCGGTTTGTATTTTCTACAGAAAAGTATACAATTGGTTTTTGATATAGAAACTTTAAAGCCGTTTTCAAGACACCATTTGTTTATATTGTTTAAGCACAATTGCAGTTGCCGTTCAATAGTATGCATATTTTTACCACGGCATGAAATATTAAAATCATCCACAAAAAGTGATCCATCGATTAAATGATTTAGAACCTTAGATAAACTGTTTATCTAGATACTTCAGAGTGTAACAGACAAAATACTGCCTTGTGGAACACCCTGATCCTGATTATAATGATCAGACAGGGTAGAACCCACTCGAACTTGAAATTGCCTGTCCTTTAAAAATTGTTATGTAAAAAGAGGTAAACGACCCCTTAAACCGAAGTCATGTAAATCCTTCAAAATGCCATGTTTCCATGTGGTATCGAAAGCTTTCTCAAGATCAAAGAAAATCGATACAGCATGTTGTTTATTTACTAGAGCATTTTTAACCAAGGATTCTATTCGTACCAAATGATCAATGGTACTACGGTTTTTCCTGAAACCACACTGAATATTTGTGATCAGGTTATTGGTTTAAAGATACCAAACCAATTTATTATTCACCATACGTTCCATGGTTTTACAGACACAGCTAGTGAGAGATATTGGTCTGTAATTAGACTTATTTGTATGATCCCTGCCAGGTTTTGCTATCGGGACTACAATGGTATTACGCCACGAAGGAGGAAATTTTCCAGACGTCCATATTTTATCAAATATATCTAAAATTGTCATCAGACATGGTTCAGGTAAGTGTTTCAGGAGCTGATAATGAATAATGTCATCACCCGGTGCAGTGTCATGAGCTTAATGAAAAGACTTCATTATAATCTTCACTATTATTGGAATCAAAATTAAGTTTTTTTCTTTTCCTCTTGTTTCTGGTATTTCTTAAACTCTGGGACATAATTCGCCGATGATGAATTTTTGTCAAGAGTTTCGCCAATTTTATTCGCAATTTGAGTTTTGTCAGTTAATAAATTATCTCCATCTTTAACATGGTGAACAGCTGATTTTGAACCTTTGCCTTTTATTCTCTGAACCATGTTCCACACCTTGGACATAGGCGTGCGTGAGTTAAGTTTGGAGACATTGTTCTTCCAAGAAAGACGTTTATTTTGTTTGAAAGTATGACGTGCGAGGGTGAGAATCTGAAACCGACAGATCTAAAGAAGAATATGTGCCAGTGGCTGGATGCAGGTACGTGCTTGAATCGTCATTAAATATAATATGCACAGGTCGTTGTTAGAAATAAACTCCTCTAGTATTTTACCTTAACCATTGGTGTGTGTACCTCCCCAGAGTGGTTATGGCTGTTTAAGTCACCCATGATAACACAGGGCTTCGGTAATTGATCATAGAGAGACTGAAGATCAGTCTGCTGAAGTGCTGACGAAGGTGGAATATACAGAGAGCATAAGGTAAACGCAACACCAAGAGTGAGTCGAATTGCTACAGCAGATCTAAAGTTTTGAATGATTTAATAGACGGATCTTTATTTGTGGATGATTTTAATATTTCGCCCCGTGGTAAAAATATGCATACTATTGAACGGCAACAGGAGCTGCGTTTTAACAAGATAAACAAATAGTGTCTTGAAAACGGCTTCAGATTTTCTAAATCAAAAACTAATTGCATACACTTCTGTCGTAAATACAAACCCCATAAAGACCCAGAACTATTTCTCAGTGGTACCCCAATTAAAGTGGTCAAGGAGGCCAAGTTCTTGGGACGTATTTTCGACTCACATTTGACCTTTTTGCCGCATATTAAATCCCTTAAAGGCAAATGCCTGAAGGCACTCGATTTATTAAAGGTTGTTTCAAATTCAAAATGGGGAGGGGATCAAACTACACTTCTTCACTTATACAGATCACTGGTCCGATCTAAACTTGATTACGGCTCCATCGTATATGGTGGAGCTTGTCAAAGTAACCTAAAACTACTTGATCCTGTGCACCACCAAGTCCTAAGAGTGAGTGAGTGAGATAATATTTAACGTCACATCGGCAATATCTCAGCATATCGTGACGAGAACATTTAATACTGAAATGAAATATATGTCTATTATAAAACCTGTCAACGAAGGACAGTAAAACAACTAGAATATCACAGTTAAGAATATAAAACTAAAACAATTTATCTATAGGAGACAATACAAGATAAAAATGGGCTATAGATTGCTAACAACTGAAAGTAGATCACCATACTAGTTACCATTGGGGCTTACAGTACCTTTGCTACCTCCATGGACCCAAGCTGGATTTACATAATCCCCATAGCCGTCAGCAATTTGGGAAATCTAGTCATGCAAATAAAAAGACACTTATGCTACGATTAAAAACGTGGAAAGTTTGAATTTACTTAGAATGTTTGTGGACTTACGTACCCTCTCACGGGGACAATAGTTTTACAGAACTTCAACACCCTTTGAGGATACAGCCACTAACAAGCACAGTTATGAATTTAAACTTCCAATAATAACATATTTATCTATTTACAATTCAGTCAATAAATCTAATTCTTTTAAAAACGCAATGATTAAACGAGACCTTGTGTTATTAAAAAGATCCTTCAAAGTTCGTGAATTAAAGTACTGATCCCTTGTGATGGAATACTCAACACAGTCAAGCAGGATATGCTTGACTGTGATTCTTCCATCACAAGGGATACAAAATGGAGGATCCTCACCTTTAAGCAAATATTTATGTGTATATCTTGTATGGCCAATACGACATGATGACCTCCTCCAATCTGGACTGACAACTCAAGTAGGTGTATCCAATATACGGTTTTATTTCATGTAATTTATTGATACCTACTTGAGTGTCCCACCTCTTCTGCATCAGATCACGGACATACGTTCCAATGCAAGCTTTGTATTCTGAATATGGAAGAAGTGGCGTCACAGGTTTGTTGAGTGCTGCCTTGGCAGCAAGATCGGCCATCACCTTCCCAGAAATATCAACGTGACTGGGTCACCAACAAAAGACGATGTCGTATTAGCCAGTAGCAAGAGTATTATACAGTTCAATAATTTCAATTCAAGTGGATGTTTACAAGAAATATTTTAATAGCCTGAAGGCAAGAAAGAGAGTCGGAATAGATTATATACTGTTTACGTTTAGGGTGTCTTTGAATATATTTAAGAGCTGTTAATGTGGCGTTAGCTTCTGCTGTAAAAAAAAACTATTGTCTGGTAATCTAGAAGATATTGTTCTGGATTCAATGACAGTAGCACAAGCCACTGCACCACCGTCCTTGGACCCATCTGTAAATAAGGATTTGTAATTGTTATATGTATGTTTCAATAGATTATATTCTTGTTTATACTGTAATTCATTCGTTTCTGATTTTTTAAATGTAGTTAATGTTAGGTTAACCTGTGGCCTAACCAACTGCCAAGGGGGAGAGGAAAGAAGACGGGAAGGAGCTATATTGTCCAGCTTAATACCAGCAGCAGCAATAAACGGTTTTATTCTGAGCCCAAGAGGTGGAACAAGAGAAGACTTTTGGCCATACATATCCTCATAAACAGGATTGAAGACACGGTTTATATGCACGGTTAGATTCGTTAGAGTATAGTTTTGTGATATATTGTAAAGATAATTTAATACGGCGTTGTGCAAGAGATGGTTCATCGGCCTCAACGTAAAGACTGTCAATAGATGAAGTTCTGAAGAACGCAAGACAATGTCTTAGACCTTGGTGGTGCACAGGATCAAGAACTTTAAGGTTGCTTTTGCAGGCTCCACCATATACGATGGAGCCATAATCAAGTCTAGAACGTACGAGTGATCGATATAGATGGAGAAGGGTAGCTTAATCCCCACCCCATTTAGAATTTTAAACCACTTTCAATAGGTCAAGTAGTGCCTTCTGGCATTTAGTATTAAGTGATTTAATATGCGGTAACAACGTTAAGTGTGAATCAAAGATTAGACCCAAGAATTTGGGTTCCTTCACAACTTTAATCAGCGTGCCATCTAGAGACAGTTCAGGGTCTTTATGTGGTTTGTATTTACGACAAAAATGTATGCAGTTAGTTTTCGATTTGGAAAATTTAAAGCCGTTTTCAAGACACCATTTATTAATCTTGTTTAAACACAACTGCAATTGCCGCTCAATGGTATGCATATATTTACCACGACAAGAATTATTAAAATCATATCATCCACAAATAACGATCCATCAATTGGATCGTTTAAAACTTTTTATAAACTGTAGATCTTGATGCTAAAAAGAGTGACGGACAAAATACTGCCTTGTGGAACACCTTGATCCTGATTGTAATGAACCCACAGGGACCTGGAATTGTCTGTCATTTAAAAAGTTGGCAATAAATTCAGGCAAACGACCTTGCAAGCCAAAGTCATGTAAATCTCTTTAAAAATCTCTTGCCATATTTCCAGGTTGTGTCATATGCTTTTTCGAGATCAAAAAAGATAGACACAGCGTGTTGTTTATTAATTAGTGCGTTTTTAACAAATGATTCCAGTCGCACTAAGGGGTCAACAGTACTTCTGATTTTACGGAAACCACACTGTATATCTGTCATGAGATTATTTGTTTCCAAGTACCAAACAAGTCGATTATTTATCATGCGTTCCATGGTCTTGCAAACACACCTAGTTAATGAAATCGGACGATAATTGGATGGATCCGTATGATCACGTCCAGGTTTAGGTATTGGTACTACTATGGCGTCACGCCATGAAGGAGGAAAGTTACCCGATGTCCATATATCATCAAAATATTTAGAAGAGTTTCCAGACAGGATTCTGGTAAATGTTTCAGAGTTGATAGTGTATGTTATCAGCTCCTGTAGCAGTGTCATGAGTTTGATCAAGAGTAGTATGGAGTTCATGAATAGAAAACGTTTCAATATAATTTTCCCCATTATCAGAATTGAAATTAATACTTTTCTTTTCTTGTTGTTTTTGATATTGCTGCCATTTTGGTACATAATTTGAAGAGGAAGAGTGTTTAGCAAGGGTTTCACCCAGTTTATTAGCAATATCTGATTTATCAGTAAGCAGTTGATCGCTATGTTTAAGATGATGGACAATAGATTTAGTACCTTTACCTTTAATTTTCTGGACCATGTTCCATACCTTGGGCATGGGTGTCCGAGAATTTATTTTGGATGCATAATTTTGCCCAGATTGGCGTTTGTTTTGTTTGAAAGTACGCCGTGCTTTAGCATTTAAAATCTTAACTTTATTGAAATTATGCACCATGGGATGGCGACGGAAATAATGTTCTGCTTTTCTCCTTGCCTTCCTAGCTTGTTTGCACTCATCGTTGAACCATGGTTTTCTTATGTGTGGAACTACAGAGGAATTTGGTATACACTCATCAGCTATGGAATTCAGTTCATAAGAAAAGCATTTAATAGCATCAGGAACGTCAATAAAACGTTCAGGTTTAAGTTTTTCAGCACACAGTGTTTCATATAGAGCCCATTTAGCCTTTTTAAAATTCCGCCTTGATGATGGAGGAACATCAGATGGAGTTACAGATTTTAGAATAGTAGGAAAATGGTCACTTCCACAAAGGTCATCGTGGTCACATTCATTAAGGAGTTCTGAATTTGTGAGTGACAAGTCAAGAGCAGAATAGGTTCCTGTACCAGGGTGTAAATATGTGTTGGAACCATCATTATAAATACATAAATCATTGTCAGAACAAAAGTCCTCCAACAATTTACCTTTAGTATTTGTAGTTACACTACCCCAGAGTGGGTTGTGCCCATTTAAATCTCCCACTATAATACAGGGCTTCGGGAGTTGGTCATATAGAGCCTGAAGATCAGTTTTGGCAAATGTTGAAGATGGCAAAATATAGAGTGAGCATAGCGTAAACGCTACATGTAAAGTAATTCTCACAGCAACAGCTTGCATATTTGTAATAAGTGGAACAGGGCTTTGAATAACGTTTTGTCTGACTAGAATGGATGATCCGCCAGTGGCCCTATCACCCGGAGGTGAAAAAAAATGATATGCATTAAAATGACGAAGGTCAAATGTATCTGTTTGTTTTAAATATGACTCTTGGAGACATAACGCTGAAGGTGTCAAATCTTGGACTAATAGCGGTAATTCATGTAAATTAATCCTCAATCCTCTGCAGTTCCACTGTACAATATTACTGGAATAAACTATCTTTTTTTTTCTTTTTTCTTTTTTTTTTTTTTTTTTGGGGGGTGGGGTGGTGGTTTATTGGGGATCTACCCCGCATTCTTTTGGAGGGCTACAAGCTATGTGCCCTAGAATGGACGTTTTCAGAAACGTCCACGTCTTCAAGAGACCCGTATTTATTGAACAACTTAATTTTGTTCTGTGATCCTTTAGGAGCTCTGCCACTTTGTTGGTTTGAAGCATCAGACTATGACTTTGGTTTACTTTTCCCAGTTTGCTGACTATCAGCTGTCGACTGAGACTTTGAGCGTGACTGAGATGATGATTTGTTATCAGAAGAAGACTTTGAGGTACTAGGAAGTGATTCCTCAGTCTCAGATGATATAGTAGGGTATAAAAGCTGTGGAGAATCGCAGTTGACCAAATTCAAGGTATTTTGGCAGCCTGTAGATAATTTTGTGATTTTAGATCTGGACTCAGATGGTGTTTTTGCGACTGTAGCATAACTTTTTGGAAGATCAGATCTCTTTACCAGTTTTTTGGCCTCGGAAAAAGAGATATTTTGTGTAAATTTTATTTTATTGATCTCCATTTGCTCTTTCCAAATTGGACACTGTTTAGAAAATGAAGAATGGTCGCCTGAGCAGTTGGTGCATTTTCTAAAATCACTGTCACAATCTTCTGTTGTGTGTGTCTCCCACAGTGAGCACACACAACAGACAATGTGCAAGTATTTACACCGTGTATATATTTCTGGCATTTAAAACACCTGAGCGGATTGGGGATGTATGTATCAACCTGAATGTTACAGTAGCCTGCCCTCACTGATTTGGGTGCATTTGGAGAGGAAAAAGTTAACAGATACGTATTGTTTTTGATGGTTTCGTTGTTTCTCCGAGCTGAAAAGCGTTTGACGTAGAGTACACCTTGATCCTTCATTTCAGATCCTATATCAAGTTCTGACATATCATCAAACAATCGATCTCGATCCCTAACGATACCTTTGCTTGTGTTCAGGGTTTTGTGAGCAGACGCCGAGACGGGAATGCCCACGAAAGATTTGATGTTCATCAGGTTGGTGGTTTGTTGTTTTTTACTACATTCAACTAACAGTGCACCCGAACGTAATCGTCTAATGTTTTTCACAATTCCAGCAATACCTTGAATTCCTTTGGAGACAGCAAAGGGGTTAAGCTTTAAAGGTGTCTTGTCAGGAGTCTCAATCACAACGAAACGCGGCCAATACTCAATCAATGCAGATGGTCTATGGTCAGTATCATAAGGGTCACTTTCAAGTAAAGTTTTGTTTTCTTGGGTGGAATTTCATAAGCCATGGTTAGTTTAATTTGGTTCATCATCCGAGCTCCCCACCCACCACGGAGTATCACAAGGACAATTTTAAAGCAAGTGAGCCTCCAGCCTGCAGCACCAAGGATACCCGGATGATATACGCCAGTAGAAGAATTATAAGAAATTAATCACCAGATTGGCCTTTGAGCCATCGCCTTCTGGCATAAGACTCTAGGCAAAGTTCATATGATCATAATTCACAATACTAAAATTAACAGATTAACACTAGTGCCAAGACCAAATGAGATTTCCGCAATGACACATATGTAGTCTATGCACAGGGCTTGGCATGACCAGCCGATTGGTTGAATCGGGCCCATTCAACCACCCGTCTAGGTGAAGTAAGGGCCGAAGTGGTGTGTTGGGCAAATGGAACGCAGTTAAAAGCCCAACTGCCCTCAACCACGAGGTTCCCGTCTTCCACCGACACGGGACGCAACCCATGGCAAACAGGTTGCCCAATTTAGTCGCCTCTTACGACAAGCAATGGGATGCTGTGGACTCATTCAGTCCGGGTCAATACGGGAGAAGAGCACTTAGCGTTACCCAGCACCCACCACGAGGAGGTGGCTCTTTATGAGTGCCAGCTAGCATTAGAACTTACATCCGTGATCTGATGCAAAAGAAGTGGGACACCCAAGTAGGTATAAATAAATTACATGAAATAAAACGGTATATTGGTTACATCTACTTGGGCTGTCAGTCCTGATTTGAAGAGGTTATTTTAAGACGATGTCGTATTGGCCATACTAGATATACTCATTCATACCTTCTAAAAGGTGAGGAGCCTCCATTTTGTATCCCTTGTGATGAGAGAGTCACAGTCAAGCATATCCTGCTTGTTTTTGTTGAATTTTCCATCACAAGGGATAAGTACTATACAGTTAAAACAATGAAGGATCTTTTTCCAACGTTAAGTATCGGATAATTATTGGTTTTTTAAAAGAAATTGATTGTTTGTTTGAATTTTGAAAACTTGTTGTGTAAAAAGATGTATTTTAATTATTGGAAGTTTGGATTAGTAACTTGAATTGTTGGTGTCTGTACCCTCAAAAGGGGGTTGAAGTATTGTAATATTATTGTCCTCCTGAGAGGGTACGTAAGTCTAAAATTTAAACTTTCTACTGTTCTTAGTCGTAGTATATGTGTATTTTCAATTTTTACCTAGATGTGTCTAAATTGCTAACGGCTGAGGGGATGATGTAACTCCAGCTAGGGCCCATGCAGGTAGCAGAGGCACTGTACATCCCCATGGTCCCTAGTATGGTGATCTACCTTCAGTTGTTGGCAGTCTATAGCCTGATTTTACATTGTATTGTCCAAATAGTGATATTAGTTTTAACTTTCCACGCTAGTTCAAAGTGTGATATTCCAATTGTTTTACTGTACTTCGTTGACAGGTTTTTATACTATACATATATTTCATTTCAGAATTAAATGTTCACGATTTGGCTGAAACATTGCCGATGTGACGTATTATTAACTCACTCACTCACTCACTTTAAATGGCACCCCCATCAAAGTAGTAAAGGAGGCCAAGTTCTTGGGTCTTATTTTCGACTCACATCTAACTTTTCTACCCCACACGAAATCCCTTAAAACTAAATGTCTCAAGGCACTTGATCTGTTAAAAGTTTCCTATTGCAGAGTTTCCAATTCTAAGTGGGGGTGAGACCAAACTACCCTACTCCACTTATACAGATGTCTCATCCGTTCGAAACTTGATTACGGCTCCATCGTTTATGGTGGCGCCTGTAAAAGCAGCCTCAAACTACTTGATTATATCCACCATCAAGGTCTAAGACTATGCCTTGGGTCATTTAGTACTTCTCCTATTGACAGTCTTTACGTCGAGGCCGATGAGCCATCTTTTACTCAACGACGTATAAACCTCTCCTTACAGTATATAACAAAACTATATTCTAATGAGGCGACTCCTGCATTTCATTGTGTTTTTAATCCTCTTTATGAGGATCTATACAATAAAAAGTCTTCTCTTGTTCCGCCTCTGGGACTTAGAGTGAAACCTTTTCTTTCTGCTGGTGGCATTGAGTTAGCCGATTTATCTCCTTCCCGTCTTCTTTCGTCTCCTCCTTGGCAGTTAGTTAGACCTAACACTGACGAGGTTTACATAATCAGAAACAAATGATATACAGTATAAACAAGAATATAATCAATTAAAAAGTTAACTATAATACATACAAATCTTTATTTACAAATGGGTCCAAGGGTGGTGGTGCAGTTGCTTGTGCCACTGTCATTGGATCCAGGTCAATATCTTTCAGATTACCGGATAATAGGCACCCGTGAACAGCCATCTTCTCGTGGTGGGTGCTGGGTAACGCCAAGAGTCGTGGACCCGGGGGCATATTTGGTCCACCAACCCGTTTGCCGTGGGTTGCAGCCCTGTGTCGGTGGAGGAGGGGATCCTCGTGGTTGAGGGCAATAGGAGCAGGACCAGTGTTCCTATTGCTCAACACACCACTTTGGCCATGACTTCACCTAGACGGGTGGTTGAATGTTTAACCAATTGGCTGGTCATGCCAAGCCCTGTGCATGGATTTTATGTTTAAATTTGCACAAAATAAGATTTAGAATTGTTTATATTTTGGTCTTGGCGCCCTTGGATTATAGAATATTATTCAACTTGAATTTTGTTAACATGAACTTTGCCTAGATTCTTATGCCCAGAAGGCGGTGGCTCATGGGCCAGTCTTGTGCTGCATATCTATACTACTACTGCTTAAGTATATCCTCTAGGTATCCTTGGTGCCGCCTGTTGGCGGCCCACAGGCATTAGGCATCGTCCTTGTAGACACTCCATGGTAGGTGGAGAGCCATGAGGATGAAACACAAATCTATTACCATAGCAAATCAAAACCCCAAAAAGCAAAAACGTTATCACATTGGTGATACTGAGGATGAGGAAGATGTCATTACCAGAGTTTGTTACTCTGAACGTACCACATGGCCTCGATTCATTGTCGCTGAATCAAGTGAGAAAAAGTTAACTTCTTGTTCTTCCTTTCTACTAGAGAAAGCAATTCAAGGAATTGCTGGGACTGTCAAGAATGTTACCCAAACTAAATTGGGTTCAGTTCTCATAGAATGTCTAAAGAGAGAGCAAGCGGCCAATCTTCTGGAAGCGAAATCCTTCGCAAACAACTCTGTAAAATGCTATGCTCACAAGTCTTTAAATTTTAGTAAAGGAATCATCCGAGATAAGAGTCTTGCAGATCTGTCAACCGATGACATTGTTAGTCAGTTGCGTATGCAAGGAGTGGTTGAGGCTAAGCGGTTGAGCTTTAAGAAGGATGGAATATATTCACCCTCAACTACTTACTTGCTTACGTTTGATGTACCCAGTTTACCCCAATCAATTAATGTAGGATGCTTTTCTATGAAAATTGACATGTATGTTCCAAATCCACTGAGAAGTTTTCACTCTCAGAAGTTTGGTCATGGGCAGAACACTTCTAAAAATCATGCTTCTTGTTCACGCTGTGCTGGTAAAGATCACGACAGCAGCACATATTCGTCTGAAATCAAATACGTCCATTGTTCTGATTTTCACATGTCGTTGTCTAAAGAGTGTCCGGTATGACAGTTTGAAATGAGTGTCCAGCATATTAAAACTGAAAAGAACATAAGCTTTTCAGAAGCAAGGAAGTTGGCAACTTCAGCTACACCCTCTGGTAACACTGTATTAAGAGGTAAGTCAACATAAGCAGAGGTGACGAGACCTTCCACTAACTTTATTGACTGCCAAACAGACTTGACCTGGCTGACAGTTCAGACACCTATGAGTATTCAGGATCTTCCTTCTGTTTCTTCCTCACGAAAAACATTACAATCATCTGAAATTCAGACAGCACCTACACCGGTTATCAAAAAGAAGAATGTAAATGTATATTACTCTGAAAAGCAAAATGCAAGTGATCATCTCCCTAAAGGACAAAGAGGCCCTGTGTCCCTTCTTACCAGATTTGACCTTTTAGATGACATGGAGGTGTCACCTTCTCTGACAACCCGCTCTCGGAGCCATTCTCCCTATGAAAAAGGGTCGTGAACTTTCACCGATAACACATCCTAAATGACGGATACACTAATACAATAGAATGGCAGAGGACTTAAGAAGAATTATAATGAGATTCTTCTATTGTTACAGGACATTAAACCATCAGCATTGTGTCTCCAGTAGATTTATCGTAAACAGCTCCCAAAGCCCTGCATCACCATGGGCGACTTAAATGGACACAACCCTTTATGGGGTAGTACAGATACAAACAATAAAGGGAACGTTATTGAAGATTTTATTTCTGTTAATAATTTATGTGTTTTTAATGATGACTCCAACACTTATTTGCATCCAGCCACTGGAACGTATTCTGCACTTGATCTAGCCCTCACAGAGTCAAACGCTCTCAGTTTGAATGGTCTGTGCATGATGACCTTTGTGGAAGCGATCACTTCCCTACTCTCCTGAAATCTATAACACCAGGTGACAATCCACTTTCATCACGGTGGAATTTCATTAAGGCAAATTGGCCTGTATATGAACATTTATGCATTGAAAAAATAACACCTGATCACTTCATTAATGTACCAGATCCCATCCAGATGTTCTCAACACAACTGAATGAAATTACTGATCAAACCATTCCTAACTCCTCTGCAACTCCTCATATTCGTAAACCAAGGTTTACTGACGAATGCAAACAGGCATGAAAACGTAGGAAGAAAGCAGAAAAATATTTTCGCAGACATCGTACCGTTCAACACTTCAACAATGTTAAAATTACTAGTGCTAAGACACGACGTACGTATAAACAAAACAATCGCCAATCTTGGAGGAACTATGTTTCAAAACTTAATTCACATACAGCCATGTCTAAGCTGTGAAACATGGTTCAGCGAATAAAAGGTAAAGGTTCAAAATCTGGTGTTCATCATCTTAAAGATGGTAAAATTAGTAACTAACAAAGCTGACATTGCAAATTATATTGGCGAAACTCTTGGAAAAAATTCTTCCTCAGCCAATTATGTCCCTGAAATTCAGAGATACCAAAAACAACAGGAAAAGACAAAAGTTAATTTCGATTCCAATAATGGTGAAGACTATCATGAAGTGTTTTCATTACATGAGCTACATACTGCTCAAGCGGCATCCGTGAATGGTCACCTCCTCGTGGTGGGTGCTGGGTAACGCTGAGAGCCGTTCAACCCCGTTGTGGACCCGGGGGGGGGGATATTTCCTCCACCAGCCCGTTTGCCGTGGGTTGCGGCCCTGTGTCGGTGGAGGGCAATAGGAGCCTGCAACCATGTTCCTGTTGCCTAATACACCACTTCGGCCCTGACTTCACCTAGACGGGTGGTTGAATGAGCCCGGTTCAACCAATCGGCTGGTCATGTCAAACCATATGCATGGATTTTCTATACATGTCATTGCACAAATTTGATTTGAACTTGTTTTACTGCCGGTCTTGGCTTAATTGCTCATCTAAAATGTTTATTGATTTCTGCTTGAGTATACCCTCCTAGTATCCTGGTGCCGTCTGCAGGAGATCCACAGGCATGAGGCATCGTCCTTGTTGACACACCATGGTGGGTGGGGAGCTAGGAGGGTGAATGATATATTTTCTACCATGGCACCCCCACTTAAAAAACGATCACACGAATCTGATGATTCGTTATCTTCAGATGATGAGTCGCATACAACTTCCAGTAACCCTGATACTTGGCCTCGTTTCATTGTGATGTGTGCCCCTGAAGGGGGCCCTCTCAAGTTAAATCCCTTTGCTGTGTCAAAAGGCATTGAAGGTTTGGTTGGGGGAGGTGAAAGATATTAAAAAGATGAGATCTGGTTCCCTGCTAATCGAATGCAGGAAAGAAATACAATCCAAAATTCTGCTCAAAACAAAGTCTCTAGCAAATGTTCCTGAAGATGTGTCCCCTCACAGAACATTAAATACCGGCAAAGGCATCGTCCGTGATACTGGACGTTGCCTTTCAGACATGAGTGAACTTGACATATTAACTGAACTACAATCACATGGTGTTACTCATGTTAAACGCTTTACAGTCAAAAAGAATAATGATGTCTTCAAGACAAATACTTACTTGTCTACATTTTGTCTCTCGATGCCTATGTTTCTCCGAAAGTAGTATACTGCAACTTAAGGGTTGATACTTTTATCCCCAACCCCTTGAGGTGCTATAATTGCCAAAAGTATGGGCACGGATCCAAGTCATGCCAACGATGCGCTGGAGCGTGCAAAGATAGTACCCTTTGCGTTAACACACCTGTATGTGTAAACTGCTCTGGTTGCCATCCTTCTTCATCCAAGGAATGTCCTTCCTGGAAGTTACAATCAAAGATTTCACGGGTGAAGCATGAGCAAAACGTTTCGTTCTTTGAAGCAAAACAGATGGTTCTGGCACAAGAACAGTCGGGCCCGAGTTATGCTACTGTTGTTTCTGCTTCTGTTCAGGCCTCTAAACCAAAACACGTTTCATGCAGTTCAGTCGGTTGTCAAACGGATTACACGTGGGCTAGTACATCAGCTCCAACGTTGCTGTTTGCTGAAATACAGGCGAAGACTTCAAAAGAAACTTCTATTCATATGCTTCTTAGAAACAGACATCTAAGTCAGACTCAAATGTGAAGTCAAATGTGAAGTCAAATGTGAACACTACATCCTACATGTGAACACTACATCCAGAGCAATGAAATTACGAAGAAAAAAATCAACGTAACAGGCCTCCGAAGGGGGCTAATGATCAGGTCCAACTATAAAATAAGTTTGGATCACTTGAGGTCATGGATGTGTCCGACCACATCCAAGGTCGGACTCATAGCTTGTCACCCACAAGGAAAGTGAGGGGTAGATCTCCTGTACATCCACCAAGGAAATAATGTCTTCTGCTATAATTCAATGGAATTGTAGAGGACTATAATTTAAATGATCTACATTTATTAAACCAAGATTTTAAACCGTCAGCGTTCTGCATCCAAGAAACTTACCTGAAACAGACAGATAATTTTGAGCTCCGTCACTTCAATGCATACCACTCTTTTTCTCCTCCGGGTGATAGAGCTTCTGGTGGTTCATCAATCCTGGCGAGGAACAATATTATCCATAGCTCAGTTCCACTAAAAACAAATCTTCAAGTTGTTGCAGTTCGACTTACATTACAAGTTGCTGTTACTTTATGCTCGTTATATATTCCGCCTTCATCGGCTGTCCACTTAACTGATCTGCAAGATCTTTGTGATCAGCTACCTAAACCCTGTATAATCATGGGCGATTTAAATGTCCACAGTCCGCTATGGGCTGGCACTAATACAAACACCAAAGGTAAATTACTAGAGGAATTTATTTCAAATTATGATTTGTTCATTTGTAGTGACGGCCCAAATACGTATTTCCATCCTGGCACAGGTACATATTCAGCTCTTGATTTGTCTGTTACTGATTCCAACCTATTAAGTGAATTTGAATGGTCAGTCCACGACGATCTCTGTGGAAGTGACCATTTTCCAAGAATATTAAACCCTGTGATGCCATCTGATGTTACACCATCATTAAGATGGAACTTCAAAAAAGCTAATTGCCCTTTATATGAAACACTCTGTGCAGACAAACTAAAACCTGAACTTTTTAATGATATTTCTGATGCCATGCAATGTTTTTTCAGATGAATTGAATAATATGGCTGACGAGTGTGTACCAAAGTCCTCTGCAGTTCCACATGTATGAAAACCATGGTTTAATTATGAATGCAGACAGGCTAGGAAAGCACGGAAGAGTGCGGAGCATTATTTCCGTCGCCATCCTATGGTCCACAATTTAGACAAATTCAAAATTTTAAATGCTAAAGCAAGGCGTACTTTCAAGCAAAGTAAACGCCACTCTCGGCGAACCTACGTATCAAAAATAAATTCACGCACACCGATATCAAAGGTGTGGAATATGATCCAGAAAATCAAGGGTAAGGGTTCTAAATGTAGCATTCACCATCTCCAAGATGGGAACCATTTATTGACTAATAAATCAGACATTGCAAATAAACTTGGTGAGACGCTGGCAAAACATTCTTCCTCATCAAAATATGTACCCCAATTTAAAAAATACCAAAATCAGCAAGAAAAAAAGGTTATTAATTTCAGTTCAGATAATGGGGAAGACTATAACGAAACTTTTTCGATACATGAGCTTCATACTGCTCTTGACCAGGCTCACGATACTGCTACAGGAGCTGATAACATACATTATCAACTTCTGAAGCACTTACCGGAATCGTGTTTAGAGACTCTTATAAATATTTTTGATAGTATTTGGACATCTGGTGAATTTCCTTCTTCAGGGCGTGATGCTATAATTGTTCCAATTCCTAAACCCGGATCGACCAATTTCACTCACTAGCTGCGTTTGCAAAACCATGGAACGCATGATCAATAACCGAATAGATTGGTACTTGGAAACCAATAATTTAATCACTCATATGCAATGTGGTTTCCGTAAAAACAGAAGTACCATTGATCATTTAGTACGTTTAGAATCTTTTGTTAAAAATGTCATCATTAATAAACAACATGCAGTGTCGATCTTTTTCGATCTGGTCAAAGTATACGATACGACGTGGAAATATGGTATTTTAAGAGACTTACATGATTTTGGATTCAGGGGCCGTTTGCCTCAGTTTATATCAATTTTTTTAAGCGATAGACAATTTCAAGTCCGAGTGGGTTCAACCTTATCTGACCATTATAGTCAGGATCAGGGTGTCACACCAGACAGTATTTTGTCTGTCACACTCTTTAGTATTAACATCAACAGTTTTTCCAAGGTTTTAAATGATTCAATAGATGGATCACTTTTCGTGGATGATTTTAACTCATTAAGCCCTGGAGCCGCTCCACTGCCCAACACCCCTCGCTGACTGCCTGATTGCTGCGACGAGGCTAATTAGTGCTAATCATGCCTGATTTCCCTGGCAGGTCTTGGATATGACAGGGAACTGTCTAGTCTCACAAACAAGTACTGATTATTTAATTGTGTCGTAAAGATGTAAATGGGAAAGAGGCCGATGTGAATACATATATTACAGCATTTCATGTAATTTATTACCTGTGTCTCTCATACCCCTTTGCCAGTGTGTGCTTGTACTTTTATCAACACCTACGCGGTCTTTGTACGTACGAGATGAGCAAATATACAAATTCCTCCTGTCTCTCTCATCGTAAGGACTGAATTATAATATATTATTTATAATAGAGTTTAAAAGGGAGGTGGGGGGGGGGGGCTTGCATTATAATCGTCTAGATTTTTTGCCAATACATTGCTCGTGCTTACTGACTATTTCAAGGAAAGTATCAATAGGTGTGTAAGTAACATGGAACATATAGAGATTTATAGTTTGTCACTTTGTTCATCTTAACTTAACGCTGCAAACATACATCACCATTCATACACATACATAC
Organism: Haliotis asinina; assembly: GCF_037392515.1. Taxonomy (NCBI): domain Eukaryota; kingdom Metazoa; phylum Mollusca; class Gastropoda; order Lepetellida; family Haliotidae; genus Haliotis; species Haliotis asinina. The sequence continues at coordinate 90,803,866 of NC_090280.1, forward strand.
TGCATGATACATTTATCATTACTCGATGCTAAACAAAGCTTCCCGTCATGTGAAGGGATAAAATATCCCGAATGTAACGCATTATATCTCAGTTACTCATTATATTGGCTGATACTTTGGCCAATCGTATCATAAGAACCTGTCACATAGGAAGGGCAAGGTTATGGGGCGTGGCCTAAATTTCTGAAGAGCACGTTTGGACACTCAAAGTGATAGGGTAGAGATTGATTATTGGCTTTATCGTTGACCAATGGTTATGTTGTGTTACGGCTGTATCAACTATCATGCAACAATTTGTGCATTGTAAACATAACATCAGTTACTGTAAGGTCCCGTGAAGGTCCCGGGGTAGAATAGGCCTTCAGCAACCCATGCTTGCCATAAAAGGCGACTCAGCTTGTCGTAAGAGGCGACTAACGGGATCGGGTGGTCAGGCTCGCTGACTTGGTTGACACATGTCATCGGTTCCCAATTGCGCAGATCGATGCTCATGTTGTTGATCACTGGATTGTCTGGTCCAGACTCGATTATTTACAGACCGCCGCCATATAGCTGTAATATTGCTGAGTGCGGCGTAAAACTAAACTCACTCACTTACTGTAATGATGTATGAAAGAAACACATAAGACATATGGGAGTAGACTGACACTATGATGAGTATTCGTTCTCAGATGGTGAACACACATGTCTTAGTGTTTTGGACATAACCACTGAAATGCAACAATTGAAAAGAATGAGTGAATTTAGTTTTACAGCGATTTTAGCTATATTCCAGCAGTATCGCGCGGGCTTCACACATTGTGCCCAACACCTGAAAAGAATGGTATACCGTACCATTTGTACAACACAACTAGTGCATAAAGCGTTATTGTCCTTGGAACAAGTCTTTATGGTAGGCATCAAAACAGTCAACGCACAAAAACACATCACAGCTTGAACATCTGCATTTGATGTCTCGACGTTTGTCAGTCCGTTTCATTGTATGTAAGACATACTTAAACCAAATGATGTCCCTCTCATATCATTGTGAGAGATTAAATTGTTCAAAACATCTATGTCAGTGGCAGTAAAGACGAATTTACGCACATGCATAATAATCTATGAAAGTAGCGTTTTTGCTGATACATTGCTAGTGTATACTGCATATTTTAAGGTAAGTACTAATAAGCTAGTCTGTGACTTATATAACATACAACAGATTCAGTTTGTCGCTTTGGTTCATCTAGATTTAACGCAGAAAATATACGAACATACATGCATACATATTGTATAATGCTATTCTTTGCACATACATAAGACAAAGGGTCATGGGATGGGCGTCATCAAAGTTCCCGAATAGGACGTTTTGTATCTTAACTGTTCAATATAGTCCCTGATTTATTATCTATGACCAATCGTATCATGAGGTACCTTTCACATTGGAAATGGCAGGTGATGGGGCGTGGGCTAAATTTCTGAAGAGTACGTTCGGTCACTAGACAGCTTGGATACAGATTGACTATTGGTTAGATCGTTGACCAATCGATATGCTAGATTTCGGCTTTATCAACTCTACCTATCATGAAAAACTTTGTGTATCGTGAACATACATAATCGTAAGGATGCCTGAAATGTACACATACGACTAACAAACACTTTGACGAGTTTATTTTTTTTCTAAGCGCTCAAAGCGCTACAATCCGATTATTTTTACCCCGGATAACCCAATCCAATCATTGAGTAGAGATAGTATTTATTTGCGTATACTTTTTGCGCACACTACTTGTACATCAAACATAATGGCTTGCTGAACATTTCAATATAATCTGTACATTGTTATGAATAAATATCATAATTCAAGTACATGTATTATAGAATTCAAAAAAGTAACACGATACTGATTTATTGTGATGTATACACTTGTAGTTGAATCTCCCCAAATATTTATGAAGATGGGCATACCTATATTTGTTTTGAAAGCAAACGAGGTTCAGAAGATTGGCAATGGGAGTGACTCCACAAAACAGGTTGTCCAATGATGTAACAGCGCATAAGTTTGTTTTACACTTGTCACGGGACAAAAGTTTACCTGGACATGCATTCGACCAGAGGCTGTTATTTTGAGGTTGAAAGAGGTGTTCATATATTTAGTGTTGTCTGATTGAATGATTATACGCATCAATTCCGTAACTGATATATTCTCCTCCTTTTATTGACGATGGATCTGATACACGTGATCATTACACAGGATAAGATAATTACACAGATCAAGTACAAACGTTTTTTACACAATGCTTATGTAAATTGCATTGAAAAATCACATTTCAAATAAGCATGATACAGCTTGAACAAAATACCCCAGTTACCTTTGTATAGTTTATGTGTACTATATATGTATATTATGAGTAGATGCAAGAGCTATCACTTCATATTCGATTATGTATTATTGTCAACTTTAAAAATCAATAGTCGCAAATTAATTAGGTCTAAATTAGTAACTTGGTTTATTTCAAATCTACACGAACATGAGTGTAATACAGTAGTGCTATTTATGTCTACGATTCATTATATAAACTATTACAATGAATGAATGAATGATGTAATTTAGAAGAAGGTTTCGTAACCTTGTCACCGTTCATTCGATCAATGTGCAAACATGGTATCTTAGTATTCACTCCCCATGACGAGTAACAAACACGTACCTCCTGTAACAACATCTCATAATCCCTTTTCTCGCAGACATGTGTTCATTTGTCTGTATAAGCCCCCGACATTGCAAGCAAATCAAAACACATTAATAGTTCTTCTGATTAACACACAAAGTAATCTCTCTCGTAAGAAAGGCTAATCTTTGATCATTACTGCTAAATTGATTGAAATTATAGGTAATGTACGAATTTAAAATGTAAAACCCCCAATACGCGGCTCTCGCTGAATGAGAGGTGCTTTTCATAATCCCCAATATGCGGCTCTCGCTGAATAAGAGGTGCTTTTTATTACCCCCAATATGCGGCTCTCGCTGTGAGAAGCTAATTAATTTGCCGCATATATGCGGCTCTCGGCCTTGATGAGTTAATATTTCTTGTCGTGGTAAAAATATGCACAGTATTGAATGACAACTACAGTTATGTTTAAACAAAATATACTGTCTACACTTCTGTAGAAAATATAAGTCACATAAGGACCCAGAACTGTTTCTAAATGGCACTCTCATCAAAGTGGTCAATTTTAATTTTTGTTTCATTTTCGACTCCCGTTTACCTTTTCTTCCGCATATCAAATATATGAAAAATAAATGCTTGAAGGCGCTGGATTTAATAAAAGTTGTTTCCAACTCAAAATGGGGACCAAGCTACCCTCCTTCAGATCTACAGGTTATCAGTCCGTTCAAAGCTTGATTATGGCTCCATGGTGTATGGTGGATCCTGTAAAAGCAACCTTAAACTTCTTGATCCTGTCCACCACCAAGTTTTCAGACTTTGTCTTGGGTCTTTCAGAACTTCACCTATTGACAGTCTCTACGTTGAGGCCGATGAACCAACTCTTACACAACGTCGTATAAAATTGTCTTTACAATGCATTACTAAATTATACTCTAATGAATCTAACCCTCCCTATACCTGTGTGTTCAATCCCCTTTATGAGGACTTATACAACAAAACATCTTCTCTTGTTCCGCCTCTTGGACAGAGAATTAAGACATTTCTTGCTGTTTCCGGCATTGAGCTGGAAAATATAGCTCCTTCCCGTCTTCTTTCTTCTCCTCCTTGGCAATTGGTTAGACCACAAGTTGACCTAACATTAACTTCATTTAAACAGTCCGAAACTAATGAATTACAATATAAACACGAATATAATCAATTAAAAAGTACATATAGCAACTACAAATCTATATATATCCACAGATGGGTCCAAGGACGGTGGCGCAGTGGCTTGTGCCACTGTCATTGGATCCAGAACAATATCTTCTAGATTACCGGATAATAGCTCTATTTTCACTATATTAACGGCTCTTAAATATATTCAGAAACATCAGAAACATAAACAATACATAATCTATTCAGACTCTCTTTCTTGCCTTCAGGCTATTAAAAGTATTTCTTGTAATCATCCACTTTTAATAGAAATTATTGAATTGTATAATGATCTTGCTACTGGCCAATACGACATCGTCCTCTGTTGGTTACCCAGCCATTTAGAAATCTCTGGAAACACACTGGTTGACCTTGCTGCTAAAGCAGCACTCAATAAATCTGTGACACTACTTCTTATTCCTTACAGCGATTATAAAGCTACCATTAGCCTTATATCCTTGATCTGATGCAAAAGAAGTGGGACACCCAAGTGGGTATAAACAAATTACATGCGATAAAACCCTGTATTGGTTTTACCTCCTTCGGTTGTCAGTCGAGATTTAATGAGGTCATTATGCGACGATGTTGCATTGGCCACACAAGATACACGCACGAATATATACTGAAAGGTGAGGATCCTCCGTTTTGTATCCCTTGTGATGAAAGAATCACAGTCAAGCATATCTTGCTTGACTGTGTTGAGTATTCCATCACAAGGGACACTTATTTCAATTCAAGAACAATGAAGGGTCTTTTTAACAATACTACTTCTCATTTAATCATAAGATTTTAAAAGAATTAGATCTGTTGGCTGATTTGTAAACAGATAAATTTTATAATTGGAAGTTAGTAACTCAGTTTGTTAGTGGCTGTACCCTCAAAGGGGGTTAAAGTACTGTAAAATTATTGTCCTCCTGAAAGGGTACGTAAGTCCCGAAACATTTGATGTAAATTTCCAGGTTTTTAATCGCAGTATTTTTGTCATTTTAATGTATGGCTAGTTCTCCGCATAAAAGCCAATGACTGAAGGGATGGTGTAAATCCAGCTAGGGTCCATAGGGTAGCAAAATTAATGTAAGTCCCCATGGTCCCTGGTATGAGATCTACCTTCAGTTGTTGGCAATCCATAGCCCATTTTTATATTGTATTGTCCTCTTAAAGTTGAACCGTTTTAGATCTAATTACTAGTTTTACATGCTCTGTGATATTCTAGTTGTCTTACTGTCCTTTGTTGACAGGTTTTTCATGATATAAATATATTCCATTTCATGTTAAATGTTCTCGTCACGATATGGCTGAAATATTGCCGATGTGACGTTAAATATTAACTCACTCACTTCCTCACTCTTGATCAAGCCCATGACACTGCAGCGGGTGATGACAATATTCATTACCAACTATTGACACACCAACTATTGACACACTTATGTCTGGTCTCACTTTTAGATATATTTAACAAAATATGGATGTCTGGAATTTTACCTCCTTCATGGCGTAATGCCGTTGTTGTGCCAATACTAAAACCCGGCCGGGATCACACGGATCCATCAAATTACAGACCGATATCTTTTAACCAACTGCGTCTGTAAAACCATGGGAAAAAAGGTAAATAACAGATTAATTTGGCATCTGGAAACCAATAACCTCATTACAAATATTCAATGTGGTTTTCGGAAGAATCAAGTACTATTGATCATTTAGTGCGTTTAGAATCCTTCGTCAAAAAGCTGTTATCACCAAACAACACGCAATATCTATATTTTTTTTATCTTGAGAAAGCATTCGATACTACGTGGAAGCATGGTATTTTAAAGGATTTACATGATTTTAGTTTGCGAGGTCATTTGCCTTTCTTTGTATCAATTGTCTTTGATCTTCAGAAAGCTTATGATACGACCTGAAAGCATGGCATTTTGAAGGCTCTATATGATGTTGGTTTGAGAGACCGTTTGCCTCTTTTTATATGACAGTTTTTAACTGACAGGCAGTTTCAAGTCTGCGTGGGCTCAACCCTGTCTGCTCATTATAATCAGGGTGTCCCACAAGGCAGTATTTTGTCGGTCACTCTATTTAGTATTAAAACCTTTTTCAAAGGTTTTAAGTGATTCAATTGATGGATCATTATTTGTGGATTTTAATATTTCTTGCCGTGGTAAAAATCTGCAAACTGTTGAGAGCCAGTTACAATTGTGTCTAAACAAAATTCGTAAATGGTGTCTGGAAAACTGGTTTAAATTTTCTAAAACTAAAACTAATTGTATACATTTTTAAGGAAATACAAACCCCATAAGACCCCGAATTATCATTAAATGGCACGCCCATCAACGTTGTGAAGGAGGATAAATTTCATGGTCTCATCTTTCACTCACATCTAACCTTTCTGCCTCATATTAAGTACCACAAAGTCAAATGCCTGAAGGCACTCCATTTCTTCAAAGTTCTTTCTAACTGAAAGTGGGGAGGGAACCAAACTACCCTCCTTCATTTATATAGATCTCTGGTTCGATCAAACTTGATTATGGTCCCATTGTGTATGGTGGAGCCTGCAAAAGCAACCTAAAGCCATTAGATTCTGTACATCACCAAGGTCTGAGGCTATGTCTTGAATCTTTCAGAACATCTCCCATTGACAGTCCAATGAGCCATCTTTGAAACATCGCTGTATCAAATTGTCGTTACAATATATTACAAAGTTATATTCAAATGAATCCAATCCTGCTCACATCTGCGTTTTTAATTCTCTGTATGAGGATTTGTATAATAATAAAACTTCACTTGTTCCTCCTCTTGGGATAAGAATCCAACAATGCATTTCTGCTGCTGGGATTGAGTTGGAGAATATCCCTTGACGTCTTCTTTCTTCTCTTCCCTGGCAGTTAGTGAGGCCACAAGTTGACCTAACACTGACAAAGTTTAAAAACTCAGACACTAATGAATTACAATTTAAACGAGAATATAATCAATTAAAAAGTAAATATAGTGCACGCAAATCCTTATTTACTGATGGGTCCAAGGATGGTGGCGCAGTTGTGCCATTGTCATTGGATCCAAAAACGTATCTTGTAGATACCAGCTCTATTTTTACAGCTGAAGAAAACGGAATACTAACAGTTCTCAAATGCATTCAAAAACATCCTCTACATAAGCAGTATATAATTTTTTCTGACTCTCTTTCATATCTTCAAGCTTTTCTTGTAAACTTCCACTTTTAATTGGTCAATGTGACATCGTCTTTTGGTGGATACCAAGTCACATAGGAATCTCTGGGAACACAATGGCCGATCTTGCTGCTATGGCAGCACTCAACAAAACTGTCACACCACTTCTTATTCCATACTCTGATTACAAAGCTAGCATTAGAACTTACATCCGTAAATCTCTGACACCACTTCTGATTCCATATTCAGATTATAAGGCTACAATTAGGTCTTATATCCGTGATCTGATGCAGAAGAAGTTTGACACCCAAGTGGGTATTGATAAATTACATGTATCCCTTGTGATGAAGGAATCACAGTCAAGCATGTCTTGCTTGATTGTATTAATTTTGCCATCACAATGACGGACTTTTTAATGTTAATTATCATTTAATCATTGAATTTTTACAGGAAATAGAATTATTAGATAAATTTTGAATAATATGTTTTGTAAATAGAAAGCTGATCTTTTAAACTTGGTGGTGTGAATTGTCAACTGCGATTGTTAGTGGCTGTACCCTCAAAGGGAGTTAAAGTAGCGTAAAATTATTGTTCCCCTGAGAGGGTACGTAAGTCCCAAAACTTTCAAAGTGAAATTTATACTTAGCAGTATTTTAAACGTAATATTTTTGTCATTTTAAATTTCGGCTTCATTTTCCTACAATCACCAGCGGCTGAGGGGATGGTGTAAATCCAGCTAGGGTCCATGCAGGTAGCAAAAGTAATGTCAGTCCCCTTTGTCCCTAGTATATATGGTGATCTACCTTCAGTTGCTGGTGATCTATAGCCTACTTTTATAACATTTATTGTCCAAATTGTTCTGTAAGTGAGTGAGTGAGTTAATGTTTAACGTCACATCGGCAATGTCTCAGCCATATCGTGACGAGAGCATTTAATTCTGAAATGGAATATATGTATAGTATAAAAACCTGTCAACGAAGGACAGTAAAACAACTAGAATATCACAATATCAATTAAACTAGCATGGAAAGTTAAAAATAATATCACTACTCGGACAATACAATGTAAAATCAGGCTATAGATTGCCAACAACTGAAGGTAGATCACCATACTAGGGACCATGGGGACTTACAGTACCTTTGCTACCTGCATGGACCATAGTCGGATTTACATCATCCCCTCAGTTGTTAACAATTTAGACACATCTAGCCAAAAATTAAAAATACACATATGCTACGATTAAAACCAGTGGAAGTCTAAACATACAGGAAATGTTTTGGGACTTACGTACCCTCTCACGAGGACAAAAATTTTACGGTACTTCAACACCCTTTGAGGGTACAACCATCAACAATTCAAGTTACTAATCTAAACTTCCAATAATTAAAATACATCTATTTACACAACACGTTTTCAAAATTCAACTAAAAAATCAATGTCTTTCGAAAAACCTATAATTAAATGAGATCTAACGCTGGTAAAAAGATCCTTCATTGTTTTAACTGTATAATACTTATCCCTTGTGATGGAGAATTCAACACAGTCAAGCAGGATATGCCGGACCGTGACTCTCTCATCACAAGGGATACAAAACGGAGGATCCTCACCTTTCAATAGGTACGCATGTGTATATCGTGTATGGCCAATACGACATCGTCTTAAAATAACCTCTTCAAATCTGGACTGACAGCCCAAGTAGGTATAACCAATATACGGTTTTATTTCATGTAATTTATTTATACCTACTTGGGTGTCCCACTTCTTCTGCATCAGATCACGGATGTAGGTTCTGATGATTGCTTTGTAATCAGAGTATGGAATAAGAAGTGGTGTCACAGATTTGTTGAGTGCTGCCTTGGCAGCAAAATCGGCCATTGTGTTACCAGAAATGCCTACGTGGCTGGGTAACCAACAAAAGACGATGTCGTATTGGCCAGTAGCAAGATTATTATACAATTCAATAATATCAATTAAAAGTGGATGTTTACATGATAAATTTTTAATCGCCTGAAGACAAGAAAGAGAGTCTGAAAAGATTATATATTGTTTACGTTTAGGGTGTCTTTCAATATATTTAAGTGCTGTTAATATGGCGTTAGCTTCAGCTGTAAAAATAGAACTATTATCTGGTAATCTGGAAGATATTGTTCTGGATCCAATGACAGTGGCTAAAGCCACTGCGCCACCGTCCTTGGACCCATCTGTAAATAAGGATTTATAATTGCTACATTTATGTTTTAATTGATTATATTCTTGCTTATACTGTAATTCATTAGTCTCTGATTTTTTAAATGATGTCAATGTTAGGTCTACGTGAGGATTCACCAACTGCCAAGGAGGAGAAGAAAGAAGACGGGAGGGAGCTATGTTTTCCAACTGAATGCCAGCAGCAGAAAGAAAGGGTTTAATTCTATGTCCGAGAGGCGGGACAAGAGAAGACTTTTTGTTGTATAAATCCTCATAAAGGGGATTGAAAACACAGTTATATGCAGGGTTAGAATGATTAGAGTATAATTTAGTAATGTACTGTAAAGCTAACTTTATACGGCGCTGCTCAAGAGAAGGTTCATCAGCCTCAACATAGAGACTGTCAATAGGTGAAGTTCTAAAGGACCCAAGACAAAGTCTCAGACCTTGATGATGGACAGAATCAAGAAGTTTAAGATTGCTTTTGCAGGCTCCACCATATACGATGGATCCATAATCAAGTTTAGAACGGACAAGTGATCGATATAGATGGAGGAGGGTAGCTTGATCACCTCCCCATTTAGAATTTGATACCACTTTCAACAAATCAAGTGCTTTCAGGCATTTAGTTTTCAGAGATTTAATATGAGGCAGAAACGTAAGGTGTGAGTCAAAAATTAATCCCAAGAACTTGGCTTCCTTGACAACTTTAATGGGAGTCCCATCTAGAGATAGTTCAGGGTCTTTATGTGATTTGTACTTACGACAAAAATGTATGCAATTAGTTTTCGATTTAGAAAATTTATAGCCGTTTTCAAGACACCATTTATTTATTTTGTTTAAACACAACTGCAACTGCCGCTCTATGGTATGCATATTTTTACCACGACAAGAAATATTAAAATCATCCACAAATAAGGATCCATCAATGGAATCGTTTACAACTTTAGATAAACTGTTTATCTTTATACTAAAAAGTGTGACTGACAAAATACTGCCTTGTGGAACACCCTGATCCTCATTGTAAAGATCAGACAGGGTAAAACCCATGCGGACTTGAAATTGTCTGTTATTTAAAAATTTGCCTATGAATTGAGGCAAACGACCACGCAAACCGAAATCATGTAGATCTCTCAGAATGCCATACTTCCAGGTTGTGTCATATGCCTTCTCAAGATCAAAAAAGATAGACACAGCATGTTGCTTATTAATCAGCGCGTTTTTCACAAATGTTTCTAAACGCACTAAGTGATCGACAGTACTTCTGTTTTTACGGAAACCACATTGTATATCTGTGATAAGGTTATTTGTTTCCAAGTACCAAACAAGTCGATTATTTATCATGCGTTCCATGGTCTTGCAAACACAGCTAGTTGATGAAATCGGACGATAACTGGATGGATCCGTATGATCCCGTCCAGGTTTAGGTATTGGTACCACTATAGCATCACGCCATGAAGAAAGAAATTTTCCGGATGTCCAAATATCATCAAATATTGATAAGAGCGTCTCTAAACAGGATTCTGGTAAATGCTTCAGGAGTTGATAATGTATGTTATCAGCTCCTGTGGCAGTGTCATGAGCTTGATCAAGAGCAGTATGGAGTTCATGAATAGAAAATGTTTCATTATAATCTTCCCCATTATCAGAATTGAAATTAATAGTTTTCTTTTCTTCTTGTTTTTGATACTGCTGAAATTTAGGTACATAATTAGAAGAGGAAGAGTGTTTAGCGAGGGTTTCACCCAGTTTATTTGCAATATCTGATTTATCTGTAAGTAACTGATCTCCATGTTTAAGATGATGGACTGTAGATTTAGTACCCTTACCTTTAATTTTCTGGACCATGTTCCATACCTTGGACATGGGTGTCCGAGAATTTATTTTGGATACATACTTTTGCCAAGATTGGCGTTTGTTCTGTCTAAAAGTACGCCGTGCTTTAGCATTTAAAATTTGTAATTTATTTAAATTATGCACCATAGGATGGCGACGGAAATAGTGTTCTGCTTTTTTCCTTGCCTTCCTAGCTTGTTTGCAGTCATCGCTGAACCATGGTTTTCTTATGTGTGGAACTGCAGAGGACTTTGGTATACACTCATCAGCTATGGAATTCAGTTCATAAGAAAAGCATTTAATAGCATCAGGAACGTCAATAAAACGTTCAGGTTTAAGTTTTTCAGCACACAGTGTTTCATATAGAGCCCAGTTGGCCTATTTAAAATTCCGCCTTGATGATGCAGGAACATCAGATGGAGTTACAGATTTTAGAATAGTAGGAAAATGGTCACTTCCACAAAGGTCATCGTGGATTGACCAGTCACATTCATTAAGTAGTTCTGAATTTGTGAGTGACAAGTCAAGAGCAGAATAGGTTCCTGTACCAGGGTGTAAATATGTGTTGGAACCATCATTATAAATACATAAATCATTGTCAGAACAAAAGTCCTCCAACAATTTACCTTTAGTGTTTATAGTTACACTACCCCAGAGTGGGTTGTGCCCATTTAAATCTCCCACTATAATACAGGGCTTCGGGAGTTGGTCATATAGAGCCTGAAGATCGCTTTTGGCAAATGTTGAAGATGGCAAAATATAGAGTGAGCATAGCGTAAACGCTACATGTAAAGTAATTCTCACAGCAACAGCTTGCTTATTTGTAATAAGTGGAACAGGGCTTTGAATAACGTTTTGTCTGACTAGAATGGCCAGTGGCCCTATCACCCGGAGGTGAAAAACAATGATATGCATTAAAATGACGAAGGTCAAATGTATCTGATTGTTTTAAATATGACTCTTGGAGACATAACGCTGAAGGTCTCAAATCTTGGACTAATAGCGGTAATTCATGTAAATTAGTCCTAAATCCTCTGCAGTTCCACTGTACAATATTATTGGAATAAACTATCTTTTGGGGGGATTTACTGGGGATCTACCCCGCACTCTCTTGGAGGGCGACAAGAGAGTGTGCCCTAGAATGGACGTTTTCAGAAACTGAGATTTTGAGTTTGACTGAGATGATGATTTGTTATCAGAAGAAGACTTTGAGGTACTAGGAAGTGATTCCTCAGTCTGAGATGACATAGTAGGAGAAAAAGGCTGTGGAGAGTCGCCATTTACCCAAGTCAAGGTAGTTTGGCAGCCTGTAGATGATTTTGTTATTTTAAATCTGGACTCAGATGGTGGTTTTGCGACTGTAGCATAACTTTCTGTAAGGTCAGATCTCTTTACCATTTTTTTTGCTTCAGAAAAAGAGATGTTTTGGGTATATTTTATTCTGTTTATTTCCATTTGCTCTTTCCATATTGGGCACTGTTTTGACGAAGATGAATGGTCGCCTGAGCAGTTGGTGCATTTTCTAAAGTCACTGTCACAATCTTCTGTTGTGTGTGTCTTCTCACCACAGTGAGCACACACAACAGACAATGTGCAGGTAGATACACCGTGTCCATATTTCTGGCATTTAAAACACCTGAGCGGGTTGGGGATGTATGTATCAACCTGAATATTACAGTAGCCTGCCTTCACTGATTTGGGTGCATTTGGAGAGGAAAAAGTAAACAGATACGTATTCGTTTTGATGGTTTCGTTGTTTCTCCGGGTTGAAAAGCGCTTGACGTAGAGTACACCTTGATCCTTCTTTTCTGATCCTATATCAAGTTCCGACATATCGTCAAACAATCGGTCTCGATCCCTAACGATACCTTTGCTTGTGTTCAGTGTTTTGTGAGCAGACACAGTGACGAGAATGCCCACGAAAGATTTGATGTTCATCAGGTTGGTGGATTGTTGTTTTTTACTACATTCAACTAACAGTGCACCCGAACGTAATCGTCTAATGTTTTTCACATCTCCAGCAATACCTTGAATACCTTTGGAGACAGCAAAGGGGTTAAGCTTTAAGGGTGTCTTGTCAGGAGTCTCAATCACAACGAAACGCGGCCAATACTCAATCAATGCAGACGGTCTATGGTCAGTATCATCAGGGTCACTTTCAAGTAAACGTTTTGTTTTCTTGGGTGGAATTTCATAAGCCATGGTGAGTTTAATTTGGTTCATCATCCGAGCTCCCCACCCACCACGGAGTATCACAAGGACAATGCTAAAGCAAGCGGACCTCCAGCCTGCAGCACCAAGGATACCCGGATGATATACTCTAGTAGAAGAATTAGGAAATTAATCTACCAGATTGGCCCTTGAGCCATCGCCTTCTGGCACAAGACTCTAGGCAAAGTTCATATGATCATAATATACAATACTTAAATTTACAGATTAACAATAGTGCCAAGACCAAACTTCAAAATAATTCCAAATCAGATTTCTGCAATGACACATATGTAGTCTATGCACAGGGCTTGGCATGACCAGCCGATTGGTTGAATCGGGCCCATTCAACCACCCGTCTAGGTGAAGTAAGGGCCGAAGTGGTGTGTTGGGCAAATGGAACACAGTTAAAAGCCCAACTGCCCTCAACCACCAGGATCCCGTCCTCCACCGACACGGGACGCAACCCACGGCAAACAGGTTGCCCAATTTAGTCGCCTCTTACGACAAGCAATGGGGTGCTGTGAACACATTCTGTCCCGGGTCCACACGGGAGAAGAACACTTAGCGTTACCCAGCACCCACCACGAGGAGGTGGCTCTTCATGGGTGCCTGCTGTAAGTTTTAACTTCATATGCTAGTTTTAAATTCGAATTGTGACACTCTAGTTATTTTAATGTACTTTGCCGACGGGTTTTAGAATATATACATACTTTTTATAATCATGTTTGTTCTCGTCACCATACGACTGAAATATTGCCGTGTGACGTTAAATAATAACTAACTCATCGGCTAATAGTTCTATTTTCACAGGGGAAGCAAACGCCATATTAACGCCTCTTAAATATATTGAAAGACATCCTAGACATAAACAGTATGTTATCTATTCCGACTCTCTTTCTTGCCTCCAGGCAATTAAAAACCTCTGACGTAAACATCCACTTTTAATAGAAATAATTGAATTGTATAATGATCTTGCTAATAATTGCATAATGATCTGGCCAATACGACATCGTCTTCTGTTGGTTACCCAGCCACATAGGCATTCCTGGTAACACAATGGCTGATCTTGCTGCAAAGGCAGCACTCAACAAATCTGTGACACCACTTTTTATTCCATACTCTGATTATAAAGCTATGATTAGATCGTATATCCGTGACCTGATGTAAAGGAAGTGGGACACTCAAGTGGGTGTAAATAAATCACAGGAAATAAAATCTTATATTGAGTATACCCACCTGGGTTGTCAGTCCAGATTTGAGGAGGTTATTTTGTGACGATGTGTATTGGCTATACGAGATATACTCATATATGCCTATTGAAAGGTGAGGATCGTCCATTCTGCATCCCTTGTGATGAAAGAATCACGGTCAACCATATCTTGCTTGACTGTGTTGGGTATTCCATCACAAGGGATCAGTATTTTAATTCACGAACTGTGAAGGATCTTTTTAGCAATAGTAGTCCTCATTTAATTATTGTATTTTTAAAGCAATTAGATTTGTTAACTGAATTGTAAATAGATAAATATTTTATAATTGGAAGATTAAATTCGTAACTCAAATCGTTAGTGGCTGTACCCTCAAAGGGGGTTGAAGTACTGTAAAATATTTGTCCTCCTGAGAGGTACTTAAGTCCAAAAACATTTCAAGTAAATTTCAGTTTTCCAGCTTTCTAATCGTAGAATAAGTGTTCTTTTACTGTATGGCTAGATTTGTCTAAATTGCCAACAGCTGAAAGGATGATGTAAATCCAACTAGAGGCCATGCAGGAAGCAAATGTACCATAAGTCCCGATGGTCCTTGGTATGGTGATCTACCTTCAGTTGTTGGCAACCTATAGCTCATTTTTATATTGTACTGCCCTCTATAGATACATTCTTTTAGGTCTATTCACTAGTTTTACATTCTACTCTGAACACGTCACAATTTAATTCTGGATTCAGAAAAGTCCAGAAACTCTCAGCACTGTGGCCACTCTCTCACAAGGGATTTCGCAAAATTAAACAAGCAGCTGTTGTGTATATGTGCTAAGGATGAAAAAATGAAAAAAAATTTTTCGAAAACTCAAAATTTAAACTCGCTCGCCCATGGGCGAACAGTGGCCAATGGGTAGGCCCATGGGCGAAAGTGTTTAATTTCATCCAGAATAAATGTTTTGGAGGTTGTAAATGAATGAAAAAATGTTGATAAGTATCATGACACAAATTTCAGCTTGTTGTGACTTGACTCTCCTAACTAACAGCGATTTTAAAAAATCTCGCCCATGGGTGAAAAACATATTGGCCCATGGACGAGAATAATTAATTTCATTGAAACTACATGTTTTTTTTCCAGGCTTTGCAGTTTTTCAATGAATGAACGTGTATTTATTATTGTCTTGACACGAAATTAAGCTTATTTTGACTTAATTCGGCTAATTTAGAGTGATTTTTCAAAACGCCTCGCCCATGGGCGAACACCATTTGGCCCATGGGTGAGAATAATTACTTTTACTCAAAATACACCTTTTCCCATGTTTTGGAGGTTGTGAATGGATGAAAGTATGTTCATAAGTATCATGTCACAAAATTCAACTCATTTTGAATTAATTCCGTTAATTTAGAGCTATTTAACAAAATCTCACCCATGGGCGAAAAACATTTTGGCCCATGGGCGAGAATATTTCCTTTTACCCCAAACACATCTTTTCCAATATTTGGAGGATGTAAATGAATGAAAGTACATTTATGAGTATCATGACAGAAATTTCAACTCATTTTGACTTAATTCCTCTAAATGAGAGCAATTTTGAAAACTATTTGCCTTCACTCGAAATACATCTTTTCCTGTGGTTTGGAGGTTGTAAATGAATGAGGATATATTTATGAGTATCATGGCACAAAATCCAACTCATTATGACTTAATTCTTTTTTTTTTTTTTTTTTGATTTTCAACCAATTTTAATCATTGACAAATTATACAACTTAAACTGTTAACAAACATGTCATGTAAATATCGACGTAAAATAAATGTAACATTTTGTGTGTTAGTCATTTTGTGTGTCCCTTTGTGTTCTGGGTCGACAGTCGAAACCTTTCTAACATTTGACGAATACCTCAGAGAGGACATTGTACAGAGTTTTTTTTGTTTGTTTTTTTTTTTGTTTTTTTTTTTGTTTTTTGTTTTTTTTTGTTTTTTTTTTCCATTTTTACTTTGATACACAAAGTCCATTTATGATGAGTACATTCTGTGGGTTTGTAATTAAAGAAAAGAGAACATACATAATATAACATGCAAAAGTTAGGGCATCATTCAGAAAACAGATCATGGCAGATAGACCAAAATTTATAAAAGTGATCAATTTGTGAACATATCGCAGCTGAATATTTTGTTAGTTCATAATATTTTGTAAGTTCCAGTTGTAAAAACCGAAAAGTTGGCATCTGTTTGAATGTTTTACAGTCGAAGATAATCTTTTTGAAAAGAATAAGAATTATGTTGATTGGGTCATTATTTTTCTGGTCGAATCCAAGCAGAATTTGTTTTTTAGTGAACTTTAAATTTGCCTCGAGGTTTTTGTTGAGCCAGTTTTGAAGATTTCGCCACATGTGACTTACCTTGCTACAGTCGTAAAATAAATGTGTTATTGTCTCTATAGAAGCCGAACAATAGCTACACAGGTTATTGTCAGCATATTGCATCTTATAGAGTCTATTTTCTGTTGGTAAAATATGATGCAAGAGTTTGTATTGAAACCATTGCAGAGTGGTATCTTCAGAACAACGGAAGGGGATATGGTTGTATTGTTGCCAATAGTTTGTATCAATATTTTTCTCTAGAATTCTATTCTATTTTACGCAATGTTGATTTTTATTGATTTTGATTCCAGTAGGGCCCTGTAAAATATACATATGGAAATTAATTAAGCAACACCAAATTCAAAGACACATAAAAACTTAACAAAGTTTAACGAAGTAATTTTGATGATTGATTATTCAATTTTGATGTATTGACATACAGCATGAGCTTTTCATGGGTTGATATGACGCGCGTGAAGCTTGCACAGCGCACGTGCATTGCTTTAACCTCAACTTTCGAAAAATGCACTTTTTCCCTGGGGTGTTTACAAGCGCAGGTTGTCGATTGCATTCGGTTTTTCATTCATTTCAATGTCATGGCACGTAGGAAATTATCAGAGGCCACTCGTTGGCAAATAATCGGCATGAGGAATGCTGGTATGTCTCTAAGACAAATCGGGACTCAAATCGGACGACATCATTCCATAATTTCAAAACTTTTGAAAAAATACCGGGCCACTAATGAAGTTAAAGACCTGCCTAGACCAGGAAGACCCAGGAAGACCACAGTCCGGGAGGACAGAGCTTTACTGAGACTTGTACGGCGCAGGTCCTTCGACTCGAGCTCTCGGTTGAGACAGGAGTGGCTTCCAGGGAGACCCATCTCGAACAGGACTGTTCGGAATCGTCTGAAAGCTGCAGGATACCGGGCAAGGAGGCCAATCAAGCGACCCAGACTGTCTCCAGCCCATAAGGCAGCCCGACTGGCCTGGTGTAATGACCGTTTGCACTGGAACATTGCCTCTTGGAGGAAGGTCCATTTCTCAGATGAGAGCCGGTTCTTGCTGCACATGGTGGACGGTCGTACTCGGGTCTGGAGGCAGAGGAACACAGCAATGGCTCCACGGAACATCCAGGAGACTGTGGCCTTTGGGGGAGGTTCCGTTATGGTATGGGGGTGCATTTCCATGAACTGCAAGTTGGATATCATTACCATCCGTGGCAACCTTAACGGTGTTCGTTACCAACAGGAGGTTCTTGACAGGGCTGTGGTACCTCATTTTGAGAACCATCCTCTGGCAACGAGACCCATATTTATGGACGACAATGCTAGACCTCACAGGGCGCATGCTGTAAATGATTTTTTGCGGCAAAATGCAATTGACAGAATTCCATGGCCTGCCATGAGCCCTGACCTCAACCCCATTGAACATTTGTGGGACTTTATTGGCCGTCGTGTGAGGCAGAGAGACCCACCAGTCCATAATCTCAACGAATTGACGGCTGCCCTGCATGAGGAGTGGAACAGGATCCCCCAGAATCAGATCCGGAGACTCATCCAAGGAATGAGGAGGCGTCTGGAATCGGTGGTGCGTGCGCAGGGAGGACACACTAGATATTGATGAAAGTCGGTGTGCAGACTCTCAGATGACTGTTCTTTCTTTCCATGTGACATTTGTGTTAATACACCTGACAACAACGTCTGTGGATGAATAGTAAATTGTGTCCATTTTTTCATGAATTTAAGACAGTTTTAAGAATTTGGATTTCGTTGCAATAAAGCAAAGTCTTGATACTTTTTCCCTTTAAGTTGTTTGTCAGAGATCGTCTGTTGAATAAAAAAGTGTCAAACTATATCAACCCGGCATATTTTGATTGTCAGAACACTTCAAAGTTGCTCCAATAGAAAAAATTGGGGTGTTGCTTGATTAATTTCCAGGTGTATAATTGACTGCCTTGTTTTTGCCTATTCAAAAGGTTTAACATATATGGTTGCAAAGGGTTTTGTTTTTTCCTAATTGTTTCTAAGCTAATATTTCTTCTTTTGAGGAATGTTTTAATTGAGTTTATTACACCTGAATATTCTAGAAAATTTGTTTTTACATTGTATTTATTTTCCAAGATATCTCGAGAAAAGAAATTTCCAGAGTCATTCAGGAGATCGTTTATAAATATTACACCTTTTGCATTCCAGTTTCGGTAAAATATAGTTTTTTTATCGATTAAAATATTTTGATTGTACCAAATAAGTTGAGAGGTAATGTTTTGTGAATTTGTTGCCCCATCTGCGGATAGTAGATCCCACCAGGCATTCGGGAGATCACAGTAGAAGTTGTTTCTTACAAGTGGATTGATAATGTTTCTGAGATTTGGACAATTATATTCGAAGATCGTTGCAGATCCCAGTTTAGGCAAATTTTCAGAAAAGAGATTACACCATTTGGTGTGGTTATTATAAAATCGTCTTATTATGGAAATTTTTTGAGCTTGCATTATTTCTTCAATATTTGGTGCATTAGGACCCCCATCTTTTACAGTACATATTAATTGATCACGTTTCACCTTATCGGGTTTGTTCCCCCATATAAATCGGAAACATTTACCTTGCAAATCCTCAATCATTTTATCCGGAGGGTTAGGAAGAGAGGCAAACAAATGGTTTAGTTTTGGGAGGACAAGCGATTTCCAGACAGTTATTCTGCCCAGTGGGGTTAGGTTTCGAGCTGACCATATTGACATGAGGGATTCGCAATGTCTTAACTTATCTTTGTAGTTCAAATCAATCATTTCTTTAATATCCAGGTCAAATTTTATCCCTAATAGTTCAAAGTTTCCTTGTTCCCAGTTTAAATTCCACTTCTGACAAAGTTTAATTCTTGAACGTTTCTTTGAGCCAATCCAAATTATTCTAGTTTTGTCGATGTTGACCTTTAATCCTGAAAAACGGGCAAAGAAAGTTAAGGTTTGGAGCACTGCGTGTAGACAACGTTCTGTTCCATCTAAGGTGCAGGTTGTATCGTCAGCAAACTGATTTAGCAGATATTCTACATTGCCTACATGGATTCCTTTTATTTCTGCTTTATTACGTATCATTGTTGCAAGAATTTCAACACAAAGTATAAAGAGATATGGTGATAATGGGTCACCTTGACGACAGCCCCTGTGTATTTCAAAGCTATCTGTCCCAAAACCGTTTACCAGGACACTCGATTTAATATTTTTATAGAAAACCTTTATCCATTGTTTTATTGATTCCCCAAAATTAAAGAAGGTTAAAGCTTTTTCAATAAACGACCAATCAACAGTGTCGAAGGCCTTTTCGAAATCTATCAATAATAAAAGTATCAGTATACTCAATTAAGTCATATATCTGTCTGGTGATATCCCCTATGTATCTACCAGACATAAAGCCTTTTTGATCTTCGTTGATCAGTAAGTTCAACACAGGTTTTATTCGTTTAGAAATTGCCATTGAAACAACTTTATAAAATATTGATAACAATGATATTGGACGCCAATTTTTCATAAATTGTCTTGGTTTATTTCCCTTAGGTATACATGTGATAAGTCCCTGTTTTTGTGATACTGATAATTCTCCATTTTTATATCCATAATTCAAAGAACGAACCAAATATTTGCCTAAGTCACACCAAAAACATTTAAGGAATTCTGCGGTGAAACCATCTGCACCAGGACTCTTGTTATTTTTAAGACATTTTAGGGAGGCAAGAATTTCATCGTTTGTAAGTATACCTTCCAATTTCGCCGCTGCATCACTACTTAACCTCGGAACAGAATAGCCTTTAAGCAGATTATCTAAATTTATGTCAGAGACATCATGTTTGCTGTACAGTTTTTGGTAGAACAGTTTTACTTCATTCTCAATGTCAGTTTGGGACTCAAGAATACGTCCGTTTGAGTCTTGTAATCTAGAAAAAGATTTATTAAGGAAATTTCTAGATTCCAGTCCCAAGAAAAAAGAGGATGGTTTTTCGCCTTGCTTAATCCAAGTCGCTTTCGATCTTAGAATTGAGCCTTGGGTTTTAAATTGATATACTTCTTCAAGTTCCTGTTGAATAGCCTTTATTTCGGTGATTATTTCCTTTTTAACGGTTTCACTATTAGATTCATCAAGTTGTATTTCTTTTTCATTTAAATTATCAGAAAGATATTTTTCTCTCTTAATTCTTTCCTTTTTTTTGGAAGGATGAGTATTTAATGGTTTCTCCTCTGATCATTAATAAGATAGTTTCGAAGAGAAGTTGGTCATTAATGGTACAGTCATCAGATTCTGTATCTACTTTATACTGAGCAACTGTTTCTGAGATAATATTTTTCACTTTCTTTACATAAATATGGTCTCTTAGTAGAGAGTTATTAAATTTCCAAAACCCTTTGCCGCGTTTTAGATCCGATAGTTTGAATGTCATTGATATCAACGAGTGGTCTGTTTTGAAGCCTGGTTCTATGTCTGATTGTATAATTGAGGGTAATATATTATGGGATACAAGAAAGTAATCTAAGCGCTCCTGTTTAAGTGGAGTGGGTTGTCGCCAAGTATATCGCCGGTCGTAGGGGTTCATTTCACGCCAGGCATCAACGAAATCTAAATCTTCTTTTAATTGTACAATTTGGTCTCTGGCCTTAGAGTTATTCATATGCTTATAATTGAATGTGTCAATAGAGAATTCTTGTACAGCGTTCCAATCTCCACATAAAATCACATGGTCACTTTGAAATCTTTCTATTTTGTGCTTAAGGGATATATAAAACTCTGCATCGTCATTGTTTGGACCATAGAGGTTAACAATAGCGAGTTTATAGCTATCTAAATTCATTTCAATTATAATCATATTACCTTTTTCGTCTGTAGTTATCCCTTGCAACTCGAAGTCTAGCCATTTAGAGCATAAGATTGCTACGCCACGAGAATTACTCCTAAAGGAACTAAAAAAGCAGTTTTTATTTCCCCATTCATCCCGTATTTTAATTTCCATATTTTCCGTGAAGTGTACATCCTGTAGGCAATAAATGGATGCTTTTTACGTTTTAGAAATGTAAACAATTGTTTACGCTTAAGTTTATCATTTATAC
This sequence comes from Haliotis asinina, assembly GCF_037392515.1. NCBI lineage: Eukaryota > Metazoa > Mollusca > Gastropoda > Lepetellida > Haliotidae > Haliotis > Haliotis asinina. Next base: position 90,825,742 of record NC_090280.1, read on the forward strand.
CACTACAGTTTTGTGATATAATTTTTAGTTTATCCGCCATTGTCAATAATATTCACATTAGACGTAGTGGATTGTAGCAAGGTACTAGTGGTTACATAGTGGTATCTACAAAGGCATGTCAAAGGTATTGTTTGAGCACATCTTGCTATCAAAGGAGAGATTGTGATATTCAACATGGTAAAAATGGAAACAAGAATATATAAAACAACGAAAATATCAAAGATCAACCGGTCGGTTGTAACAGCCCGCAACCCACGGGTAGTACGAATAGTATCGGAAGGTGGAGCCCATCTGGTTTTTGAAAGGGATAGTGGAGTCTAACATTTCATAACTGGGAAGATAATTTGGTGAAACAGTGTTAAAAACAATTACTATTTGTTGTAGCAATCCGCATCCCGTAAACCACGAGTATTAAAGCAGAAAAAAAAGAAAAAAAGATGAATCATTACCCAGTTATTTCCTTTGCTCCAGTATGTGCTCCATATCATCTCGCAAAGAACGAGAAGGACTCATAAACAAAGGCAAAAACATATCTCTCAGGTAATCACGCCGCGTGTTCTGAGTTATTAAAATAGATTCCCGCGCACAGCGAGAGACTAGTAGTGGAACATATCAAAGGTTTTGTTGAGCACCTTTGGTTTATCAAAATGAGGTAGTGATGATCAGCATGAACAATACAAAACAAGATTGATATTACCTGCATCGTTGTGCAAGCAGTGCCCCGTGAACCGAAAAGAAGGCCATAATTGTCGCATGTTACAGATAGACATAATTCGGTAGAAACAAATACATAAACAGATTACTATTGTCTGGTTTTTGTATCAAGTCACAGCTCGTAAAACGCAGGTATTAAAGTATTTGTCCACTTACATGTATCGATACTCACTACGTGTGCTCCAATATATGTTCCATACAATCATAAAATCAGACAGAGGAGACACTAAACATTCAGAGCCAAGAAAAGCACGTCTGCTCAAGCAATCGCGCCACGTGTCCCTAGTTAGAGAAAACACGCTGCTGCTCTGAGCCCGAAAAGCACGTAAGATCGAATACGATGACCGTGCAACTAGTTATTGAAATGTAATACAATACACAAGCATCTCGGTAAGAGCAATAGAAAGGCAAAATTAATATTGTCTGCTTGGTTGTGCAAGCAGTGCCTCGCGAACCAAAGAGGTCATAATTTACGGCATGTTATAGATTGAGACATAATTTGATGGTAAGATAAATACAAGAACAGACTTACCTGTCTGGTTAGTTGTAGCACACAACTCGTAAAACACAGGTATTTTAGTACTTGTTCACTTACATGTATCGATACTCACTGCGTGTGTTCCAATATATGCTACATACAATCGTAAAGTCAGACGGAGGAGACACAAAACATTCAGAGCCAAATGAAGCAAATAATCGCGCCACGTGTCCCAAGCTAGAGAAACACACTGTCGCTCAGAGCGCGAAAAGCACGTAAGATCGGACACGATGGCCGTGCAGCTGGTTATAGAAATGTAGTTCACATTTATTAGACACAGGCATGGCGTTAAGAACAATAGAAACACAAAATTAATACTGTCTGCTTGGTTGTGCAAGCAGTGCCTCGTGAACGGAAAAGAAGGTCATAATTTACGGCATGTTATAGATAGAGACATAATTCGGTAGAAACAAATACAAAAGCAGATTACAATTGTCTGGTTAGTTGTAGCACGCCACAACTCGTAAAACAGGTATTCAAGTAATTGTTTACTTACATGTATCGATACTCACTACGTGTGCTCCAATATATGTTCCATACAATCATAAAATCAGACAGAGGAGACACTAAACATTCAGAGCCAAGTAATCGCCCCACGTGTCCCAAGCTAGAGAGACATATTGCCGCTCAGCGCGTGTGAAAAGCACGTGAGGTCGAACACGATAACCGTGCAACTTATTATATAAATGCAATAAAAAGCACAGGCAAATCGCAGGTATTGTATAATGTATCATAACTCAAAATATAACGTGATATTTAAAGAGTTGTTTTTGGAGATCCTTTTTCCACATTGTTTGTGTTTGTATAGAGGAATCGGAAAGGAACAGCCGAAATTACCGGTTGTTGTGCACCACCGATGTATGTTGTAGGAGGGTATCATTTGTCCATATCGTTTGTTGTGTTTGTAAACACAAAGCATGACGGCCCAGGTATCAGGGACGAAGAATATCTATTGGTATATCTTCCACACGGACGATGGGATTGATGGATCTCTGGTCTCCAATACCACCTCTGTTCCTACGACTCGGACCCTAGTCCAGAGTTTGGTCATTTCACGGATGTTGTTTGCCTGACGTCCAAGGATGGCTCTCCTCTTTTTCATCGCACCCGGTAAGTCTGTTTGGACACTGTATCCTGTCCCTTTCAGCTGCTTCCTGGCCTGCTTCTCTGTCACTTATTTGGAGAAAGGTGGCTATTATACAGCGAGGAGCGGAAGGGCGATGTTCCCTTTAGTACTCTGACTTTGGCAGGCGGTGTGCAACTTTGAAGTAAATGTCACTAACTCGTTGTTCGCTAAAGTTTAAACAACGCACAAAAAAGTTTCTCAATACCCGCTCGGCATTTTCTTCTGGTTCCTCTGGAATTCCGTAAAATAGGAGATTACTTCTCCTGTCATGAATGTCTTTGAGTATAACTTGTTTTTCCAAAGTCTCATAAGCTTGCTTAACTTTTGTGAGTTCACCACGGAGGTCCCTGATTTCGTCAGTGTGCAATGACACCTCGTGGTCAGTTGCGGCTATTTGGCCTTTCATTTCTGTTAATTCTGTTTTTATAGAGTCTATTGAAGCTCGCAGTTCTGAATTAGTATCCTTAATCAACTCAGCCAACCTTTTTTCCGAAGCTTGTACGACCTCCTCCATTGTTGAGTTTTAGCGTGTGTGTCGCTGGTCCGGCATGGTACACGAACACAGAAAAGTCCAAGAATGTTAAAAAGTTCCAGCGGGTTTTTTGCTCACTTTTAGTAATTTAGGTAAAGTGGGTGTTGCTGGTAACCCAATAATGTATTCATTGGAGAACCTTTCCAGTAAAAAAAAGAGAAAAAAGGTCCGTGGGTTGCGGAGCCGATATGAATCACGTCCGACCTTGTCCCATGCGCAACCGGAAGTGACTTAATTTTGCTAATTGAGACCGATTTTCAAAAACATCTCGCCCATGGGCGAAAAACACTGGGGCCCATGAGCGAAAATATTTCCTTTTCACTCCAAATACATCTTTTCTAATGTTTTGGAGGATGTAAATGAATGAAAGTGCCATTGTGAGTATCATGACACAAAATTCAACTGATTTTGACTTACTTTTGCGAGTTCAGGAAGATTTTTAAAAAATATGCCAGAATAATTACTTTTACTCAAAATACATCTTTTCCTGTGTTTTGGAGGTTGTAAATGAATAACGATATATTTGTAAGTATCATGGCACAAAATTCAACTCATTTTGACTTAATTCTGCTAATTTGTACCAAGTACAAGAATCTGGACTTCCACTTAAATTTTCATAGTTTTTTTTTTATTGTCTTGGAGGTTGTAAATTCATGAATGAAAGTGTGTTTATAAGTATCACGACAAAAAAAATGAAATCTTTCCGGTCTTAATTCGACTAAACTCGCTCGTGGACGAATATATTTTCGTTTGCTCGTTTTCTATATTTTGCAAACATATGGTTTAAAAGTAAATGAAATTCTAATGACGATTCAGTTTAATTTCGTGAATTTAGTTTTATGTCGCACTCAGTAATATCCCAGCAATATGGCGGCGGTTTGTAGATAATCGAGTTTGGATCAGACAATTCAGTGATCAGCAGCATGAGCATCGACCTGCACAATTGGGAACTGATGACATGTGTCAGCAAAATTCAGCGAGCCTGACCACCCGATCCCGTTAGTCACCTCTTACGACAAGCATAGTCACCTTTTATGGCAAGCATGGGTTGTTGAAGGCCTCTTCTACTCCATATCTTCACGGGTCCCGAACACAGAGCTTTACTTCCAGCAACATATACAGTACACTTAGAATACTAAGCCTTGAGATTCTTTTGAATTTAGGTATTCTACAAATATAACAAAATTCAACCTATATATATCTATGAAGTTGAAGTTATTTGTGAAAGCCCTAATCAAGAGTGACCAAACTCCAGTGACTATGCTGGGACACATTAATAAACGGTGTTGTGAGATCTTTAAACTGTAAAGAAGTACATATGTGAATGAATGAAAGAATAAATGATACACCACGGCCATCCCTTCCAAAACATGCTAAAGAACGCAAAACTATCGTTAGATCACATGTGTTAACATCAGCTTGTTATTGTCTCCCTGGTCAGACGTAACAATTGTCAGACAGGTTAAAACAACAAACTCTCTGGTTGACTGCACAGCTGCCTGTTGACGTAGTATAGCCACATCACCTACTTTTCCAGCGTAACCTTCTTCTAAATCACCACCCTTAATATATTGAGCAGAGAGCACAGAAGGCCCTATAGCTGTAACCACTGAACCGTGACGTCTCTCTGCTCCCAAGTTCCCAAGTGGGGGTGTCCTTTTCTACCTATTCCATTAATCTTTAAAACATCTAACAAGCTCAACGCATGCATTTTTTTACTCAAATGTGATGTTATACATATCATAAGAGTATTTTTTATGTATTATTCAGTTGATAAATTATTATTTCATGATACATATATGTACAATACTTTGCTTCGATTCTGTAACTACCCACATTATGACATTGAGATCATTCTGATTTATCGAGTAAAATACGATTGTATAGTTTTGAGTTTGAATCTTGGCATATTTTACCGGTTTGCCACTTTTGCACCCTACCTTTTTAAAGGGGGCGTGCATATTTTGGTGTTTTTTAGTATTCCATCTATTCATTTGGATTTATTAATTTATTTGTTTTTGTTTTGTTTTGTTTTTTACTGCTAGTGGGCCTGTTAGTCTGCTTTGATACCTGTAAATTTATTCTGACGTTTGACGAGCGGAACATGAAGTGTTGTTATCAGGTATGTTATGTAATTATATTATTGGTATGGAGCGGCATTGATATGTATGTTTATGCTTGCCAATCCAGTCCCGATTACTTGAGGAGATTGGTTTAAACTATAGATTAACGTATCCATACTATTAATGTGTAATCATTATATCGGGCTATGAGGAATACGTAATGTAATCAAGTTTGACTTTGCATTTACTTTTCTATTTTTTAAATAAATTTTCACTATTTTTGCTACACTCGAAAAGATTTACTTTGGCTTTCGTGATTGTGGTCTCTAAGTATTTTAGAAATAATGATATTGAGACAACTGGAACTGTTGATCTGCAGTCTTTCAAAATTCATTTTCACGAGATATATTGTCCCTTTTTACCAGTTCTCAAAATGAACATATAGCTGTTTACACAAAGGTATCTTCCCGTAAAATAAGTAGGACGAAACGTGAAGCATAGCAGCGCATTTGCCATAACTGAAGTTGTTAAAATGATCCTGAAAACTGTTATTTTCAACATTCACCTTGCAAGCAATTTTATCAAGAAACTAAATAACTGATTACTAATGGAAGGAGTGAACTGAAAGCCCATTTTATTAACTGAAGTCACTGATTGAACTCGCTAACATCGATTCACTTACATTCTGGTACACGTGTCTTATTTCGTTTCCTGAGGACACACATTTTACTTTTTTTTATAGAACATCCGTATAATCCGTAATCTGATCCCATAAAACAACACCGTTGTCACTACACCAAACGATTTTGACCTCGACCCAAAACAAAGGTTTAAGATCCCTTTCTTGAGAACGAGTTTAACAGCTACGCCGAAATGCTGCTTACCTTATAAGAAGTTGTATATCCATAGAACTTTCGTGTTTTTTTCCAAATGATCATGACCTGAACAGATGTTACTTTGTCAGAGACTTCATGAGTGATTTTCAAGTTCTTATCCACACACTGATTTCCACTTTTTCATCATTTTGACTTTTATCTCAGTTTGTTGAGTATCTCAGCATAACTCGCAAAGACAATGGAAACTGAGCGGAACGATGACGCTTTCTGTTTCTTCCGCGTTCACTTACGTAATTTCCGCAAAGCGCCTACGACAATTTGCGCCGAAAAAGTCATGTCTCGTCCGCTGGTCTTGTTTATTGGAGTAAAACAGCTGCCGCTTTCAAGTGTATTTTACTTGTCATGTACAAAATTCATCCATGGATCACATTAAGTCATTAGGGGACACCAGCTTTGAAATGAACAGGTGTTCGTGAGTGTATATGGATGAAAAAGACTGATTGCGCAAGACGCGCAGCCAAATATCTCACATTCAAAGGAAATCTCGAATTGATTGTTTTATAAGGCGTCGAGCTGACCAGTTGGTTTTGGTGTTGTGTATAAACCTCCTTTGCAAGAACTTTGTCAAGCATACCTGCTTTGTCCTTTTGCAAGACCTGCGCATATTAGTCTTTGAAAGACATTGGCATTTATGTGCAGGTGCTCTGGAAAACCTTGTCCGGCACGATATTCCTTCCAATTTAGTTATTGTGTGCATGCTGCATTTCAATTTTGGAAATGTGCTTAAAACATATTTTGATTCTCAAAGAATGTGGTTCGTTTAGCAAGCAGAATATTGCTTTGATTAACACTTCACCAATACCATACAATATTACAGAATACACAAAACCGGATACACAAAAACGACAAATTATGGCATTGTGATTAGGGGTATATGGGGTTATAGGAGTCCCTTTTTATCCACCGAGACAAGTCCTACACGCCCTGGTGGGGTGTGGATTCGGGGAGGGGGTAACGGAGGAGATGACCAAGACACGCGTACTCCATACGCTATCATGGTCTTCCTTACTGCTTGAAGATCGACCTTTTCTCACTGTGGTCTGTGATGACTTCGGTGAACGGAAAAGAACTTATTCACTGTGAAAACCAGAAAATAGTTGAATCCGTCCACGATTTTATCATAAAACACAAAGCTTGATTTTTAATTTTTTAACAGGAAACTAATTAACTTGTCAAAAACCTTCTCACAAATGTTCAGTGTTTCTACAAAGAGCTAGTCAGACACAACAAACCATAACTCTATTTTTCATGTTTACTTATATGATAGTTGTATTTGATGCAATGATATGCATGCATATGTTATTATATGATAGTTCATATGGATGACGACACATGCTTCATTTATATTTTGTATTATATGCTGTATGGGTGAGGTACTGTAGTGAGTGAGTGAGTGAGTTAATATTTAACGTCACATCGGCAATATCTCAGCCATATCGTGACGAGAACATTCAATACTAAAATGAAATATATGTCTATTATAAAATCTGTCAGCGAAGGACAGTAAAACAACTAGGATATCACAGATTATAATATAAAACTAGTAACTATGCCTAAAACAATTTATCTATACAGGACAATACAATGTAACAATGGGCTATAGATTGCTAACAACTGAAGGTAGATCACCATACTAGGGACCATGGGGACTTACAGTACCTTTGCTACCTGCATGGACCCTAGCTGGATTTACATCATTCCCTCAGCCGTCAGCAATTTGTGAAATCTAGCCATACAATAAAAAGACATTTATTCTACGATTAAAAACCTGGAAATTTAGAATTTACTTTCACTGTTTGTGGACTTACGTACCCTCTCAGGAGGACAATAATTTTACAATACTTCAACCCCCTTTGAGGGTACAGCCACTAACAATTCTAGTTACAAGTCTAAACAACCAAGAATTAAAATACATCTATTTACAGAACATGTTGTTCAAAATTCAATCAAAAAATCAATTTCTTTTAAAAAACCTATAATTAAATGAGAATTAATGTTTGTAAAAAGATCCTTTACAGTTTTGACATTGAAATATTTATCCCTTGTGATGGAGAATTCAACACAGTCAAGCAGAATATGCTTGACCGTGACTCTCTCATCACAAGGGATACAAAAAGGAGGATCCTCACCTTTTAAAAGATATGACTGAGTATATCTAGTATGGCCAATACGACGTCGTCGTAAAATAACCTCTTCAAATCTGGACTGACAGCCCAAGTGGGTATAACCAATGTAAGGTTTTATCTCATGTAATTTATTTATACCCACTTGGGTGTCCCACTTCTTCTGCATCAGATCACGGATATAAGATCTAATGCTCGCTTTGTAATCACTGTAAGGAATAAGCAATGCTGTCACAGATTTGTTGAGTGCTGCCTTAGCAGCAAGGTCAGCCAATGTGTTACCAGAGATCCCTACATGGCTGGGTAACCAACAGAAGACGATGTCGTATTGGCCAGTAGCAAGATCATTATGCAATTCAATAATTTCTATTAAAAGTGGATGTTTGCAAGAAATATTTTTAATAGCCTGAAGGCAAGAAAGAGAGTCTGAATAGATTATATATTGTTTACGTTTAGGGTGTCTTTGAATATATTTAAGAGCCGTTAGTATGGCGTTTGCTTCAGCTGTGAAAATAGAACTGTTGTCTGGCAATCTAGAAGATATTGTTCGGGATCCAATGACAGTGGCACAAGCTACTGCACCACCATCCTTGGACCCATCTGTAAATAAGGGTTTGTAATTGCTATATTTAGTTTTTAATTGGTTATATTCTTGTTTATACTGTAACTCATTAGTTTCTGATTTTTTAAATGTAGTTAATGTTAGGTCGACTTGAGGCCTAACCAACTGCCAGGGAGGAGAAGAAAGAAGACGAGAGGGAGCTATGTTTTTCAGCTCAATGCCGGCCGAAGAAAGAAAGGGTTTAATTCTGTGCCCTAGAGGTGGAACCAGAGAAGACTTCTTGTCATACAAATCCCCATAAAGTGGATTGAACACACAGTTATATGCAGTGTTAGATTCATTAGAGTATAATTTAGTAATGTATTGTAAGGATAATTTTATACGACGTTGTGTAAGAGATGGTTCATCAGCCTCAACGTAGAGACTGTCAATAGGTGAAGTGTTGAAGGACCCAAGACAAATTCTTAGACCTAGGTGATGAACAGAATCTAATAGTTTCAGGTTGCTTTTGCAGGCTCCACCATATACAATGGAACCATAATCAAGTTTGGATCGCACCAATGATCTATATAAATGAAGGAGGGTAGTTTGATCCCCTCCCCACTTAGAATTGGAAACAACCTTCAGCAAATCTAGTGCCTTCAGGCATTTAACTTTAAGAGATTTAATGTGTGGTAAGAAGGTTAAATGAGAATCGAAAATTACACCCAAGAATTTAGCCTCCTTTACAACTTTGATTGGAGTGCCATTTAAAGATAGTTCTGGGTCTTTATGCGGTTTATATTTTCTACAAAAGTGTATACAATTAGTTTTTGTTTGAGAAAATTTAAAGCCGTTTTCAAGGCACCATTTATTTATTTTATTTAAACACAACTGTAATTGCCGTTCAATGGTGCGCATATTTTTACCACGACAAGAAATATTAAAATCATCCACAAAAAGTGATCCATCGATTGAATCAGTTAAAACCTTTGAGAGACTGTTGATCTTAATACTAAACAGAGTGACAGACAAAATACTGCCTTGCGGGACACCCTGATCCTGAGTATAATGGTCAGACAGGGTTGAACCCACTCTGACTTGAAATTGCCTGTCATTTAAAAAGTTGGATATAAATTGAGGGAGGCGGCCTCGTAATCCAAAGTCATGTAAATCTTTTAAAATCCCATGTTTCCATGTCGTGTCGTATGCTTTTTCTAGATCGAAAAAGATTGACACAGCGTGTTGTTTATTAATTATGGCATTCTTAACAAAAGATTCTAAACGCACGAGATGATCGATGGTACTTCTGTTTTTACGGAAACCACATTGTATATGCGTTCCATGGTTTTGCAAACGCAGCTCGTTAGTGAAATTGGTCTATAATTCGATGGATCAGTATGATCACGTCCAGGTTTAGGGATGGGCACAATTATGGCATCTCGCCACGAGGGAGGAAATTTTGCGGTTGTCCAAATGTCATCAAATATATGTAAAAGTGTCTCTAAACAGGATTCTGGCAAGTGCTTCAGAAGTTGATAATGAATACCATCAGCTCCGGAAGCAGTATCGTGAGCTTGGTCAAGGGCAGTATGAAGTTCATGTATTGAAAAGGTTTCATTGTAGTCTTCCCCATTCTCTGAAGTAAAATTAATATATTGCTTTTCCTGCTGTTTTTGATATTTTTGGAATTCAGGTACATAATTTGATGAGGAAGAATGTTTCGCCAAAGTCTCACCAAGTTTATTCGCAATATCTGATTTATTAGTCAATAACTGATTCCCATCTTTAAGATGGTGAATACTAGGTTTAGAGCCCTTACCTTTTATTTTCTGGACCATGTTCCATACCTTTGAAATTGGCGTACGTGAATTTATTTTTGAAACGTAATTTTGCCATGACTGGCGTTTATTTTGTTTAAAAGTACGCCTTGCTTTAGCATTTAAAATTTTAAATTTGTTTAAATTATGGACCATAGGATGGCGACGGAAATACTGTTCAGCTTTCTTCCGGGCCTTCCTAGCTTGTTTGCAGTCAGCAGTAAACCATGGTTTACGTATGTGTGGATTTGAAGAGGACGTCGGGATACATTCATCAGCTATTTGAAGAAGTTCTTTAGAGAAGATTTTTATCGGATCAGAAACATCAACAAAAGCATCAGGTGTTAGTTTTGCAGAGCAGCGAATTTCATACAAATCCCAGTCAGCTTTAGCAAAATTCCATCGTGATAATGGAGGGACATCAGAAGGTGTCACAGATTTTAGAATGGTAGGAAAATGATCACTTCCACAGAGGTCATCGTGGACTGACCATTCGAATTCTGTAAGCAAATTAGAATCAACTAGTGATAAGTCAAGGCACGAATACGTGCCAGTGGCAGGATGTAAATACGTGTGAGAACCATCATTAAAAATGCACAAATCATTATTCAAGGAAAACTCTTCAAGTACTTTGCCCTTGGTATTTGTATCATGAGAACCCCAAATTGGGTTATGACCATTTAAATCACCCATGATAACACATGGCTTAGGGAGCTGGTCATATAGAGCCTGGAGTTCAGACTGTTGAAGTGAATAGGAGGGTGGTACATACAAAGAACAAAGAGTAAACACTATGTTTAATGTAACTCGGACTGCAACAGCTTGAAGGGGCGTAGCTAGAGGAACAGGACTGTGAATCACACCCTGTCGCACTAGTACTGATGATCCACCAGTAGCTTTAACTCCCGCGGGAGAATAGTGATGATATGAATTGTAAAGCCGTAAATCAAATTTATCTGTTGTCTTAAGGAAAGTTTCTTGTAAACAAATTACCGATGGTTTGTAATCTTGAATTAATAACTGCAGATCATTGAAATTATTCTGTCCCCTACAATTCCACTGTATAATGTGACTTGCACTCATGGTGGGTTAATGGGTGAACGAGAACGTGAAGGAAGAACATTCCTCTTGGTTTGAAACGGAGTAGTAACCTCCATTTCCAGCGGTTCAAAAGAATTTTGAACCTCTACAGGTGGTTGCGAAGAAGGTGGCGCCTCCAAGTGTTGAAGCACCTTCGTCTTTTTTTTCTTGTGTTTTTTTTCTTTCCTTGTTTGACGAAGAACATTGTTCTCAGTGTCAGAAAGTTCTGGAGATTCTGGCTCTGTGATCTTCAATGGTGGGCTTTCGGTTTGAGAGGCCGAAGTATTTGTCATTTGACTTGATAGGATACTTTCACTTACAGATATTTGTTTATCTTGAATCCATGAAATTTCAGTCTGGCACGATGTAGTCACTGTAGTAACTTTTTTCATAGGGGCAGGAGAAGATGCTACAGCTGAAAAGGATAATGTACTTGGAACTGAAAACGGATCTGGCACCAACTTTTTGGCTTCAAAATAAGAAAGATTGTTTGTGCATTTCACTTTCATAATTTTTGACTGATAAACGAAGACGGGACAGGACCTGGACGAGGCCAAATGCTCACCATCACAGTTTGCACACTTTATTGCATTGTTGCAATCAGAATTGGCATGAGTACCACCGCAGCGAGAACATATCTGAGTGCGAGTACAAGTTCTGGCACCATGACCAAAGTTTTGGCAATGGTAACACCGGAGAGGATTTGGAACATAAACATCAACTCCGATGTTGAAGTATCCGGCTTTTATTGATTTTGGGGTAGTTGGCAGGGCAAACGTGAAAAGATAAGTGTTGGTTTTTATCACAGTGTCATTTTGTTTCCTTGTAAATCGCTTAACAGCAATTACTCCTTGGTTTTTGAATTCGACCAGAAGCTCCTCCTCGCTCATGTCAGAAAGACAACGAGCACGATCTCGAATTATTCCACGGCAGGAATTAAGTGTATTGTGTGCTGAGACAACAACCGGGACATTTACAAACTGCTTTAATCCAAGCAGATTGACGGACTGTTGTCTTCGTATACATTCCACAAGAAGTGAGCCAGAGCGGAGTCGAGTGACGTTTTTAACTTCTCCACAGGCACCTTTGATGCCCAAGGATATGGCAAACGGATTCAACTTGATCGCATTACCATCGGAAGATGAAATGACAATAAATCTCGGCCAGTAATCATTAACTTCAGGTGTAACTTCCTCATCAGATGATACACAATCAACATGACGGCGTTTGTTCTTCGACGAACCAGAGCATTGGTTGAGAGACATGGTGAGAGAATTATATTCGGCAAACTTGCTCCCCACCCGCCATCGAGTGTCAACACAAAACGATGTTGCAGAGGAATCCAGTCTGCGTCATCTGGGCTACAAGTCTGCTATACTCCAGCAAATGTAACACGAATAGCTATATTTGTCTACCAAAGTGACTGTCCAGCTGGTTCTGCACATGACAGAAATTTGGAGACCTACAGAATTCGGAGGTTGACATTAACCAGATTGGCCCATGAGCCACCGCCTTCTGACGTAGGACTCTAGGCAAAAACTGTAGATATTTTTTACAAATGTGAAGCCCAAACACAAATGAGTAGGATAGTAGACTCAAAACATGGTATGTCCAACACAGGGCTTGACATGACCAGCCGATTGATAGAATCGGGCCCATTCTACCACCCGTCTAGGTGAAGTCAGGGCCAAAGTGGTGTGTTGAGCAGTAGGAACACGGTTCCAAGAACCCACTGCCCTCAACCACCAGGATCCCCTCCTCCACCGACACAGGGCCGCAACCCACGGCAAACGGGTTGGTGGACCAAATATCCCCCCGGGTCCACTACGGGGGTGTCGGCGAGCTCTTAGTATTACCCAGCACCCACCACGAGGAGGTGGCTCGCCACGGGTGCCGTGAGGTACTGTAAAGCTTGTTCACCAGTCCCAATCAGAGTTACAAAACACACAAATATACAACAACATGGAGATGTGTGGCGAAAATAGAGACATATGGAGAACAGCAATGTCATAACTGAACAGAAATCACTCCCTCTATTGGCGAAGGCCGTGTGGGATTAGTTAAACAAAGAAATCTAGTCGACCATGCCTCCTAATCCTCTTACTCCTTAAACAAACGACTTGCCTGGGCTGTCTAAAATTGAATTGAAATATTTGTAAATTCGATGTTTCGGGCATTACGTAAGGAGGTAATCAGGTGTCAACACGGCATGTTCTCTATTCGCCCACATCCCATCTCGCCCACAGTCTTAAAACAACATATTGGTTAGGGATTACATAATGATCAACTTGTGTCATACCTATGACTGAAGAATGGACTCTCCAATTTTGAAGATGTGGGCGAATTGAGATGTGGGCAAATGAAGACAAAAGTAATGGTGGGCAAAAGTAAGAAGAAAATAACTCAGTTTGCTTCTACATTTTTTTTATTTCTTTACAGTTCATTCAGTCTTATGTCTTATTCACTCAAATTTACATTTTGTTTTTATTTCTGTAACAAAGTTTCATAATGTTCAGTTCAACTTGATCAGGTGTCCAGCCGCGTCTAGAAACTGTAGCGGTGATCTTCTGCCAGTTTCCAGTTGCTGCTGCAGTCTGTGCAGGCGGCTGTCCAGGTTCTTGTAGAGTCTGGATCTTGGGCGGACAGCTGCTCCATGCTCAATCTGTCTTCTGGCCACTCTGTTTGTTGTCTCGAGCTTCTTCATTGCGATCACAAACTCGTAAATGTTCGGGTGGTGCTTCTGAACCAGCTTCTTAAATCCAAGGTGGAATCCCTCCAAGTGATTGTTTGTTCTTGGCCCAGTGTTTCCATGTTGATTCCAAATGCGAGGTGGGAATCTTGCGTCGTAGTCAACCCATGTAGATGTGATGTAGTCGTTGAACTGGCCGATTCCGTCAACGTCGGGAGACTGGTTCAATACTTCCATCCAGGCATCTTGGATCTGATCCACTGGGAGGAGGGGGGAGTGCTGCAGCACGTCGCACGTGGGTGTTGAAGGCACGGTTGTCCTTGTAGGTGTTCACAAGGCCTTTCTCTGAAACCTGCCGCCAAACCGCCTGGGTGAAGTGGAAGTAGCATCCACGGACTTCTTCATCGGGGAAGACTCTCTCAATGGCTCCAATAGCAGCAGCTTCGTAGTCAGTCTGTACAACGGAGGGAGAAAGTTCAACGCCGACAATAGCAAGCACAGAGTCCTTCAAGTAGTTAAACAATCGTGAACTCTGCTTTCTGTAGGTTAGCCATTGCGACTGCCCATACTTTGCAAACTACCATACTAAATTGAAAGGAGAGAGAAGTTATTTCCGATTAGTAGATACATTAATTAATAATACTCTCTACTTTATTTAGACAAAATTGAAATATACTTTAAATCTTCTCAAAGTTTCCTTTTCCATCCTGTATAAGTACCACATCACTGAAACAAGAGCACTTTGTCAAGTAACTCAGAGATGTATGTGATTTTAGACTAATCCCCCCCTTGTCAGGACACCCCATTATGAGAGTAGGGGTGCATTGTCTGACCCTAATTAACCTCTGATGTTTTTGTGGGCCAACTGGGATATGGGCAATTAGGGATGTGGGCGAATAGAGACTAAACCGTCAACACTATGGCGTTCGACGCTCCGGACATGAAGGAAAACCAAATACGTTATAAAGTACAGTAATGTGGTCACTATGAGCGAGGCAGACAGTCTGATGAGCACAGCTCATTACGGAAATCTCTTGTCTTTGGAGCTGCTCGTTGAGACGCTGAAGCCTTCTGTCAAGTTCTTCTTTATTCTTTATTGTGGCCACTGTGTCACAATATGAAGTTTACATTGCTCACAGACCCTCGATTCACGATGACGCCAACTTTCTCGACTACTGTTCGTGCGACGACTGTCATTCGGGAATTGGTTCCACAGCTCATTCTTTCACCGATGTCTTTGTGTATGCGTTTTAGCTCGTTAATTAGCGTAGAGACGAGTCTTCTGCTATTCTCGTGCACAAGTTCTCCAAGGTAGTCGACGCTCCGGGTGTCATTAGAACAGCGTTGAGCACTGTCACACTCCACTGCTTTTCGACAGTCCTGTTGTGTATTTGATAAAACAATCGACAATCCGGGTGTGAACCAAAAGAGGATATCACCATTCTCATCGGTGGATGAAATGGGATGAAGAAAACCTGCATACTCTTCACCACATTGCTACACCGTATTTACCATAACGAATGTTTAAATATCACTTTATGTAAATAAAGCATCAAAACAAGCTGAAACCATGTATTATATTAACATGGTACTAACTATAGTCGATTCGAACCACTGCTTTACAGTTCACTGACTGCCGTGGAGGCAGGCTTTTCCCACGTGGCGGGGTAAAACTTAATGATCTATTCTCCCTCGCAAGGCCGCGTGAACCAATCAGAAATGAACATTCTTAGATGGGGTAGGAGAAATGTGCCCTGTACGTTCTTATGAACCTTGATCTTTCAGGTACATTTCATCACTTGTGTACAAATACTGGTCTAGAATAATGTTTCAAACACTTTAATACGTATTGATGCAGGGGCTCCATATATGTTCTTGTTTACCTCCCGCTCGTCAAACGTCAGAATAAATTTACAGGTATCAAAGCAGACTCACTCGCTGGGCCACTAGCAATAAAAAAAACCCAAACAAAGCAAAAACAGATAAATCAATTAATTTAAACAAATAGATAGAATACTAAAAACCACCTAAATATTAGTATGCACGCCCCATTTAAAAAGATAGAGCGCTAAAGTGGCAAGATTCAAACTCAAAAGTATTCAATCGTATTTTACTCGATAAATCAAAATGTCGATAAATCAAAATGGTCTCAACGTCATAATGTGGGTAGTTACAGAATCAAAGCAAAATATTTTACATGTTTATGTACGATTTATTTAGCAAAGCCAGAGAAATCCCCGACAAACACGGCCGCTTCTCCTCAATATGTGGGTTTGTGAGAGTGAGGGTGCTCCCTACAAGGCTCACTCCCATTAGTTAACAAGGCGTCCTCCCATTTTATGTATTTTTTACTCGATAGGTACGGAAAATTAATTAGGCGATGTGGGTATGTCATGACTGGTTGATTTCTCAGGATAAGGTGAATTGGATATGGCAGAGTCGATATACTATGATCATGGGGGATTTAGCAACCATGTTAGAGTGAAGGAATGACAAAACTATGTGATAGATTAATGAGTGTCTTTTTTAAGCATTATGAAAATGGGAATGGTAAATTAACACAAAATGCCCTAGACCTGTCCAGCGTGTCATACATATATATATATATATATATATATATATAATAAAATAATAATTTATCAACTGAATAATACATAAAAATACTCTTATGATTATGTATAACATCACATTTTAATAAAAAGATGCATGCGTTGAGCTTGTTAGATGTTTTAAGATTAATGGAAGAGCTAGAGAAGGACACCCCCACTTGGGAACTTGGGAGCAGAGAGACGTCACGGTTCAGTGGTTACAGCTATAGGGCCTTCTGTGCTCTCTGCTCAATATATTAAGGGTGGTGATGTAGATGAAGGTTACGCAGGAAAAGTAGGTGATGTGGCTATACTACGTCAACAGGCAGCTGTGCAGTCAACCAGATAGTTTTTTGTTTTAACCTGTCTGACAATTGTTACGTCTGACCAGGGAGACAATAACAAGCTGATGTTAACACATGTGATCTAACGATAGTTCTGCGTTCTTTAGCATGTTTTGGAAGGGATGGCCGTGGTGTATCATTTATTCTTTCATTCATTCACATATGCACTTCTTTCTTTTATTATTCCTTTCTCATTCATTCACATATGCACTTCTTTCTTTTATCATTTCCTTCATTCATTCACATATACTTCTTGCTCTTCATTCATTCATTCATTCATTCATTGTAAGATTTCGACTGATACAGTAAACTGGCTAAAGTACTGTTAAACGCAGCCTGAGTTGCGATGGAGACGAATCGGGTCACTGTGTGCATTGGAGCATGAGGAGGCGCATACTAATTAGTACAAATGGTAAAGAAAACAAGCGAGTGACCTACCCCTGTTGTAGATAATTTCTGGTCTGACAAATAGGAGAATACCCCATAAAACCTCGGACGAAGAAAAGCCGGGACGGGCAAACGGGAATTACTAAAAATGGAGACCACACTATTAAAACGAAACATGCTAAAGTGGGTAGGTACACTTAAAACTACTAGGTAGGTACATTTGGTGAATGTCAGTGGAATTGACAAGACATATTTCAATACAGTTTAAAGATCTCACAACACCGTTTATTAATGTGTCCCAGCATAGTCACTGGAGTTTGGTCACTCTTGATTAGGGCTTTCACAAATAACTTCAACCTCATAGATATAGGTTGAATTTTGTTATATTTATAGAATACCTAAATTCAAAAGAATCTCAAGGTTTAGTATTCTAAGTGTACTGTATATGTTGCTGGAAGTAAAAGGCTTCAACAACCCATGCTTGCCATAAAAGGCGACTATGCTTGTCGTAAGAGGTGACTAACGGGATCGGGTGGTCAGGCTCGCTGACTTGGTTGACACATGTCATCAGTTCACAATTGTGCAGGTCGATGCTCATGCTGTTGATCACTGAATTGTCTGATCCAAACTCGATTATCTACAAACAGCCGCCATATTGCTGGGATATTACTGAGTACGACATAAAACTAAACTCACGAAATTAAACTGAATTGTCATTAGAATTTCATCTATTTTTAAACCATATGTTTGCAAAATAAAGAAAACGAGGAAACGAAAATATTTTCGTCCACGAGCGAGATTAGTCGAATTAAGACGGTCTGACCAGAATGATTTCATTTTTGTTGTCATGATACTTATAAACACACTTTCATTCATATATTTACAACCTCCAAAACAATAAAAAAAGCTATGAAAATTTAAGTTGAAGTCCAGATTCTTGTACTTGGTACACATTAGCAGAATTGAGTCAAAATGAGTTGGATTTTCTCCCATGATACATATAAATATTTCCTCATTCATTTACAACCTCCAAAACACAGGAAAAGATGTATTTTGAGTAAAAGTGATTATTCTGGCATGTTTTTAAAAATGTTCCTGAACACGCAAAAGTAAGGTAAAATCAGTTGAATTTTGTGTCATGATACTCATAATGGCACTTTCATTCATTTACATCCTCCAAAGCATTAGAAAAGATGTATTTGGAGTGAAAAGGAAATATTTTCGTTCATGGGCCCAATGTTTTTCGCCCATGGGCGAGATGTTTTTGAAAATCGGTCTCAATTAGCAGAATTAAGTCATAATGAGTTGGATTTTGTGCCATGATACTCATAAATATATCCTCATTCATTTACAACCTCCAAAACACAGGAAAAGATGTATTTTGAGTGAAGGCAAATATTCTCGCCCATGGGCCAAAATGTCTTTCTCCCATGGGCGAGAGTTTTCAAAATTGCTCTCATTTAGAGGAATTAAGTCAAAATGAGTTGAAATTTCTGTCATGATACTCATAAATGCACTTTCAGTCATACACATCCTCCAAATATTGGAAAAGAAGTGTTTGGGGTAAAAGGAAATATTCTCGCCCATGGGCCAAAATGTTTTTCGCCCATGGGTGAGATTTTGTTAAATAGCTCTAAATTAACGGAAGTAATTCAAAATGAGTTGAATTTTGTGACATGATGGTGCCAAATGGTGTTCGCCCATGGGCGAGACTTTTTGAAAAATCACTCTAAATTAGCCGAATTAAGTCAAAATAAGCTTAATTTCGTGTCAAGACAATAATAAATACTCGTTCATTTATTGAAAAACTGCAAAGCCTGGAAAAAAAACATGTAGTTTCAATGAAATTAATTATTCTCGTCCATGGGCCAATATGTTTTTCACCCATGGGCGAGCGAGTTTAAATTTTGAGTTTTCGAACAAATTTTTTTTCATTTTTTCATCCTTAGCACGCTGCCTGTTTAATTTTGCGAAATCCCTTGTGAGAGAGTGGCCACAGTGCTGAGAGTTTCTGGACTTTTGTGAGTCCAGAATTAAATTGTGACGTGTTTCTGTGATATTCTAGTTAGTTTTATGACACTGTTAGTTAGTTTTAGGGTTTTTAAATGTAAGTACTATTCATTCATTTGTATTTTTATAATTAATGGTTCTCGTCACGATATGGCTCCCGATGTGATGTTAAATATTACCTGGCTCACTCACTCACTTTCACAGACTTATTCTCAAAATGACAGAAATGAGAGTGAGTTAATATTTAACGTCACATCGGCAATATCTCAGCCATATCGTGACGAGAAAATGTAATACTGAAATGAAATATACATCTATTATCAAACCTGTCAATGAAGGACAGTAAAACAACTAGAATATCACAGATGAGTGAGTGAGTGAGTTAATATTTTACGTCACATCGGCAATATCTCAGCCATATCGTGACGAGAACAACTAATATCAAAATCAATTATATGTCTACTATAAAACCTGTCAACGACGGACAGTAAAACAACTAGAATATCACAAATGGAATTAAAACTAGCATGGAAAGTTAAAAATAACATCACCATTTGGACAATACACTATAAAATCAGGCTATAGATCGCCAACAACTGAAGGTAGATCACCATACTAGGACCATGGGGACTTACAGTACCTTTGCTACCTACATGGACCCTAGTTGGATTTACACCATCCCTTCAGCCGCTGGCGAGTGTACAATATGCTAGCCACAATTAAAACAACAGGAATACTACGATTAAAAACAGTGGTAGACTTAAATTTACTATCAATGTTTTTGGACTTACGTACCCTCTCAGGAGGACAATAATTTTACAATACTTCAACCCCCTTTGAGGGTACAGCCACTAACAATTCTAGTTACGAATTCAAACTACCAACTATTAAAATATATCTTTTTACAGAAACATATTACTCAAAATTCAGTCAAAAAATCAATTTCTTTTAAAAAACCAAGAATTAAATGATAACTAACGCTGCTAAAACGATCCTTCATTGTTTTAACTGAAAAATACATATCCCTTGTGATGGAGAATTCAACACAGTCAAGCAGAATATGCTTGACTGTAACTCTCTCATCACAAGGGATACAGAAAGGAGGATCCTCACCTTTAAACAGGTACGCATGAGTATATCTAGTGTGTCCAATACGACATCGTCGTAGAATAACCTCTTCAATTCTGGACTGACAACCCAAGTAGGTATAACCAATGTGAGGTTTTATCTCATGTAATTTATTCATACCCACTTGGGTGTCCCACTTCTTCTGCATCAGGTCACGGATATAACATCTAATGGTGGCTTTGTAATCACTGTAAGGAATGAGCAGTGGTGTCACAGATTTGTTGAGTGCTGCTTTAGCAGCAAGGTCAGCCAATGTGTTACCAGAGATCCCTACATGGCTGGGTAAACAACAGAAGACGATGTATTGGCCAGTAGCAAGATCATTATACAGTTCAATAATTTCTATTAAAAGTGGATGTTTACAAGAAATATTTTTAATAGCCTGAAGGCAAGAAAGAGAGTCGGAATAAATTATATGTTGTTTACGTTTAGGGTGTCTTTGAATATATTTAAGGGCTGTTAATATGGCGTTAGCCTCTGCGGTAAAAATAGAACTATTATCGGGTAATCTAGAAGATATTGTTCTGGATCCAATGACAGTGGCACAAGCCACAGCGTCACCGTCCTTGGACCCATCTGTAAATAAGGATTTATAACTGCTATATTTATGTTTCCATTGATTATATTCTTGTTTATATTGTAATTCATTCGTTTCTGATTTTTTAAGTGATGTTAATGTTAGGTCAACTTGTGGCCTAACCAACTGCCAAGGAGGAGAAGAAAGAAGACGGGAAGGAGCTATATTTTCCAGCTCAATGCTAGATGCTGCAAGAAATGGCTTAATTCTGAGCCCAAGAGGCGGAACAAGGGAAGACTTTTTGGTATACAAATCGTCATAGAGAGGATTAAAGACACAATTAAATGCGGGATTAGACTCATTTGAAGCTAATTTTGTAATGTATTGTAAAGATAGTTTTATACGACGTAAGTTGAGAGAAGGCTCATCAGCTTCGACGTATAGACTGTCAATAGGAGAGGTTCTAAAAGAACCGAGACAAAGTCTTAGGCGGTGCACAGGATCAAGTAGTTTTAGGTTGCTTTGACAAGCTCCACCATATACGATGGAGCCGTAATCAAGTTTAGATCGGATCAGTGATCTATATAAGTGGAGAAGGGTAGACTGATCCCCTCCCCATTTTGAATTTGAAACAACCTTTAATAAATCGAGTGCCTTCAGACATTTGGCTTTCAGGGATTTAATATGCGGCAAAAAGGTCAAATGTGAGTCGAAAATAAGTCCCAAGAATTTAGCCTCCTTGACCACTTTGATTGGGGTACCACTGAGAAATAGTTCTGGGTCCTTATGGGGTTTGTATTTACGACAGAAGTGTATACAATTGGTTTTAGATTTAGAAAATTTGAAGCCGTTTTCAAGACACCATTTATCTATTTTGTTTAAACACAGCTGCAGTTGCCGTTCAACAGTATGCATATTTTTACCACGGCAAGAAATATTAAAATCATCCACAAATAAAAATCCATCGATGAAATCGTTTAAAACTTTAGATAGACTGTTGATCTTGATGCTAAAAAGAGTGACAGACAGAATACTGCCTTGTGGAACACCCTGATCCTGATTGTAATGATCAGACAGGGTAGAACCCACGCGGACTTGAACTTGTCTGTTATCTAAAAATTTGGCTATGAATTCAGGCAAACGACCTCGCAAACCGAAATCATGTAAATCTCTTAAAATACCATATTTCCAGGTTGTGTCATATGCTTTTTCTAGATCAAAAAAGATAGACACAGCATGTTGTTTATTAATTAGTGCATTTTTAACAAATGATTCTAAACGCACTAAGTGATCGACTGTACTTCTGTTTTTACGGAAACCACATTGTATATCTGTGATAAGGTTTTTAGTTTCCAAGTACCAAACAAGTCGATTATTTATCATGCGTTCCATGGTCTTGCAAACACAGCTAGTTAGTGAAATAGGTCGATAATTGGACGGATCCGTGTGATCACGTCCAGGTTTAGGTATTGGTACTACTATGGCGTCACGCCATGACGGAGGAAAGTTACCCGATGTCCAAATATCATCAAAAATATTTAGGAGAGTTTCTAGGCAGGATTCTGGTAAATGCTTCAGGAGTTGATAATGTATGTTATCAGCTCCTGTAGCAGTATCATGAGCTTGATCAAGAGCAGTATGGAGCTCATGAATAGAAAAAGTTTCATTATAATCTTCCCCATCAGCAGAATTGAAATTAATACTTTTCTTTTCTTGTTGTTTTTGATATTGCTGAAATTTAGGTGTATAATTCGAAGAGGAAGAGTGTTTAGCAAGGGTTTCACCCAGTTTATTAGCAATATCTGATTTATCAGTAAGCAATTGATCTCCATGTTTAAGATGATGGACAGTAGATTTAGTACCTTTACCTTCAATTTTCTGTACCATGTTCCACACCTTGGACATGGGTGTCCGAGAATTTATTTTAGATACATAATTTTGCCAAGATTGGCGTTTGTTCTATTTAAAAGTACGCCGTGCTTTAGCATTTAAAATTTTAAATTTATTTAAATTATGCACCATGGGATGGCGACGGAAATAATGTTCTGCTTTTTTCCTTGCCTTCCTAGCTTGTTTGCACTCATCGTTGAACCATGGTTTTCTTATGTGTGGAAGTGCAGAGGACTTTGGTATACATTCATCAGCTATAGATTTTAGGTCATCAGAAAACCTTTTGATAGCGTCAGGAACATCAATAAAATATTCAGGTTGAAGCCTGGCAGCACACAACGTTTCATATAAAGGCCAGTCAGCCTTTTTAAAATTCCATCTTGATGATGGAGGAACATCAGATGGTGTTACAGATTTCAGTATAGTAGGAAAATGGTCACTTCCACAGAGGTCATTGTGGACTGACCATTCGAATTCATTTAGTAAGTTGGAGTCAGTTAATGACAAATCAAGAGCTGTATATGTTCCCGTGCCAGGATGTAAATATGTATTGGTACCATCATTATATATACATAAATTATTATTTGAAATGAAATCCTCCAGAAGCTGACCTTTAGTGTTCGTGATTACACCACCCCAAAGTGGGTCGTGCCCATTTAAATCACCCATGAGAATACATGGTTTGGGTAATTGATCGTAGAGAGTTTGTAGATCAGCCTGCATAAGAGTTGATGAAGGCGGAATGTACAGTGAACATAAAGTAAGCGTAATGTTCAAAGTCATTCGCACTGCAACAGCTTGAAGATTAGTTTTGAGTTTTACAGGACTGTGAATAACATCATGTCTTACAAGGATTGAAGATCCTCCACTGGCTCTATCACCAGGTGGGGAAAAGTGATGATATGCATTATATTGACGTAAGTTAAAAGTATTTGTCTGCTTTAGATACGTTTCTTGCAAGCAGAATGCTGATGGTGTAAAGTCTTGGACTAATAGGTGAAGCTCATTAAGATTAGTCGTTACGCCCCTGCAATTCCACTGAATAATATATGAAGAAACTATTTCTTTGGGGGATTTATTGGGGATCTACCCCTTGATTTCCTAGAGGGTGACAAGCTATGTGCCCTACTTTGGATGTTTTCGGACACATCCATGTCTTCTAAGGATCCAAACTTATTAAAAAGTTTGATGGTGTCATTTGAACCTTTGGAGGTTCTGCTACTCTGACATTTTTGTATGTCATTTTTGGTTTTGATTTTATTTTTGGTAATATCTTTCCCATTATTTTGTGATTGAAGCTTAGGCATAGGCTGTGATGATGAGGACGATTGTTCTTGAGAAGATGACCGTGATTGAAATGGAGCAAGTGTTTTTGGAAGTGATTTAGCGGTCTGGGTCGACTGGTTGGGTGTGTATATTTCAGGTTTCTCTGTATCCACCCATGTCAGATCGGTTTGGCACTCCTTTGACGAAGTGGATACAGTTGCTTTGTGACTGGCGGCAGAGGGTATTCTCGTAACTGAGGCATAAGAAGTGGTCTGGTCTGTTAGGGAAAGAACAAGTTTCTTGGCATCACCAAAACTAACATTTTGCGTGAACTTAATTTTGTTTATTTCCATTTGTTGAATCC
The DNA here is from genome assembly GCF_037392515.1 of Haliotis asinina. Taxonomy (NCBI): domain Eukaryota; kingdom Metazoa; phylum Mollusca; class Gastropoda; order Lepetellida; family Haliotidae; genus Haliotis; species Haliotis asinina. Next base: position 90,850,358 of record NC_090280.1, read on the forward strand.
AGATGGGACATTGTTTCGAGAAAGATGAATGTGTCCCAGAGCAGTTTGCACATTTTTTAATGTTGTTATTGCAATCCTCAGTAACATGAGTTTTCTCACTGCAATGAGCGCATGTTACCGAGTTAGTACATGTAGTGACACCGTGTCCATACTTTTGACATTTGAAACATCTCAGTGGATTGGGAATATAGGTATCAACACTGAGATTGCAATATCCTGCTCTAACTGATTTTGGAATGGTTGGCGAAGAAAAATGGAAAAGATAAGTATTAGTAGGTTTTGTTTCAGAGTTTATTCGTGTTGTAAATCTTTTGACAAAAATCACTCCTTGCTCTTTCATTTCTGCCGCTATATCAAGTTCTGACATATCAGAAAACAGTCGATCTCTGTCTCTGACAATCCCTTTGCTCGTATTCAGCGTCCTGTGAGCGGAAATTGAGACTGGAACTCCAACGAACAACTCGGTAGACATCAGGTTGGTGGATTGCTGTTTCCGATTACACTCTATAAGGAGAGAGCCTGAACGTAATCGCCTGACATTTCTGACCTCACCCGCAATACCCTGTATACCTTTTGATACTGCAAAAGGATTTAATTTAATAGGTGATTTGTCAAGAGTTTCCATAACGAGAAATCGTGGCCAATATTCGATTGGGCTCGACGGTCGAGGGTCATCATCATAATCATAGTCAAGGTGACGTTTGTTTCTTTTTAGGGGGGTTGTGTAAGCCATGGGTAATTTAGTATGGTTTATCATCTGAGCTCCCCACCCACCACGGAGTATCACAAGGACAATGCTAAAAACAAGTGGGCCTCCGACTTGCAGCACCAAGGATACTCAGATGATATACTCTAGCGGAAGAATTATAAATAACTAATCCACCAGATTGGCCCATGAGCCACCGCCTTCTGGCATAAGACTCTAGGCAAAGTTTAAATACATATTAACATTTTTCCAATTCCAAATCATTGCACTGTAATAAAAAGTCCAAGTCCGAAATCAAACAATTCCAAATACAATGTGTGCATTGACATGTAAACAGTCCATACACAGGGCTTGGCATGACCAGGAGATTGGTTGAACCGGGCCCATTCAACCTCCCGTCTAGGTGAAGTAAGGGTCGAAGGGGTGTGTTGAACAAGGGGAACGCGGTTACAGGTTCCCAGTGCTCTCAACCCCCAGACTCCCGTCCTCCACCGACACAGGGCCGCAACCCACGGCAAACGGGTTGGTGGACCAAATATCCCCCCGGGTCCACTACGGGGGTGTCGGCGAGCTCTTGGCGTTACCCAGCACCCACCACGAGGAGGTGGCTCGCCACGGGTGCCTATCACAGATGAGAATATAAAACTAGTAACTATACCTAAAGCAATTTATCTATAGAGGACAAAACAAGATAAAAATGGGCTATAGATTGCTAACAACTGAAGGTAGATCACCATACTAGGGGCCATGGGGACGTACAGTACCTTTGCTGCCTGCATGGACCCTAGCTGGATTTACAGCATCCCCTCAGCCGTCAGCAATTTGGGAAATCTAGCCATGCAAATAAAAAGACACTTATGCTCCGATTAAAAACGTGGAAAGTTTGAATTAACTTTGAATGTTTCGGGACTCACGTACCCTCTCAGGAGGACAATAGTTTTATAGTACTTCAACCCCGTTTGAGGATACAGCCACTAACAAGCACAGTTATGAATTTAAGCTTCCAATAATAAAATATTTATCTATTTTCAATTCAGTCAATAAATCTAATTCTTTTTAAAATGCAATGATTAAATGAGAGCTTGTTTTATTAAAAAGATCCTTCAGAGTTCGTGAATTAAAGCACTGATCCCTTGTGATGGAATACTCAACACAGTCAAGAAGGATATGCTTGACTGTGATTCTTCCATCACAAGGGATACAAAACGGAGGATCCTCACCTTTAAGCAAATATTTATGTGTATATCTTGTGTGGCCAATACAACATCGTCGCATGATTACCTCCTCAAATCTGGACTGACAACCCAAGTAGGTGTATCCAATATACGGTTTTATTTCATGTAATTTATTGATACCTACTTGAGTGTCCCACTCCTTCTGCATCAGATCACGGATATACGTTCTAATGCAAGCTTTGTAATCTGAATATGGAAGAAAAAGTGGTGTCACAGGTTTGTTGAGTGCTGCCTTGGCAGCAAGATCGGCCATCACCTTCCCAGAAATACCTACGTGACTGGGTAACCAACAAAAGACGATGTCGTATTGGCCAGTAGCAAGAGTATTATACAGTTCAAAAACTTCTATTAAAGGTGGATGTTTACCAGAAATATGTTTAATAGCCTGAAGGCAAGAAAGAGAGTCGGAATATATTAAATACTGTTTACGTTTCGTATGTCTTTGAATATATTTAAGAGCTGTTAATATGGCGTTAGCTTCTCCTGTAAAAATAGAACTATTGTCTGGTAATCTAGAAGATCTTGTTCTGGATCCAATGACAGTAGCACAAGCCACTGCGCCATCGTCCTTGGACCCATCTGTAAATAAGGATTTGTAATTGTTATATGTATGTTTCAATTGATTATATTCTTGTTTATACTGTAATTCATTAGTTTCTGATTTTTTAAATGTAGTTAATCTTAGGTAAACCTATGGCCTAACCAACTGCCAAGGGGGAGAGGAAAGAAGACGGAAAGGAGCTATATTGTCCAGCTCAATACCAGCAGCAGCAATAACGGCTTTATTCTGAGTCCAAGAGGTGGAACAAGAGAAGACTTTTTGCTATACAAATCCTCATAAAGAGGATTGATGACACAGTTATATGCAGGGTTAGATTCGTTAGAGTATAGTTTTGTGATATATTGTAAATATAATTTGATACGGCGTTGTGCAAGAGATGGTTCATCGGCCTCAACATAAAGACTGTCAATAGGTGAAGTTCGGAAGGACCCAAACCAAAGTCCTAGACCTTGGTGGTGGACAGAATCAAGGAACGTAAGGTTGCTATTGCAGGCTCCACCATATACTATGGAACCATAATCAACTTTAGAACGTACGAGTGATCGATATAGATGGAGAAGGGTAGCTTGATCCCCTTCCCATTTAGAATTTGACACCACTTTCAATAGGTCAAGTGCTTTCAGTCATTTAGTTTTAAGAGATTTAATATGTGGTAAAAAAACGTTAAATGTGAATCAAAGATTAGACCCAAGAACTTGGCCTCCTTCACAACTTTAATGGGCGTGCCATCTACAGACAGTTCAGGGTCCTTATGTGGTTTGTATTGACGACAAAAATCTGTTTATCTGTCATTTAAAAAGTTGGCTATAAATTCATGCAAACGACCTCGCAAGCCAAAGTCATCTAAATCTCTCAGAATGCCGTATTTCCAGGTTGCGTCATGTGCTTTTTCAAGAATAAAAGATAGACACAGCGTGTTGTTTATTAATTAGTGCGTTTTTAACAAATAATTCCAGTCGCACTAAGTGATCGACAGTACTTCTATTTTACGGAAACCACACTGTATATCTTTTATGAGATTATTTGTTTCCAAGTACCAAACAAGTCGATTATTTATCATGCGTTCCATGGTCTTGCAAACACACCTAATTAATGAAATCGGACGATAATTGTTTGGATCCGTGTGATCACGTCCAGGTTTAGATATTGGTACTACTATGGCGTCACGCCATGATGTAGGAAAGTTACCCGATGTCCAAACATCATCAAAATATTTAGGAGAGTTTCCAGACATGATTCTGGTAAATGTTCCAGGAGTTGATAATGTATGTTATCAGCTCCGGTAGCAGTGTCATGAGTTTGATCAAGAGCAGTATGGAGTTCATGAATAGAAAACGTTTCATTATAATCTTCCCCATTATCAGAATTGAAAGGAATAGTTTTCTTTTCTTATTGTTTTTGATATTGCTGAAATTTAGGTATATAATTAGAAGAGGAAAAATGTTTTGCGAGAGTTTCGCCCAGTTTATTTGCAATATCTGATTTATCAGTAAGTAATTGATCTCCATGTTTAAGATGATGGACAGTAGATTTAGTACCTTTACCTTAAATTTTCTGAACCATGTTCCATACCTTGGACATGGGTGTCCCAGAATTTATTTTAGATACATAATTTTGGCAAGATTGGCGTTTGGTCTGTTTAAAAGTACGCCGTGCTTTAGCATTTAAAATTTTAAACTTATTAAAAATATGCAGCATATGATGGCGATGGAAATAATGTTCTGCATTGCTATACACTCATCAGCTATGGAATTCAGTTCATCAGAGAAACACTTAATAGCATCAGGAACGTCAATAAAACGTTCAAGTTTTTCCCCACACAGTGATTCATATAAAGTCCAGTTAGCCTTTTTAAAATTCCGCCTTGATTATGGAGGAACATCGGATGGAGTTACAGATTTTAGTATAGTAGGAACATGGTCACTTTCACAAAAGTCATCGTGGACTGACCAGTCAAATTCATTTAGTAGTTCTGAATTTGTGAGTGACAAGTCAAGAGCAGAATAGGTCCCTGTACCGGGGTGTAGATATGTGTTGGAACCATCATTATAAATATATAAATCATTGTTAGAACAAAAGTCCTCCAACAATTTACCTTTAGTGTTTATAGTTACACTACCCCAGAGTGGGTTGTGCCCATTTAAATCTCCCATTATAATACCAGGCTTCGGGAGCTGATCATATAGAGCCTGAAGATCGGTTTTGGCAAACGCCGAAGACGGTGAAATATAAAAAGAGCATAGTCTAAACGCTACGTGTAAAGTAATTATCACTGCAACAGCCTGCATATTAGTAATAAGTGGAACAGGTCTTTCAATAACGTTTTGCCTGACTAGAACGGATGACCCGCCAGTGGCTCTATCACCCGGAGGTGAAAAACAATGATATGCATTAAAATGACGAAGGTCAAATGTATCTGTTTGTTTTAAATATGTCTCTAGGAGACATAACGCTGAAGGTGTGAAATCTTGGACTAATAGTTGTAATTCATGTAAATTAGTCCTCAATCCTCTGTAGTTCCACTGTACAAAATTATTGGAATAAACTATCTTTTGGGGGGATTTACTGGGGATCTACCCCGCACTCTTTTGGAGGGCGACAAGCTATGTGCCCTAGAATGGACGTTTTCAGAAATGTCCATGTCTTCAAGAGACCCGTATTTATTGAACAATTGAAATTTTTCTGTGACCCTTTAGGAGCTCTGTCACTTTGTTGGTTTGAAGCATCAGGCTTTGACTTCGGTTTACTTTTCACCATTTGTTGACTATCAGCTGTCGATTGAGACTTTGAGTGCGACTGAGATGATGATTTGTGATCAGAAGAAGACTTTGAGGTACTAGGAAGTGATTCCTTAGTATCAGATGATATAGCACGGTACAAAAGCTGTGGAGAATCGCAATATTCCCAAGTCAAGGTAGTTTGGCAGCCTGTGGTTGATGTTGTTTTAGGGGTAGACCTCGATGACGTTTTTGCTACTGTAGCATAACTTTCTGAAAGATCAGATCTCTTTACCAGTTATGGGGCCTCGGAAAAAGAGATATTTTCAGTGAATTTTATTTTATCTCCATTTGCTCTTTCCAAATAGGACACTGTTTAGAAAATGAAGAATGGTCGCCTGAGCAATTGGTGCACTTTTTATAATCACTGTCACAATCTTCTGTTGTGTGTGTCTTCTCACTATAGTGAGCACACACAACAGACAATGTGCAAGTATGTACACTGTGTCCATATGTCTGGCATTTAAAACACTTGAGCGGGTTGGGGGTGAAAAGTAAACAGGTACGTATTCGTTTTGATGGTTTCGTTGTTTCTCCGAGTAGAAAAGCGCTTGACACAGAGCACACCTTGATCCTTCATTTCAGATCCTATATCAAGGTCCGACATATCAGCAAACAATTGATCCTGATCTCTAACGATACCTTTACTCGTGTTCAAGGTTTTGTGCGGAGAGACCGTGACCGGAATGCCCACAAAAGATTTAATGTTCATCAGGTTTGTAGATTGTTGCTTATTCCCGCATTCAATTAACAGCACACGCGAACGTAAACGTCTGTTTTTCACATCCCCTGCAATACCTTGAATACCCTTGGATACAGCAAAGGGGTTAAGCATTATCGGTGTCTTGTCAGGAGTCTCAATTACAATGAAACGCGGCCAATACTCAATCGATGCAGACGGTCTATGGTCAGTATCAACAGGGTCAATATCAAGTGAACGTTTTGGCTTTTTTCTTGAAGTTTTGCAAGCCATGGTTAGTGTAGTATCGTTCATCATCCGAGCTCCCCACCCACCACGGAGTATCTCAAGGACAATGCTAAAGCAAGCGGACATCCAGCTTGCAGCATCAAGGATACCCGGATGATATACTCCAGTAGAAGAATTAGAAATTATTAATCTACAAGATTTGCCCATGAGCCACCGCCTTCTGGGCATAAGACTCTAGGCAAAAGTTCAGAACTTCAAAACTGCATTTTAAAATCAGAAATATATATATATATATATATATATATATATATATATATATATATATATATATATATATATATATATATATATATAGGGTCAATATATATATATATATACTTCATGCACAGGGCTTGGCATGACCAACCGATTGGTTAAACCGGGCCCATTCTACCACCCGTCTAGGCAAAGTCAGGGCCAAAGTGGTGTATTGAGCAACAGGAACATGGTTGCAAGCCCTTATTGCCCTCAACCACCAGGATCCCCTCCTCCGCTGACACAGGGTCGCAACCCATGGCAAACGGGTTGGTGGACCAAATATCCCCCGGGTCCACTACGGGGGTGTCGGCGAGCTCTTGGCGTTACCCAGCACCCACCACGAGGAGGTGGCTCGCCACGGGTGCCTCTTTACGTTGAGGCCGATGACCCATCTCTTACACAAAGTGGGACACCCAAGTGGGTATAAACAAATTACATGCGATAAAACCCTATATTGGTTATACCTACTTGGGTTCTCAATCGAGATTTGAAGAGGTCATCATGAGACGATGTCGCATTGGCCACACAAGATACGCGCACGAATATATACTAAAAGACGAGGATCATCCGTTTTGTATCCCTTGTGATGAAAGAATCACAGGTAAGCATATCTTGCTTTGCTGTATTGAGTATTATATCACAAGGGACACTTATTTTAATTCAAGAACAGTGAAGGATCTTTTTAACAATACTAGTTCTCATTTGATCATAAGCTTTTTAAAAGAATTAGATCTGTTAACTGACTTGTAAACAGATACATATTTTATAATTGGAAGTTTAAATTTGTAACTCAATTTGTTAGTGGTTGTACCCTCAAATGCGGTTAAAGTACTGTAAAAGTATTGTCCTCCTGAGAGGGGACGTAAGTCCCGAAACATTTGATATAAATTTAAGGTTTTCAGTTTTTCAATCGTGGTATTTTTGTCATTTGAATGTATGGCTAATTTTCCGCATAAAAGCCAATGGCTGAAGGGATCGTTAAAAAATCCAGCTAGGGTCCATGGAGGTAGCAAATGTCCCCATGGTCCCTAGTGTGGTGATTCACCTTCAGTTGTTGGCGATCTATGGCCTGTTTTCATATTGTACTGTCAAAATAGTGATTATTATATTAAAATATTATTTTTTAAGTTTCCACGCTAGTTTTAAATACTAACTGTGATAATCTAGTGGTTTTACTGTCCTTCGTCGACAGGTTCTTCATAATATGCACATATATTTGGTTTTTAATGTTAGACCTTGATGATGGACTGAATCTAATAGTTTTAAGTTGCTTTTGCACTCTCCACCATAGAAAATGGAGCCATAATCAAGTTTAGATGCACGAGTGATCTATATAGATGGAGAAGGGTAGCTTGATCACCTTCCCATTAAGAATTTGAAACCACTTTCAACAAGTCAAGTGCTTTCGGTCATTTAGTTTTATGGGATCTAATATGCGGTAAAAACGTTAAGTGTGAATCAAAGATTAGACCCAAGAGCTCAGCTTCATTCACAACTTTGATGGCAGTGCCATCCAGGCAGTTCAGGGTCTTTATGTGGTTTGTATTTACGACAAAAGTGTATGCAGTTATTTTTCGATTTAGAAAATTTATAGCCGTTTTCAAGACACCATTTATTAATCTTGTTTAATCACAACAGCAGTTGCCGTTCTATGGTATGCATATTTTTCCCACGACAAGAAATGATAAAAACCCCCACAAACAACGATCCATCAATTGAATCATTTAAAACTTTTGATAAAACTATTTATCTTTATACTAAAAAGTGTGACAGACAAAATACTGCCTTGTGGAACACCCTGATCCTGACTGAAAAGATCAGACAGGGTAGAACCCACGCGGACTTGACATTGTCTGTTATTTAAAAAGTTGGCTATGAATTGAGGCAATCGACCCCGCAAAGCAAAGTCATGTAAATCTGATAAAATGCAATATTTCCAGGTTGTGTCATATGCCTTCTCAAGATCAAAAATGATAGCGCGTTTTCCAAAAAATGATTCTAAACGCACTAAGTGATCGACAGTACTTCTGTTTTTATGGAAGCTACATTGTATATCTATTATAAGATTATTTGTTTCCAAGTACCAAACAAGTCCATTATTTATCATGCGTTCCATGGTTTGGCAAACACAGTTAGTTAATGAAATTGGTCGATAATTGGACGGATCCGAATGATCACTTCCAGGTTTAACTATTGGTACTACTATATCGTCACGCCATGAGGGAGGAAAAATTCATCAATATTAAAAAGAAATATTTAAAAGAGTGTCCATACAGGATTGTGGCAAGTGCTTTAGCAGCTGATAATGTATGTTATCAGCTCCTGTAGCAGTATCGTGAGCTTGATCAAGAGCAAGAGCAGTATGGAGTTCATGAATAGAAAATGCTTCATTATAATCTTCCCCATTTTCTGAATTGAAATTAATAGTTTTCTTTTCTTGTTGTTTTCTTGGGTTTTTTGTTTTTTTGTTTGTTTTTTTTTGGTTGTTTTTTTTTGGGGGGGGGGTTAGGCAGATAACTAGAGGAGGGAGAGTGTTTAGCGGGAGTTTCACCCAGTTTATTCGCAATATCTGATTTATTTTTATTGGTAAGTAATTGATCTCTCATGTTTAAGATGATGGACACTAGATTGAGTACCTTCACCTTTATTTTTCTGGACCATGTTCCATACCTTGGACATAGGTGTCCGAGAATGTATTTTCGATATATAATTTTGCCACGATTGGCGTTTATTCTGTTTAAAAGTACGCCTTGCTTTAGCATAAAATTTTTTTAATTTTTTTAAATTATCCACCATTGGATGGCGACGGAAACAGCAGAAGACTTAGGGATACATTCATTAGCTATTATATTTAATTCTTCAGAGAAGCATTTTATTTGATCAGGACTGCCTATGAAAATATCAGGTTTTAATGTTTTAAGACACACAGCTGCATATAAAAGCCAGTCAGCTTTTTTTAAATTCCATTGTGATGACACAGGTTTCAAAATTGTAGGAAATTGGTCACTTCCACAGAGGTCATCGTAAACTGACCATGTGAAGTCACTCAAAAAGTTAGATCTGCAAGAGACAGATCTAGGGATGAATATGTACCTGTACCAGGATGCAAGTATATTTCCGAATAATCATTAAAGATGCACAGGTCGTTGTCAGTTTCCTTTCTGATATATATTTGATCTCCCTGTAAAGGATTATGTCCATTGAGATCGCCCATGATGTTAAAGGGCTCGGGGAGCTGGTCACACGATTTTTGAAGGTCAGGTTTCTGAATATTGGAAGACGGGGGAAGGTACAAGGAACAGAGTGTGAAGGTAATGTACAGTGTAAGACGCACTGCTACAGCTTGCAAGTTTGTGTTAAAAGGAACAGGACTGTGAATGACTCCCGTCGCACAAGGACTATAGCGTCTTGTATCACACTTATCTGTATGTTTAAGGTATGTCTCTTGTAAAGAAGCTGCTGATGGATGTAGATCTTGTGCTAATAACTGGTGCTAATAACTGGAGTTCACTGAAATTATGCCGAAGTCCTCTGCAGTTCCACTGAATGATATGATTTGAGCTACTCATGGCGGTTCAATTGGTGATCGAGATCGAGATTGACGTCCACTATCCAGGTTAGGCAATGTAGGAGTTGTTACCAACTGAAGAAGTTCAAAGGTGTTATGAACCTCAGTAGTTTTGATAGACGGTGGAACCTCCAAGTGTTGGAGGGACCTGTGTTTCTTCTTTGATTGTTTTTTTTTTTAATTTTTGTGCAGTGCAGGGAACTGTATCATTGTCCTTTTGAAAATTGGATGACGAAGCCTGTGACTGATGGACTTCTGTCTGAGAGGCTTATGTTGAGGTTTGTGAGTCACTGTGATTAAGAACATCAGAGTCCTCAAGGGTAAGATGTCCTTTAACCCATGAAATGTCGGTTTGACAGAACATTTACTTGAAGTTGGGGATGAGACTGCGGCTGAATATGTTCTGGTTGAAAAGGGAGATTGTGATGACTCTAACTTTTTGGCTTCATTATAGGACACGTTGTTAGTGCACTTGTATTTAAGAATTAGGATGAGTGAATGAGTGAGTTAATATTTAGCATCACATCGGCAACATTGCAGCCATATCGTGACGAGAACATACGTGACATAAAAAAGAATATATATGCATACTATGAAGAACCTGTCGACGAAGGACAGTAAACCCACTAGAATATCACAGTTATTATTTAAAACTAGCGTGGAAACTTAAAAACTAATATATCACTATTTGGACAGTACAATATAAAAAACAGGCCATAGATAGCCAACAACAGAAGGTAGATCACCATGCTAGGGACCATGGGGACTTACAGTACCTTTGCTACCTGCATGGTTCCTAGCTGAATTTACACCATCCCCTCAGCTGCTGGTGACTGTACGCAAGATTAGCCACAAATTAAAAACACACGTATTCTACGGCTAAAAAAAGGAAGATTAAATCTGGCTTCAGCTGTTTTGGGACTTACGTTCCCTCTCAGGAGGACAATAATTTTACGGTACTTCAACCCCCTTCGAGGATACAGCCACTAGCAATCTTAGTTCCCAATTCAACTTCCAATCATAAAATATTTATCTATTTACAAGTCATGTAACAGGTCTAATTCTTTTAAAACGCAATGATTAAATGATAACTAACATTACCAAAAAGATCCTTCATAGTTTGTGATTTAAAATAGTTATCCCTTCTGATGGAATATTCAACACAGTCAAGGAAAACATGTTTGACTGTGATTCTTTCATCACAAGGGATACAAAACGGGGGATCTTCACTTTTTAATAAATATTCGTGAGTATACCTCGTATGGCCAACGCGACATCGTCGCATAATGACCTCCTCAAATCTGGACTGACACCCCAAGTAAGTATAACCGATGTAGGGTTTTACTTCATGTAATTTATTAATACCTACTTGAGTGTCCCACTTCTTCTGCATCAGATCACGGATGTAAGTTCTAATGCTAGCTTTAAAATCAGTATAGGGAATAAGAAGTGGTGTCACGGATTTGTTGAGGGCTGCCTTGGCCGCAAGGTCAGCCAGAGTGATGCCAGAGAAACCAACATGGCTGGGTAACCAACAAAAGACGATGTCATATTGGTCAGTAGCAAGATCATTATGCAATTCAATAATTTTAGTTAAAAGTAGGTGTCTGCAAGAAAGATTTTTAATTGCCTGAAGGCAAGAAAGAGAGTCTGAATAGATTATATACTGTTTATGTTTAGGGTGTTTTTGAACGTATTTAAGAGCTGTTAATATGGCGTTAGCTTCTGCTGTAAAAATAGAGCTGTTATCCGGTAATCGAGAATATATTGTTCTGGATCCAATGACAGTGGCACAAGCAACTGCGTCACCATCCTTAGACCCATCTGTAAATAAGGATTTATAATTGCTATATTTATGTTTTAATTGATTATATTCTTGTCTATATTGTAATTCATTTGTTTCTGATTTTTATATGTAGTTAATATTATGTCGACCTGTGGCCTAACCAACTACCAAAGAGGAGAAGAAAGACGGGAGGGAGCCATATCATCCAGCTCAATGCCGGCAGCAGAAATAAGTGGTTTTATTCTTAAACCAAGAGGCGGAACAAGGGAAGATTTCTCATTGTACAATTCCTCATAGAGAGGATTGAAGACACAGTCATATGCAGGGTTTGACTCATTGGAACAAAGTTTTGTGACATACTGTAAAGATAAATTTATTCGGCGTTGGTCAAGAGATGGCTCTTCGGCCTCGACATAAAGGCTGTCAACAGGTGAAGTTCTGAAAGATCCACGACAAAGTCTTAGACCGTGCTGGTGGTCAGAATCTAAAAGTTTTAGGTTGCTTTTGCAGGCTGCACCATAAACGATGGACCCATAATCAAGTGTAGATCGTATCAGTGATCTGTATAAGTGAAGGAGGGTAGTCTGATCCCCTCCCCACTTTGAATTTGAAACAACCTTTAACAAATCCAGTGCTTTCAGGCATTTAGCTTTAAGAGATTTAATATGAGGCAAGAAGGTCAAGCAAGAATCAAATATTAGACCCAGGAATTTTGCCTCCTTTACCACTTTGATAGGAGTGCCATTTAAGTATAGTTCAGGGTCATTATGCGGTTTATATTTCCTACAAAAGTGTACACAATTAGTTTTCGACTTTGAGAATTTAAAACCATACTCAAGACACCATTTATTTATTTTATTTAAACACAGCTGCAGTTGACATTCAATAGTATTCATATTTTCATCACGACAGGAAATGTTAAAATCATCCACAAAAAGTGATCCATCAATCGAATCATTTAAAACCTTGGATAAACTATTGATCTTAATACTAAATAAAGTGACGGACAAAAAACTTCCTTGTGGGACATCCTGATTGTAATGATCAGACAGGGTTGAACCCACTCGGACTTGAAACTGCCTGTCTTTTAAAAACTGTGATATAAAGAGAGGCAAACGGCCTCTCAAACCAAACTCATGTAAATCCTTTAAAATGCCATGCTTCCAGGTTGTATCATAAGCTTTCTCAAGATCCAAGAAAATTGATACAGCACGTTGTTTATTGACTATAGAAGGATTCCAAACGTACCAAATGATCAATGGTAGTGCGATTTTTCCTGAAACCACATTGAATATTTGTTATTAAGTTATTGGTTTGAAGATACCAAGTTAATCTATTATTCACCATATGTTCCATGGTTTTAAAGACACAACTCTTTAAAAGAGACTGGTCTGTAGATAGACGGATCAGTATGATACCGGCCAGGTTTTGGTATAGGGACTACAATGGCATTACGCCATGAAGGTGGGAAACTCCCTGTGGTCCATATCATATCAAATATATTTAGTAGTGATTCCAAACACGATTCGGACAAATGCTTCAGGAGCTGATAGTGGATATCATCAGCTCCTGTTGCTGTATCATGAGCTTTTATCATCACCATTGTCCGAGGTAAAATTTAATCTCTTCTTCTCCTGTTGCCTTTGGTATTTTTTAAACTGAGGGAGGTAATTGGATGAGGATGAATGTTTTGCGGGAGTTTCACCAAGTTTATATGCAATGTCAGTTTTATTAGTTAAGACAATTTCACCATGCTGAACAGTTGATTTAGAACCTTTGCCCTTGATTCTTTGAATCATGTTCCATACCTTTGAGACAGGCGTGCGTGAACTGATTTTAGAAACATACTTTCGCCAATACTGCCGCTTATTTTGCTTAAAAGCGCGTATAGCTTTCGCACTGGAAATTTTAACTCTGTCTAGATTATGTTCGGTAGGGTGTCGGCGAAAGTACTTTTCTGCTTTTTTCCTACTCTTCAGTCCTCTGCAATTCCACAGAATTAGATTTGGCAAGTGATTCATGGTGGCTTAATTGGAGTCAGGCCACGTGGATGTGAGGAGGGATTATTCCTCCGCGTGTCCTGTGAGGACAGAGTAACCTCCATATCTAGAGGTTCAAATGTATTCTTTGTTAAAACGTTATGAGAGGAAGGGACAGTAGATTGCTTGTCTCTGTTTAATCTCTTTCCTTTCTTCTGTTTTGAACTTTCATTGACTGGTTTAGAAACAGACGTTTCAGATTGTTGCTCATGGTGATTTTCTGTTTGAGAAGCAGACGTAGAATGTGTGACTTGCGGAGTACTCTGAAGGGCTGAAGCTGAAGGAATGGGTTTATTGGATGTTACCCATGTCAAGTCAGTCTGACATGAAACGGAGGAAGTTGCTACAGAGCGAGTGACTGCAGCCGAGTAGTTCAGGTTTGATGAAGTTTGAGTTGATGCAGTCAACAATTTCTTGGCCTCGAGGTATGAAATATTGGCATATGATTTTCATTATCTGAGATTCCCGCTGATACATGGGGCAGGACCTTGATGAAACAGAATAGGGACCATTACAGTCGGCACACTTATATTCTCGCTCACAGTTTGAACCCTCATGTCGATCACCACAGCGATGGCATACCGATTGGTTTCGACATGATTGCAATCCATGCCCAAAATGTTGACAGTTGTAACAACGGAGAGGATTGGGGACATACACGTCCGCTCCGATGTTAAAATAACCGGCTTTGATAGACTTTGGAAGAGATGAACGGTCAAAAGTCAGTAAATAGGTGTTTGTTTTCACGATCAGTCCTTCTTTCTTGGTCGTAAAACGTTTTACTGAAGATATACCTTGATCTGCCAACTCTGAAGCAATTTCCTCCTCTGACATCAGCGAGACAGCGTGCTCGGTCAGGGATAATGCCACGGCAAGAATTAAGGGTCCCATGCACAGATACAACAACCTCTATATTTGCAAATGTCTTGATTGATAAAAGATTTAGAGATTGCTGTCTCGGTGCACACTCAACAAGGAGCGAGCCACTGCGAAGACGAGTAACATTTTTAACTTCTCCACAAATTCCTGAGATGGCCTTCGAGATTGCAAAGGGGTTAAGTTTAATTGGAAAGAAGTCCGAAAACACGATAACAACAAATCTAGCCCATGAATCACTGTTAGAACACACATTTCCAGTAGAGAGATCTAAATCCTCCAAGCGTCTCTTTTTTCGTTTCTAGATGAACCAGAAGGTGTAAGTGCCATGTTGAAAGGAACAATATTCAGCACCCCTCCTCCCCACCCACCACGGAGTGTCAACAAGAACAGTGTCAAATAGCACCGGATATCCGAGATGCCAACCCCAGGGATACAGGGATGTTATACTCCAGAGAAAACGACACAAACAGCTGTATGTGCCTACAAATTTCATGACCGACTGGTTCGGCCCAAGTCGAAAAATTAGAGACATGCATTATTTGGAGGTCATCATCTCCAGATTGGCCCATGAGCCACCACCTTCTGGCATAAGACTCTAGGCAGACATATACAATAGAATTTCAAACACAAACATTCAGTGTCAAAAATGTACAAACATGCACAATAACTGCATAAAAATGCTATCCATGCACGGGGCATGGCGTGACCAGCTGATTGATAGAATCGGTCCACTTCTACCACCCGTCTAGGTGAAGTAAGGGGCGAAGTGGTGTGTTGAGCAATAGGAACACTGGTCCTGCTCCCATGCCCTCAACCATCAGGATCCCCTCCTCTACCGACACAGGGCCGCAACCCACGGCAAACGGGTTGGTGGACCAAATATCCCCCCGGGTCCACTACGGGGGTGAACGGCTCTTCGCATTACCCAGCACCCACCACGAGCAGGTGGCCGTTCACGGGTGGCCGTTCACGAGTGCCTAAGAATTTGGGCTTCATGTACGAAACATGGACAGGATTTTGAGGAAGCAAGATATTCACCACTGCAGTTAGCACACTTCAGAGACTCATTCGTGCACACTGAACTCTCATGAGCTCCACTGTATCGAGAACATGTAATATTTAGATGACAGTTCTTGGCTCCGTGACCGAACTTTTGGCAGTTACAACATCGGAGTGGGTTTGGGACATGTACGTCTACTCCGATATTGAAGTATCCAGTTTTAACACATGTAGGGAGTTTGGAAAGAGAAAACGTAAAAAGATAAGTGTGGGTCTTGATAAAAGAATCTCTTTGTTTTCTAGTGAAAAGTTTCACGGCCCTGACACCTTGATGTTTCGTTTCAGTGACCATCTCATCTTCACTCAGAGACAACGTGCGGGATCACGGACGATTCCACGACATGAATTCAGTGTTTTGTGTGCAGTAACCATCACTTGAACATGGGCAAATTGTTTGATGGATAAAAGGTTCACAGACTGATGCTTTCTAGAACATTCAACAAGCAAAGATCCAGAACGGAGGCGAGTAACATTTTTAACATCACCACAACATCCATTAATAGCCTTAGAAATGGCGAATGGATTCAGTTTTATTGGATTGTGGCCCGAAGCTTCAATTACAATGAATCGAACACATGAATCTACAGTAGAGCTATGATCATCATCTGAGGAACTTGCATCTCAGTGACGTCTCCTGGAACCAGTGAGTTTTTGGGACATAGTGAAAAGGATTGGTTCAGCACCCATGCTCCCCACCCGCCATGGAGTGTCAACAAGGACGGTGTCAATAAGCACCGGGTATCCAAGATGATGACACCAGGGTTACAGGGGTGTTATACTCCAGAGAATATGACTTGAATAGCTGTATTTTGTCAACCAATTTAATGCCAAACTTCTCCGGACCGTGACAAGAAACTGAAGACATACATTATTCAGATGTCAGCACCACCAGATTGGCCCATGCGCCACCGCCTTCTGATTCTAGGCAGTATAATATAAACTATAATTTATGCAATAGATGTCAAAAGTGCCAATAACAAACACAATGTGCAAAAATAGTCACCATGCACAGGGCTTGGCACGACCAGCCGATTGATAGAACCGGGCCCATTCTACCACCCGTCTAGGTGAAGTCAGGACCAAAGTGGTGTATTAGGCAATAGGAACACGGTTCCAGGCCCCTATTGCCCTCAACCACGAGAATACCCTCCTCCACCGACACAGGACCGCAACCCATGGGCCCACTACGGGGGTGTTGGCGAGCTCTTAACGTTACCCAGCACCCACCACGAGGAGGTGGCTCGCCACGGGTGCCAAATTCAGCTTCAAAATTATCTGCCGGGAATGTGCAAGAGTTTTATAATTACATATCTTAAATGAAGTTTAGGGAACAGTATACACATAATGTTAGAGTTTATGCACTAGGAAACATGAAAGATGTTTTGGCTTGGTACAAAAAGGAAAAGATAATAAATTTCCTTTTCGGTTAAAAACAATCCCCATATTGAGAAATGGATAAACCTATTCTACAAACATAAAATCTTGTATCCTTTGGAATGGATTTGCTACTTATTCTTTCCTTCCGATATCACGCGGCTGTCACCATCATCACCGTACATTTTCGTACTGTGTGTCTGAGCCATGATGTACCCATGAAGGTCCCGGGGCAGAATAGGCCTTCAGCAACCCATGCTTGCCATGAGAGGCGACTAACGGGATCGGGTGGTCAGGCTCGCTGGTTTGGTTGACACATGTCATCGGTTCCCAGTTCCCACTATTTAGACAAAGGACATAATTAGGATGCTTCTAAATCAAAATTTTATTTTAGGCAGAAATTATCATTGGCATAAACTTAAAGTCAGTGACTAATCACTGTCTAAAATAGATCTAATGAAACCACGTTTCACCATTTTTTTCTGATTATAATTTGATACAAAGATTGTGGACAAAAAAACTGAAGAGTAGTTTATGTCTGATGCTGGAATCCATGATCTAATGCAGAAGAAATGCGGCACTCAAGTAGGTATCAATATATTTCATATCATTAAACCAAATATCGGATACACAATCGTACTTTGGTTGTCAATCGAGATTTGAAGAGGTCATTATGTATCTTGTATCCGTGTTAGGAGAACATTTTTCATCTTCGTTCTTCTCCACACATAATTATCTCGTCCCAGGAACTGAGTACCATGAATCCCTTCGATTTTGACACATTGAAGTGAACACTACGGGAGATTTCGATTTAGTAATGTATTGAAGACAGTGATTAACAACGTCGTTAAATAGGCAATACTTCAGTCATGCAGACTGTCATTTGGATAGGTCCAAACTGCTACAAAACAGCTTAGACCCTAATACTACATTTGATTAGTAACTATATCAGGCTTTACTTGAATGAACCATAACCCACTTTCTACCGATGAAAAAGTATACCTTAGAATGGCATGACCCGATTGAAGGTTTTAGATTGAACACGAATGATACTAATTACTGTATACTCACGAAAGTTTTTTTCACAAAAACTACTATTGAAAACGATCGATAATGACTCGATATTAAAAACTTGCAGAATTGAACTCCAAATAGAAATTTAAAACATCGTTAACCAGTAGTCCTCTGTTTTTAAAACACAGCATGGTTCAAGATATCTTGAACTGTCAGGACATTATTTCATGACTAGTAGAAGTAAAATGTATCATGACACCACCATAAAGAGATGCTATCAGTGGCAAATAGCAGTTTCATGAACAAAACCCGCAAACAAGAATTTGCAAAGCGTTAAAAATGAGTGCCAAGTATATGGCCAGCAGCTGTGTGGGATCCATTGATTGAGATCGATTTTTAACAGCACAGACAGGCGGCCTACTCTTAAAACCAGGTTGCCATGACAACCAAAGAGATCGATAGTGTATTTCTGCGTTGAATGAAAGGTCATAGACGGGGGAATGGCATGTGTGTCTTATGACAACATGCTTCGACACGCAGTTGTGCCATTAAACTGATCAATTCAAGTATGTTCGCCATGTTTTAATTCGGTCCTGAATTGTTTTATGTTACAATCTGTAATATTCCAGCGATGTCGAGGTAGCCTCAGTATAAACACGTCTAGGTCAGAGAGACCAATAGTCTGTATATGCAATCCTTTCAGGCCGTTGCGAACCATTCCGTCAATTATGGCACCACGTTATGTCGCCATCCCAATTTAGTCACGTTTTTGACAAAAGAGTTTTGACGACGAATGCCATTCTGGGTTCAAACAGTTAACACTCTTCCTTTCTTCATTGGGATTATGTTCACCCATTATGTTTTATCTTCTTTGTATCTTAACAAATCTGAAAAAAGCCGTTTCACATTCATAATTATATTCTAGCCGTTGAATCGATTGTACAATTGCTGAAAATGCAAGTCACTAGCTACCTTTCCTACAATAAATTCCTATGTACCAGATCGTGTTACCTTTTATCAGCCATGTATATACAGAAATATTTGTCATGATTGGAAGCTAGTATTGTTATACCACGGTTGTTAGTCATCTATAGCCCGTGTATAGACACTGTATTCTCTTTTTTAATTATACTGTTTTCGCTTGACATGCTAGTTTTAAGTTCATGTCTGAGATAGTCTAGTATTTACTGTCCTTCGATGGCAGGATTTTACGTTCTCAGTTTATAAATTTTAATACTGATATACATTAAATTGTACTCGTCACGAT
Organism: Haliotis asinina; assembly: GCF_037392515.1. Classification (NCBI taxonomy): domain Eukaryota; kingdom Metazoa; phylum Mollusca; class Gastropoda; order Lepetellida; family Haliotidae; genus Haliotis; species Haliotis asinina. The sequence continues at coordinate 90,869,849 of NC_090280.1, forward strand.
ACGACTGTAATATTGCCGATATGAGTGCTAAATATTAATTCGCTCACTCACTCACTCGTCTGTATAACAATGGTCGCAAAATATACCAAGATAAATAGAGTGTATAAGATCGGCTGCAGGGTTTCAATGAGGAAACACTCAAAACATTCGGACACCACAGCTTCTTGATATTGATACGACTCTTTCTCTTTGCAATACAAAGGTTACACGATGAACAGTAAATGAATACTGTTCACATTTGTTACGTAACTCGATCAACTATTTACCTAATTCTTATACCCACGTGGGTTTTCAATAGGTGTACAAAACGTTCTATGTTATAAACTCCCAGTTTCTATTGACGTGTCTGGGACCGTGGGGTATTACGATACAATTAACAAGACTTACAACTTATGTATCGCTATACATTACAAGTTCTAGTGATCTGAGACATGTGGATAATGACCGAAATTGTTCACGAACAAGTTTATGCCGTTTCTAAAGTTTAGGATAACGTTAAAGACTGGAATCTGCGCGGTGGCCCCATATTTTCCTTTTTCTCCAGTTCATATCTTGTTTTTGCCCTTAAAAGTGGATACTTCTTCTACCTGCTTCGTGTCCCGGTTGATATACACCATCCCTATGTTAATTTCAATAATCAAAATACTAGAATAAAGACATAGAAGAACCAAAATACTTTTTATTGAATTTGACCAACATACTTTCCCAGGATACATTTCCAACCCAATTCAAATGTAAAAGCACAAGCAATTTCAGTTATTAATGCATTCTCTTGAACAAGAAATACTTACCTGTATATGTGTTTCACAATGCTTCAAATGAGTCTGGGGTTTTTTTTGTTTTTGTTTTGTTTTGTTGGTTTTTTTAATATAATTAATAAAATAGAAGGAATGAAGACCCACATTTTGTGATTTTCTGAGATATCTATTTTAATGGGTTGCCCCTCCATGGGGAAATCAGCATAAATACCTCCCCTATCTTTACCAGTTTGTAAGTTGCATCATCTCCCTAAATATCACAATCCACATCACCAGATACCAAGTACAGAAAGAAGTGAGTGAGTGAGTTAATATATAACGTCACATCGGGAGTACTGCAGCCAGATCGACGAAGGACTGTAAAACTAGCATATCACAATAAGAAATAAAAAAGACTAGCGTGCAAAGTTAAAACTAATATCACTATTCAGACAATACTATGTAAAAACAGGTAGATCGCCAACAACTGAAGGTAGATCTCCATACTATTGGCCATGGGGACTAACAGTACTTTTGCTACCTGCATGGTCCCTAGCTGGATTTAAACCATCTTCTCAGCTGCTGGTGACTGTATGCAAAATTAGCCACAAATTAAAATGACAGAAATAGTACTGCTACAAAAAATGGAAGATTAAATTTGCCATCAAATGTTCTGGGCCTTACGTACCCTCTCTAAATCTTTTTAAAATACAATAATAAAATGAGAACTTACGTTACTATAAAGGTCCTTCATAGTTCTTGATTTGAAATAATTGTCCCTTGTGATGGAATATTAAGCACAGTCAAGTAAGACATGCTGGACCGTGATTATTTCATCACAAGGGATGCAGAACGGAGGATCCTCGCCTTTCAAAAGATATTCATGCGTATACCTTGTGAGGCCAATACGACACCATCGTAAAATGACCTCTTCATATCAAGACCGACAACCCAAGTAGGTGTAACCGACATATGGTTTTACTGCATGTCATTTATTAATACCTACCCACTCCTGCATCAATCGTGGATGTAAGATCTAATGGTGGCTGTATAATCACTGTAAGGAATACAAAATGGTGTCACTGATTTGTTGAGTGCTGCTTTAGTAGCAAGGTCAGCCAATGTGCTTCCAGAAATCCCTACATTGCTGGGTAACAGAAGACGATGTCGTATTGAGCAATAGCAAGATCATTATACAATTAAATTAAATTTCTATTAAAAGTGGATGTTTGCTAGATATATTTTTAACAGCCTAAAGGTAAGAAAGAGAGTCGGAATACATTATATACCATTTATGTTTAGGGTGTTTCTGAATATATTTAAGAGCTGTTAATATGGTGTTTGCTTCTACAGTAAAAATAGAGCTTACATCTGGAATTCTAGAAGATATTGTTCTGGATCCAATGACAGTGGCACACGCTACTGCACCACCGTCCTTGGAACCATCTGTAAATAAGGATTTGTAATTGCTATATATAGTTTTTAACTGATTATATTCCAGCCTTCGAATTCGCTATATAAATTCTGCACCAGTGCAGCTAAAAATTGCTGTGTGCAGCTTGAATCTATTGCTGGACTGCACCAGGTGCAGTTTGAAATAAATTGTCATGTTACATTGGTTTGAAAGATGAGTAAATAAAACGAAAGCAAATATTTTGAAACGTTTGTAGAACGTTAACAAAAATTTCCTTCCGCATGTTGAAAAAAGGTTTGACCTAAGTAATGGGCTTTGATCATTTGCATATCGTCATATGAATGAACCAGTCACAAATGCTTGCTTCAGTTCGCTGGCTAATGTACATCGTCATGTACGTCATCGTTGGTATCAGCCAATGAACGCTGGAAGACTGTTAGCTCGTATGTCTCCGGATATTTCCGTCAGTACAAGGCGGAAACTGTCGTCAGCTAGTAACAAAGTCTTCCGGTTTCGTGTTTACAGTCACGTGTAATAAGACGATGACTCGGCCACCGGGACAGTCAAAAATACTTAGCTACTTTGCTGTTGAAAAATCAGAGGCAAGTTCAGATTGTGAAGAAAGCAACTACAAGTATCGGTACGAAGGGGAAACATGCGAGTTCAGAAAAACATGATCATAACGGATTAAAGGTGGAAAAGCCAAAATCATATTTAAAAATGAATGGCGTACAGACCGAGACTGGTTATGTCATGACGAAAACGATGATGTCATGTTTTGCTGTGTGTGTAAAAAAATGACAAAAGTGGAAAGTCAAATGCGTTTCGGGTCAGGACAAAGTCGTATCGGTTGCAAGAAAAGAGTGAAGTTCCTAAACGATCTGAATGCAGTGAGCTTGCTGAACTCTGTGCGAAAACTTCATCTACTAGATTGCAGTTGCCACTAGAAAAATCTATTTCGAAACTGCACGAGCATCAATCCGAACGTCACATCGGCAATGTCTCAGCCATATCGTGACGAGAACATTTAATTCTGAAATGAAATATATGTATAGTATAAGACCCTGTCAACGAAAGACAGTAAAACAACTAGAATATCACAGTTTGAATTAAAACTAGTGTGGAAAGTTAAAACTAATATCACTATTCGGACAATACAATATAAAATCAGGCTATAGATTGCCAACAACCGAAGGTAGATCACCATACTAGGGACCATGGGGACTTACAGTGCCTTTGCTACCTGCATGGACCCTAGTTGGATTTACATCATCCCCACAGCTGTTAGCAATTTAGACAAATGTAGCCAAAAGTTAGAAATACAAAATACTACGATTAAGAACAATGGAACGTTTAAATTGACTGTGAATGCTTTTGGACTTACGTACCGTCTCAGGAGGACAATAATTTTACAATACTTCAACCCCCTTTGAGGGTACAGCCACCAACAATTCAAGTTACTAATCCAAACTTCCAATAATTAAAATACATCTATTTACACGAAAGGTTTTCGAAATTCAACCACAAAATCAATTTCTTTTTAAAAACCAATAATTAAATGAGACCCAACACTGGTAAAAAGATCCTTCATTGTTTTAACTGTATAATACTTATCCCTTGTGATGGAGAATTCAACACAGTCAAGCAGGATTTGCTTGACTGTGACTCTCTCATCACAAGGGATACAAAACGGAGGATCCTCACCTTTAAGCAAATATTTATGTGTATATCTTGTGTGGCCAATACGACATCGTCGCATGATGACCTCTTCATATCTGGACTGACAACCCAAGTAGGTGTAACCAATATACGGTTTTATTTCATGTAATTTATTGATACCTACTTGGGTGTCCCACGTCTTCTGCATCAGATCACGGATATACGTCCTAATGCAAGCTTTGTAATCTGAATATGAAATAGGAAGTGGTGTCACAGATTTGGTGAGTGCTGCTTTTGCAGCAAGATAGGCCATCACATTCCCAGAAATACCTACGTGACTGGGTAACCAACAGAAGACGATGTCGTATTGGCCAGTCGCAAGATAGTTATCAAGTTCAATAATTTCTATTAAAAGTGGATGTTTACATGTTAAGTTATTAATAGCCTGAAGGCAAGAAAGAGAGTCTGAATAGATAATGTACTGTTTATATTTAGGATGTCTTTGGATATATTTAAGAGCTGTTAAAATGGCGTTAGCTTCTGCTGTAAAAATAGAACTATTATCTGGTAATCTAGAAGATATTGTTCTGGATCCAATGACAGTGGCACAAGCCACTGCGCCACCGTCCTTAGACACATCTGTAAATAAGGGTTTGTAATTGCTATATTTATGTTTCAATTGATTATATTCTTGTTTATACTGTAATTCGTTGGTTTCTGATTTTTTAAATGTGGTTAATGTTAGGTCAACTTGTGGCCTAACCAACTGCCAAGGAGGAGAAGAAAGAAGACGGGAAGGAGCTATATTTTCCAGCTCAATGCTAGAAGCTGCAAGAAATGGCTTAATTCTGAGCCCAAGAGGCGGAACAAGGGAAGACTTTTTGTTATACATGTAACAAAATGGTGTATACACTTGTAATGGTGTTATACATGTAATTCATGTAAGTTAGTCCTCAGTCCTCTGCAGTTCCACTGTAGAATATTGTTGGAATAAGAGGATTAAAGACACAATTAAATGCGGGATTAGACTCATTTGAAGCTAATTTTGTAATGTATTGTAAAGATAGTTTTATACGACGTAAGTTGAGAGAAGGTTCATCAGCTTCGACGTATAGACTGTCAATAGGAGAGGTTCTAAAAGAACCGAGACAAAGTCTTAGGCCTTGGTGGTGCACAGGATCAAGTAGTTTTAGGTTGCTTTGACAAGCTCCACCATATACGATGGAGCCGTAATCAAGTTTACATCGGATCAGTGATCTATATAAGTGAAGAAGGGTAGACTGATCCCCTCCCCATTTTGAATTTGAAACAACCTTTAATAAATCGAGTGCCTTCAGGCATTTGGCTTTAAGGGATTTAATATGCGGCAAAAAGGTCAAATGTGAGTCGAAAATAAGTCCCAAGAATTTAGCCTCCTTGACCACTTTGATTGGGGTACCACTGAGAAATAGTTCTGGGTCCTTATGGGGTTTCTATTTACGACAGAAGTGTATACAATTGGTTTTTTGGTTTAGAAAATTTGAAGCCGTTTTCAAGACACCATTTATCTATTTTGTTTAAACACAGCTGCAGTTGCCGTTCAATAGTATGCATAATTTAACCACGACAAGAAATATTAAAATCATCCACAAATAACGATCCATCAATTGAATCGTTTAAAACTTTTGATAAACTGTTGATCTTTAAACTAAAAAGTGTGACTGACAAAATACTGCCTTGTGGAACACCCTGATCGTGATTGTAATGATCAGACAGGGTAGAACCCACGCGGACTTGAACTTGTCTGTTATTTAAAAATTTGCCTATGAATTCAGGCAAACGACCTCGCAAACCGAAATCGTGTAAATCTCTCTGAATGCCATATTTCCAGGTAGTGTCATATGCCTTCTCAAGGTCAAAAAAGATAGAGACAGCATGTTGTTTATTAATCAGCGCGTTTTTCACAAATGATTCCAAACGCACTAAGTGATCGACAGTACTTCTGTTTTTACGGAAACCACATTGTATATCTGTGATAAGGTTATTTGTTTCCAAGTACCAAACAAGTCGATTATTTATCATGCGTTCCATGGTCTTGCAAACACAGCTAGTTAATGAAATCGGACGATAATTGGACGGATCCGTATGATCACGCCCAGGTTTAGGTATTGGTACTACTATGGCGTCACGCCATGAAGGGGGAAAGTTACCCGATGTCCAAATATCATCAAAAATATTTAGGAGAGTTTCCAAACAAAATTCTGGTAAATGTTTCAGGAGTTGATAATGTATGTTATCAGCTCCTGTAGCAGTGTCATGAGCTTGATCAAGAGCAGTATGGAGTTCATGAATAGAAAACGTTACATTATAATCTTCCCCATTATCAGAATTGAAATTAATAGTTTTCTTTTCTTCTTGTTTTTGATATTGCTGAAATTTAGGTACATAATTTGAAGAGGAAGAGTGTTTAGCAAGGGTTTCACCTAGTTTATTAGCAATATCTGATTTATCAGTAAGCAATTGATCTCCATGTTTAAGATGATGGACAGTAGATTTAGTACCTTTACCTTTGATTTTCTGGACCATGTTCCATACCTTGGACATGGGTGTCCGAGAATTTATTTTGGATACATAATTGTGCCAAGATTGGCGTTTGTTCTGTTTAAAAGTATGCCGTGCTTTAGCATTTAAAATCTTAAATTTATTGAAATTATGCACCATAGGATGGCGACGGAAATAATGTTCTGCTTTTTTCCTTGCCTTACTAGCTTGTTTGCACTCATCGTTGAACCATGGTTTTCTTATGTGTGGAACTGCAGAGGACTTTGGTATACACTCATGGAATTCAGTTCCTCAGAAAAACATTTAATAGCATCAGGAACGTCAATAAAACGTTCAGGATTAAGTTTCTCCGCACACAGTGTTTCATATAAAGCCCAGTTAGCCTTTTTAAAATTCCGCCTTGATGGTGGAGGAACATCAGATGGAGTTACAGATTTGAGAATAGTAGGAAAATGGTCACTTCCACAGAGGTCATCGTGGACTGACCATTCAAATTCATTTAGTAGTTCTGAATTTGTCAATGACAAGTCAAGAGCAGAATAGGTCCCTGTCCCAGGGTGTTAATATGTGTTGGAACCATCATTACAAATACATAAATCATTGTCAGAACAAAAGTCCTCCAACAATTTACCTTTAGCGTTAGTAGTTACACTACCCCAGAGTGGGTTGTGCCCATTCAGATCTCCTATTATAACACAGGGCTTCGGGAGTTGGTCATACAGAGCTTGAAGATCAGTTTTGGCAAACGTCAAAGACGGAGAGATATAGAGTGAGCATAATGTAAAAGCAACGTGCAAAGTTAGTCGAACTGCAACGGCCTGAAGATTAGTACTAAGTGAAACGGGGCTATGGATAATGTTGTCTTTGATTAGAATGGAAGATCCTCCCGTGGCCTTATCACCTGGAGGTGAAAAGCAATGATATACTTTGTAATGACGAAGATCGAAGTCTCCTGCAGACAGATCGCTGAAGGTGTAAAATCTTGGACTAATAGCTGTAATTCATGTAAGTTAGTCCTCAGTCCTCTGCAGTTCCACTGTAGAATATTGGGGGGATTTATTGGGGATCTACCCCGCACTCTTTTGGAGGGCGACAAGCTATGTGCCCTAGAATGGACGTTTTCAGAAACGTCCATGTCTTCAAGAGACCCATATTTGTTGAACAATTGAATTTTGTTCTGTGACCCTTTAGGAGCTCTGCCACTTTGGTGTTTTGAAGCATCAGGCTTAGGCTTAGGTTTACTTTTAACAGTGTGTTGACTATCAGCTGTCGGTTGAGGCTTTGAGTGTGACTGAGATGATGATGATGATTTCTGATCAGAAGATGACTTGGATGTACTAGGAAGTGATTCCTCAGTCTGTGATGATATAGCAGGGTATAGCATCTGTGGAGAGTCGCAATTGACCCAAGTGAAGGTAGTTTGGCAGCCTGTTGATGATTTTGTTCTTCTAGAGCTAGACTCAGATGGTGTTTTTGCTACTGTAACATAACTTTCTTGAAGATCAGCTCTCTGTACCAGTTTTTTTGCCTCAGAAAAGGAGATATTTTGAGTAATTTTTATTCCGTTTATCTCCATTTGCTCTTTCCAAATAGGACACTGTTTAGAAAATGACGAATGATCGCCTGAGCAGTTGGTGCATTTTTTTAAAATCACTGTCACAATCTTCTGTTGTGTGTGTTTTCTCACCACAGTGAGCACACACAACAGACAATGTGCAAGTGTTCACACCATGTCCATAGTTTTGGCATTTAAAACACCGCAAAGGATTGGGGATATACAAATCAACGTTAACATTGCCCTGATTGATTTTGGTGCATTTGGTGCAGAGAATGAAAACAGGTACGTGTTAGTTGGAACAACCTCATTATTCTTCCGGCTTGAAAATCGTTTTACATCTATCACTCCTTGACTCTTCATTTCTGATACAATGTCAAACTCAGTCATATCTGCAAACAGACGGTCTCGATTTCTTACAATACCTTTACTGGTGTTCAGTGTTCTATGTGCAGACACCTTAACCGGAACTCCAACAAACATTTCAGTGGACAGCAGATTGGTTGCTTGTTGTTTTCTATTACATTCAAGCAACAGAGATCCTGAACGCAAGCGTTTCACATCTTTAATTTCTCCTGCTATTCCGTGGATACCTTTTGATATAGCAAACGGATTCAGCTTTAATGGAGTTTGATCAAGAGTCTCAAGAAGCAGGAAACGAGGCCAATTATCAACAGATTTCGAAGGTCGCTGTTCATCATAATCAATGTCAAGTGGACCTTTCGTTTTTTTGTTTGGGGTTTGGTATTCCATGCTAAGTGGTAATGATTCGTCATCCGAGCTCCCCACCCACCACGGAGTATCACAAGGACAATGCTAAAAACAAGCGGATCTCCAGCTTGCAGCACCAAGGATACCCGGATGATATACTCCAGCAGAAAAATTAAAAGATTAATAGTTCCACCAGATTGGCCCATGAGCCACCGCCTTCTGGGCATACGACTCTAGGCAAATAGCCAAGCATGAAAAATCAAAGCAACAGTTTTATAAATTTTGAGCATTACATAGTTGTAGCTCAGGGCTTGGCGTGACCAGCCGATTGATAGAACTGGACCAGTTCTACCACCCGTCTAGGTGAAGTAAGAGCCGAAGTGGTGTGTTGAGCAATAGGAGCAAAATGGTTCAGTCTCCTACTGCCCTCAACCACCAGACTACCGTCCTCCACCGACACGGGACGCAACCCACGGCAAACAGGTTGCCCAATTTAGTCGCCCCTTACGACAAGCAATGGGGTGCTGTGGACACATTCTGTCCCGGGTCCACACGGGAGAAGAGCACTTAGCGTTACCCAGCACCCACCACGAGGAGGTGGCTCTTCATGGGTGCCTGCATCAATCCGACATGTTGATGGTTTTATTCACAACTGCATATTGGTTAGCAATAAATGAAACGCCTTACAGTGACTTTCCAAAGCTTATGGAATTAATGTCAATTTCAGACGTTGACAGTGTAGGCATGAACTATGCATAAGATAGAAAGGCCAGGGAATTCATCGAGTTTATTAATGAATGGATAATGAGTGAAGTTGTTTCTGAACTAAAAAGCGGAATTTTTCTCAGTGTTGTGCAATGACTGTCGGTAACTAGCACAATGGAGCAGGAAATAATGTTTATCAGATACGTTCATCAAAGTTTGCCAAAGTCAGTGTTTGTTTGTTTGTCAAAAGTTACAAAGGCTGATGCAAATCACATCAATGATGCACTCATGGAAATGATGCATGATAAGTTGGGGTTTGACTGTGATCAGTGGAGACACGGTTTAGTGGGTGTGTGCTTTGATGGTGCTACAACAATGATCGGGTGCAAGAGTGGGGTCGCAACACGTATCAAAACTTTAGTGCCACACCAAGTTGCAATACGCTGTTGCTCTCATAGATTGGAATTAGCAGTAAAGGACTCTGCCAAGTCAATCCCCTACATGTCAGTGATGGATGATGCTCTGTACAACCTGCACAGTTGTACAAATATTCAGCCAACATATGGGAGGAGGTCAAAACCTCAGGCAGTCAAACTGACTTGATGTCACTCAAGCTGAATGGTCCAGATATTAAAAGATTTCAGTGCTGATTGACCTGACAGTCTGTGGTTTTCTAAAACTAAGAGATACACCAGACAGCGATATGGAAAGAGAAAACCTGTACCTGAGTGAGTGAGTCTGTGTCTGCTGCAGCATGGTCTAGTAACGAGAGTGATACTCCCTTGGATGACTGATCAGTGTCAGAATGTGATCATGTGACTAACAGACTGGTGGCAGTTTGGTGAAAAACTAAACTAGACATTCAATTTGCCTAAGATTGGGTGTCATTAACAACACACTTCTTTATTGGTTTAGTTGAAAAGTATATTTCATTTGAGCTTGTTCACTCTTGAATAAATGAAAACAAGCCAACTATTTTGAATTGTTTATTTTAATGTCATTGCTACAAACTGTATAAGTCAACAAAATGAAAATGGTGTAGTCTTATTCTCTCAGGTGCAGTCTAGATCAGACTGTTGACTGCACTCGGTGCAGGTGGTGAAAAAGACCGAATTCGTACACTGTATTCTGGTCTATATTGTAATTCATTAGTTTCTGATTTTTTAAATGTAGTTTATGTTAGGTCAACTTGTAGCCTAACCATCTGCCAAGGAGGAGAAGAAAGAGGACGGGAGGGAGCTATGTTTTCCAGCTCAATGCCGGCCGAAGAAAGAAAGGGTTTAATTCTGTGCCCTAGAGGTGGAACAAGAGAAAACTTCTTTTCGTATAAACCCTCATAAAGCGGATTGAACACACAGATAAAGGCAGGGTTAGATTCACGAGAGTATACTTTAGTTATGTATTGTAAGGACAATTTTAGACGACGTTGTGTAAGAGATGGTTCATCAGCCTCAACGTAGAGACTGGCAACAGGTGAGGCTCTGAAGGACCCAAGTCAAAGTCTTAGGCCTTGTTGGTGGACAGAGTCAAGAAGTTTAAGGTTGCTTTTACAGGCTCCACCATAGACAATGGAGCCACAATCAAGTTTCGAACGAACCGATGATTGATATAGATGGAGGAGGGTAGCTTGATCCTTTAGAATTAGAAACAACCTTTAACTAATTGAGTGTCTTCATTCATTTAGTTTTAAGGGATTTAATCAGAGCCAGAAACGTTAAGTGTGAGTCAAACATTAATCCCAAGAACTTGGCGTCCTTGAAGACTTTGATGGGAGTGCCGTCAAGAGAAAGTTCATGGTCTTTATGTGGTTTGTATTTACGGCAGAAATGTATACAGTTAGTTTTCGATTTAGAAAACTTAAAGCCGTTTTCAAGACACTATCTGTTTATTTTGTTTAAACACAACTGCAGTTGCCGTTCAGTAGTATGCATATTTTGTCCCCGACAAGCAATATTAAAATCATCCACAAATAAAGACCCATGTATTGAATGGTTGAAGACTTTTAATAAACTATTGATCTTGATACTAAATAGGGTAACAGATAAAATACAACCTTGCGGAACACCCTGATCCTGACTGTAATGATCAGACAGGGAACACCCCTCTCGGACTTGAGTGACTCAGTGAGTTAATATTTAACGTCACATCGGCAATATTTCAGCCATATCGTGACGAGAACGTTTAATACTGAAGTGAAATATATGGATACTATAAAAACCTGTCAACCTGGGAAATTAAAAATAATATCACTATTCAGACAACACAACATAAACTCAGGCTATAGATTGCGAACAACTGAAGGTAGATCACCATACTAGGGACCATGGGGACTTACAATACCTTTGCTACCTGCATGGACCCTAGTTGGATTTACATCATCCCCTCAGCTGTTAGCAATTTAGTCACATATAGCCAAACTACACATATACTACGATTAAAATCAAAGGATGTCTAAACGTACAGGAAATGTTTTGGGACTTACGTACCCTCTCAGGAGGACAATAATTTTACAATACTTCAACTCCCTTTGAGGGTACAGCCACTAACAATTCAAGTTACTAATCTAAACGACCATGAATTAAAATGCAGCTATCTACAGAACATAATTATTAAAATTCAAAGATGAAATCAATTTCTTTTAAAAATCCAAGAATTAAATGAGAACTTACGGTGTTAAAAAGATCCTTAATTGTTTTTACATTGAAATATTTATCCCTTATGATGGAGAATTCAACACAGTCAAGCAGGATATGCTTCACCCTGGTCCTCTCATCACAAGGGATGCAAAACGGAGGATCCTCACCTTTCAATAGGTATGAATGAGTGTATCTAGTATGGCCAATACGACATCGCCGCATGATTACCTCTTCAAATCTGGACTGACAACCCAAGTAGGAATAACCAATATACGGTTTTATGTCATGTAATTTACTTATACCTACTTGGGTGTCCAACGTCTTTTGCATCAGATCACGGATGTAAGTTCTAATGCTAGCTTTATAAGTGAGTGAGTGAGTTAATATTTAACGTCACATCGGCGGCAAGATCTCAGGCATATCGTGACGAGAACATTTAATACTGAAACGAAATATATTATAAAACCTGTCAACGAAGGACAGTAAAAGAAACAACTAGAATATCACAGATGAGAATATAAAACTAGTAACTATACCTAAAACAATTTATCTATAGAGGACAATACAAGATAAAAATGGGCTATTATAGATTGCCAACAACTTACAGTACCTTTGCTACCTGCATGGACCCTAGCTGGATTTACTGCATCCCCTCAGCCATCAGCAATTTGGGAAATCTAGCCATGCAAATATAAAGACACTTATGCTACAATTAATAACGTGAAAGTTTGAATTTACTTTGAATGTTTGTTGACTTACGTACCCTCTCAGGGGGACAATAGTTTTACAGTACTTCAACCCCCTTTGAGGATACAGCCACTAACAAGCAGTTACCAATTGAAACTTCCAATAATAAAATATTTATCTATTTACAATTCATTTAATAAATCTAATTCTTTTAAAAATCCAATAATTAAATGAGAACTGATATTAGTAAAACGGTCCTTCATACTACGTGATTTAAAATAGGTATCCCTTGTGATGGAATATTCCTCGCAATCAAGCAAGACATGCTTCACCGTGATTCATTCATCACAAGGGATACAAAATGGAGGATCCTCACCTTTCAAAAGGTATTTATGCGTATATATGGTATGACCAATACGAAATCGCCGCATAATGACCTCTTCAAATCTGAACTGATAGCCCAAGTAGGATGTAATTTATGTATACCTACTTGGGTGTCCCACTTCTTTTGCATCAGGTCACGTATATAAGTTCTAATGTTCGCTTTGTAATCTGAATATGGAATAAGAAGTGGTGTCACAGATTTGTTGAGTGCTGCCTTGGCAGCAAGATCGGCCATTGTGTTCCCTGAAATGCCTACATGGCTGGGTAACCAACAGAAGACGATGTCGTTATGGCCAGTAGCAAGATTATTATACAACTCAATAATGTCAATTAAAAGTGGATGTTTACATGATAAATTTTCAATCGCCTGAAGACAAGAAAGAGAGTCTGAAAAGATTATATACTGTTTACGTTTCGGGTGTCTTTGAATATATTTAAGAGCTGTTAATATGGCGTTAGCTTCTGCTGTAAAAATAGAACTATTATCTGGTAATCTAGACGATATTGTTCTGGATCCAATCACAGTGGCACAAGCCACTGCGCCATCGTCCTTGGATCCATCTGTAAATAAGGATTTGTAATTGCTATATTGATGTTTTAATTGATGATATTCTTGTTTATATTGTAAGTTATTTGTTTCTGACTTTTTAAATGATGGTTAAGGTTAGGTCAACTTGTGGCCTAACCAATTGCCAAGGAGGAGACGAAAGAAGACGGGAAGGCGATATACTTTCCAGCTCAATGCCGGCAGAAGAAATAAATGGTTTAATTCTGTGCCCAAGAGGGGGAACAAGAGACGACTTTTTGTTATACAAATCCTGATAAAGCGGATTGAACACACAGTTATAGGCAGGGTTAGACTCGTTAGAATATAATTTAGTAATGTATTGTAAAGACAATTTTATACGACGTTGAGTAAGAGATGGTTCATCGGCCTCAACGTAAAGACTATCAATAGGTGAAGTTCTGAAAGACCCAAGACAAAGTCTTAGACCTTGATGGTGGACAGAATCAAGAAGTTGAAGGTTGCTTTTGCAGGCTCCACCATATACAATGGAGCCATAATCGAGTTTCGAACGGACCAGTGATCGATATAGGTGTAAGAGGGTAGCCTGATCCCCTCCCCACTTTGAGTTGGAAACAACTTTCAACAAGTCAGGAGCCTTCAGGCATTTAGTTTTAAGAGATTTAATATGAGGCAGAAATGTTAAGTGGGAGTCAAAGATTAGGCCCAAGAACTTGGCCTCCTGTACAACTTTGATGGGAGTGCCATCTAGAGATAGTTCAGGGTCCTAATGTGGCTTATATTTTCTGCAAAAATGTATTCAATTAGTTTTGGATTTAGAAAATTTAAAGCCGTTTTCAAGACACCATTTATTTATTTTGTTTAAACAAAGCTGCAGTTGCCGTTCAATCGTATGCATATTTTTACCACGACAAGAAATATTAAAATCAACCACAAATAACGATCCATCAATTGAATCGTTTAAAACTTTTGATAAACTATGTATCTTGATGCTAAAAAGTGTGACAGACAAAATACTGCCTTGTGGAACACCCTGATCCTGATTGTAATGATCAGACAGGGTAGAACCCACTCGAACTTGAAACTGTCTGTCATTTAAAAAGTTGGCTATAAATAGAGGTAAACGACCTCGCAAGCCGAAGTCATGTAAGTCTCGTAAAATACCATATTTCCAGGTTGTGTCATATGCTTTTTCGAGATCAAAAAAGATAGACACAGCATGTTGTTTATTAATTAGTGCGTTTTTAACAAATGATTCTAAACGCACTAAGTGATCGACAGTACTTCTGTTTTTGCGGAAACCACATTGTATATCAGTTATAAGGTTATTTGTTTCCAAGTACCAAACAAGTCGATTATTTATCATGAGCTTGATCAAGTGAGTGAGTGAGTTAAAATTTAAAGTCACTTTGGCAATATTTCAGCCACATCGTGACTAAAACAATATATAGAGTAACAATAATGAAAGATTGATTATATAATCCTGTCAACAAAGGACAGTAAAATCACTAGAATATCACAGATATACAAGTAAAACTAGAAATGAATTCTAAACTATTTAGCGATAGGGGATAACACGATATAAAAATAGGCTATAGATCGCCAACAACGGAAGGTAGATCACCACACTAGAGACCAAGGGGACTTACAGTACCTTTGCTACCTGCGTGGACCCTAGTTGGATTTACATCATCCCTTCAGCTGATGGCGATTGTAGGAAATTTTAGCCAAAATTAAAAGAACAAGAATACTACATTTAAAACTCCTGGTACGTTTACACTGGCTTTGAACGATGTGGGACTTACGTACCCCCTCAGGAGGACAATAATTTTACAATACTTCAACCCCCTTCGAGGGTACAGCCACAAACAGCTCAACTTCCTAGTCTAGCTACCAAACATTAAAAAATACATCTATCTACAGAGCATATTGTTCAGAATTCAACTAATAAATCAATTTCCTTTAAAAATGCAATAATTAAATGAGAACTAACTGTGTTAAAAAGATCTTTAACTGTTTTAACAGTAAAATATTTCTCCCTTGTGATGGAGAATTCAACACATTCAAGCAGTATATGCTTGACCGTGACTCTCTCATCACAAGGGATACAGAACGGAGGATCTTCACCTTTTAATAAGTATTTGTGAGTATATCTAGTATGGCCAATGCGACATAGTCGCATGATGACCTCTTCAGATCTGGACTGACAACCCAAGTAGGTGTAACCAATGTAGGGTTTTATTTCATGTAATTTATTGATACCCACTTGGGTGTCCCACCTCTTCTGCATCAGATCACGGATTTAAGTTCCAATGCTAGCTTTATAATCCGAGTAAGGAACAAGAAGTGGTGTCACAGATTTGTTGAGTGCTGCCTTGGCAGCAAAATCGGCCATTGTGTTACCAGAAATGCCTACGTGGCTAGGTAACCAGCAGAGGACGATGTCGTATTGGCCAGTAGCAAGAACATTATATATTTCAATAATTTCTATTAAAAGTGGATGTTGACACGATAAGTTTTTAATAGCCTGAAGGCAAGAAAGAGAGTCTGAATAAATTATATACTGTTTATGTTTAGGGTGTCTTTCAATATGTTTAAGAGCCGTTAATATGGCATTTGCTTCCGCTGTGAAAATAGAGGCATTGTCCGGTATTCTAGATGATATTGTTGTAGAACCAATAACAGTGGCACAGGCTACAGCGCCACCGTCCTTGGACCCGTCTGTGAACAAGGATTTGTAATTGCCATATTTAGTTTTTAACTGATTATATCCTTGTTTGTATTGTAATTCATTTGTTTCGGATTTCTTAAACATTGTCAGGGTGAGGTCAACCTCTGGCCTAACCAATTGCCAAGGAGGAGACGAAAGAAGACGGGAAGGAGCTATGTTTTGTAGCTTAATGCCAGCAGCAGAAAGGAAAGGTTTAATTCGTATTCCAAGAGGCGGAATAAGAGAAGTTTTTTTCCCATACAAATCCTCGTAGAGAGGATTAAAAACGCAGTTGTATGCAGGGTTGGATTCATTAGAAAACAGTTTTGTAACATACTGCAAAGAAAGCTTAATACGTCGATGGTTCAAAGAAGGTTCATCGGCTTCAACATAAAGACTGTCAAGGGGAGAAGTTCGAAAGGATCCAAGACAAAGTCTTCGACCGTGGTGATGAATAGAATCTAAAAGTTTCAGGTTGCTTTTGCAGGCTCCGTCATACACAACGGAGCCGTAATCAAGTTTGGATCGTATAAGAGCTCGGTATAGTTGGAGGAGGGTTTTCTGGTCTGCACCCCACTTTGTATTAGATACAACCTTTAGCAAATCGAGGGCCTTCAGGCATTTATTTTTTAAATATATATAGTGTGGTCGAAATGTTAAATGTTCATAAAAAATTATGCCCAAGAATTTTGCTTCTTTAACAACTGTAATAGGTGTGTTATCTAGATATAGTTCGGGGTCTTTATGAGGTTTATACTTTCGGCAAAAGTGGATGCAATTAGTTTTGGATTTTGAAAATTTAAATCCATTTTCCATACACCATTTATCAATCTTATTTAAACAAAGCTGGAGTTGTCTTTCAAATGTGTGCATGTTTTTCCCACGACAAGAAATATTAAAATCATCCACGAAAAGTGATCCATCAATTGAATCATTTAAAACCTTTGCTAAACTGTTGATTTTAATGCTAAATAAAGTTACAGACAAAATACTGCCTTGTGGGACACCCTGATCTTGAGCATAATAATCAGACAAGGTAGAACCCACGCGGACTTGAAATTGCCTGTCAGCTAAAAATTCGGATATAAATTGAGGCAGACGACCTCGCAATCCAAAGTCATGAATATCTTTTAAAGGGTCATAAGCCTTTTCTAAATCGAAAAAGATTGACACTGCATGTTGTTTGGATACAATGGCATTCTTAACGAATGATTCCAATCGAACCAAATGGTCAATGGTACTTCGATTTTTGCGAAAACCACATTGAATATCTGTGATTAAGTTGTTTGATTCTAAGTACCATATCAATCTGTTATTGACCATGCGTTCCATGGTTTTGCAAACGCAGCTAGTCAGTGAAATAGGTCTATAATTAGATGGATCAGTATGATCACGTCCAGGTTTAGGTATGGGAACAACTATGGCATCACGCCAGGATGAAGGAAATTTACCTGACGTCCAAATTTCATCAAAGATATTCAACAGAGTCTCTAAACATGATCCTGGAAAGTGTTTCAGGAGTTGATAATGTATACCATCAGCTCCTGTAGCGGTATTATTAGCTTGTTCAAGAGCATTAGAAAGCTCATGGATAGAAAAGAGTTCGTTATAATCTTCCCCGTTGTCCGAATGAAAATTGATGGGTTTCTTCTCCTGTTGTTCTTGGTATTTTTGAAATTTTGGAACATAATTAGACGAGGAAGAATGTTTGGCAAGCGTTTCACCTAGTTTATTAGCGATATCGGATCGATCAGTTAACAACTGATCTCCAGATTGTAGATGGTGGATGCTTGATTTGGTCCCCTTACCTTTTATTTTCTGGATCATGTTCCAAACCTTTGACATTGGCGTTCGTGAAGTTATCCTTGACACATAATTTTGCCAAGACTTGCGTTTATTTTGTTTAAAAATACGCCGGGCTTTAGCATTTAGTATTTTATATTTATTTAAGTTATTGACCATGGGATGGCGACGGAAATAATGTTCAGCCTTCTTCCGTGCTTTCCTAGCTTGTTTGCAGTCAGTTGTAAACCATGGTTTACGTATGTGAGAATTTGGAGAGGACTTTGGAATACAATCTTCAGCTATTTTGAGAAGTTCAGCAGAGAAAGATTCTATAGGATCGGCAACATCTGTAAAAGCATCAGGTGTTAGTTTATTAGTACAAAGAGTTGCATACAAATTCCAGTCAGCCTTAGTGAAATTCCATCTGGATGATGGAGGAACATCAGATGGACACACAGCTGTGAGAACAGTAGGAAAATGGTCACTTCCGCACAGGTCATCGTGAACCGACCACTCGAATTCACCCAGTAAATTGGAATCCACTATTGACAAGTCCAGACAAGAGTAACTGCCAGTTCCAGGATGAAGATAAGTGTAAGAACCATCATTAAAAATACATAAATCATTGTTTGAGAAAAACTCCTCTAAGATTTTACCGTTTGTATTGATGTTAGTACTACCCCAAAGAGGGTTATGACCATTTAAATCTCCCAGGATGACACAGGGCTTCGGTAGCTGGTCATATAATGCTTGAAGGTCAACCTGTTGGAGACAAAACGAAGGTGGAATATATAAAGAACAAAGAGTAAACACAATATTCAGGGTTACGCGTACAGCGACAGCCTGGAGAGGGGTCTTAAGAGGAACAGGACTGTGAATAACACCCTGCCTCCCCATAACAGAAGATCCTCCAGTAGCTTTATAACCTGGAGGGGAAAAGTGATGGTAAGAAGTATATGATCTCAAGTCAAAATTATCAGTAGCTTTAAGGAAAGTTTCCTGTAAGCAAAAGGCTGATGGTTTTAGATCTTGTATTAATAGCTGAAGATCATTAAAATTATTACGAAGTCCTCTACAATTCCATTGAAATAAAGTAGTGGAAGAAGTCATGGTGGTTCAATTGGAGATCGAGCTCGTGGAGAAGGTCTTCGCTGATCTGATAGCGATGGCGTGACCTCCATGTCCAGAGGTTCAAAAGTGTTGTGAACCTCTACAGGAACAGTTAAAGGAAGAGACACTTCTATGTGCTTAAGTGCCCTAGTTTCTCTCTTTTTGAGTTGTTTCTGTTGTTTGTTCGTAAGACGTTTAGGTTTGTTTACCGATGCTGGCTGTACTTCGGGGTCTGAAAGAACTTCAGGTGCTGGCGATGTAGTGGTGGTTAATGGTGTGGGAGACATGGCTGGAAGCATATGGTCAGCTTCAGTCTCTGTCTGAGTGGCAGCACCATTTCTGGCACCAGAAACACTGTGCAAAACAGTTTGGTCATCGGAGACCCAGGTGATCGCAGTTTGACAGCCCTGATCAACCTTTGTACAAGGAGTAGAAACAGCTACTGCGTACGTTTTTGCAGACGACATGTGACTTTAACTGGTAAAAGTTTCTTTGCTTCATTGAAGGATATATTGTTGGTGTGCTTCAATTTCAAAATTTGTGCTTGTCTTTCATATGCTGGACATGATTTGGAAAATGACATATGGTTACCATTGCAGTTCGCACATTTTATTTCATTTGCGCAGTTGACATTTTCATGTTTCCCACTACAACGGGAGCAAACTGGGGAGCTGTGACATGACTTAGCTCCATGTCCAAACTGTTGACATTTGAAACATCGAAGCGGATTGGGAATATACACTTCCACTTCAATGTTAAAATAACCAGCTTTTATTGATTTTGGTAAGGACGTGAGACAGAAAGTAAACAGGTATGTATTCGTCCCAATGATATCATCACCTAGTTTCCTAGAGAATCTCTTGACAGAGGTGACACCTTGGGACTTCAGTTCAGAAGCAATTTCGCCTTCTGACATGTCAGCAAGACATTTTGCCCGATCACGTATGATGCCTCTGCAAGAATTAAGAGTTTTATGAACGGAAACAGTAATCCCAGTATTCGCAAACTGGCGAGCTGCGAGCAAATTAACAGATTGCTGTCTCTTTGCACATTCAACTAACAGAGAACCTGTCCTGAGACGTGTTACATTTCTCACTTCACCACATATTCCAGCAATGGCTTTTGATATGACAAAGGGGTTAAGCTTCAAGGGTTGTCCATCAATTCCGTCCACAACTAAAAAGCGCGGCCAGGATTCACTACTGACTGCAGTAGAGTCATCATCAGAAGATGATAAACCATCTGTTTCAACATGTCGCCTTTTTGATTTTGATCGAGAACCAGTTAGATTGGGGGTAGCCATAATGAAGAAAGGATATTCGACAACCCTGCTCCCCACCCACCATGGAGTGTCAACAAGGACGGTGTCGAAGTGGAAACCGACTCCAAACCACCAGGGTTACAGGGTTGTTATACTCTAGCAGTACAGACACAGGTAGCTAAAATTGTCAAACAGAAGAAAAGTCAGGCTGGTTCCGCCCATGGCTATTATCTGAAGACACATAGAACCCGGAGGTCAGTATTGCCAGATTGGCCCATGAGCCACCGCCTTCTGGCATAGGACTCTAAGCATAGCAACAATTTTCAAACATGAGAGTATCACAAAAATATTTCGTGGAAAAGATACACAGATATACATAATCCACATTTGATGTTGACCATGCACAGGGCATGACATGACCAGCCGATTGGTAGAACCGGGCCAGTTCTACCTCCCGTCTAGGTGAAGTCAGGGCCAAAGTGGTGTGTTGAGCAATAGGTACACGGTTGCAGGCACCTATTGCCCTCAACCACCAGGATCCCTTCCTCCACCGACACCGGGTTGCAACCCACGGCAAACGGGTTGGTGGACCAAATATCCCCCCGGGTCACAACGGGGGTGTCGGCGAGCTCTTGGCGTTTCCCAGCACCCACCACGAGGAGGTGGCTCGCCACGGGTGCCTGAGCTTGATCAAGAGCAGTATGGAGTTCATGAATAGAAAAAATTTCATTATAATCTTCCCCATTGTCTGAGTTGAAATTAATAGTTTTCTTTTCTTGTTGTTTTTGATATTGCTGGAATTTAGGTGTATAATTCGAAGAGGAAGAGTTTTTAGCAAGGGTTTCACCTAGTTTATTAGCAATATCTGATTTATTAGTAAGCAATTGATCTCCATGTTGAAGATGATGGACAGTAGATTTAGTACCTTTACCTTTGATTTTCTGGACCATGTTCCATACCTTGGACATGGGTGTCCGAGAATTTATTTTGGATACATAATTTTGCCAAGATTGGCGTTTGTTCTGTTTAAAAGTACGCCGTGCTTTTAGCATTTAAAATCTTAAATTTATTGAAATTATGCACCATAGGATGGCGACGGAAATAATGTTCTGCTTTTTTCCTTGCCTTCCTAGCTTGTTTGCACTCATCGTTGAACCATGGTTTTCTTATGTGTGGAACTACAGAGGACTTTGGTATACACTCATCAGCTATGGAGTTAAGTTCTTCAGAAAAACATTTAATAGCATCAGGAACGTCAATAAAACGTTCAGATTTAAGTTTTTCAGCACACAGTGTTTCATATAAAGCCCAGTTAGCCTTTTTAAAATTTCGTCTTGATGATGGAGGAACATCGGATGGAGTTTCAGATTTTAATACAGTAGGAAAATGGTCACTTCCACAGAGGTCATCGTGGACTGACCATTCAAATTCATTTTGTAGTTCTGAATTTGTCAATGACAAGTCAAGAGCAGAATAGGTCCCTGTCCCAGGGTGTAAATATGTGTTGGAACCATCATTATAAATACATAAATCATTGTCAGAACAAAAGTCCTCCAACAATTTACCTTTAGTGTTTGTAGTTACACTACCCCAGAGTGAGTTGTGTCCATTTAAATCTCCCATTATAATACAGGGCTTCTGGAGCTGATCATATAGAGCTTGAAAATCGGTTTTGGCAAAAGCCGAAGATGGTGAAATATAAAGAGAGCATAGCGTAAACGCTACATGTAAAGTAATTCTCACTGCAACAGCCTGCATATTAGTATTAAGTGAAACAGGGCTTTGAATAACGTTTTGTTTCACTAGAATGGATGATCCGCCAGTGGCCCTATCACCCGGAGGTGAAAAACAATGATATGCTTTAAAATGACGAAGGTCAAATGTATCTGTTTGTTTTAAATATGTCTCCTGGAGACATAACGCTGAAGGCATGAAATCTTGGACTAATAGCTGTAATTCATGTACATTAGTCCTTAATCCTCTGCAGTTCCACTGTACAATAGTATTGGAATAAACTATCTTTTGGGGGGATTTATTGGGGATCTACCCCGCACTCTTTTGGAGGGCGACAAGCTATGTGCCCTAGAATGGACGTTTTCAGAAACGTCCATATCTTCAAGAGACCCATATTTATTAAACAGTTGAATTTTATTTTGGGACCCCTTAGGAGCTCTGCCACTTTGTTGTTTTGAAGCATCAGACATAGGTTTGGGTAACAATTTGTTGTCTATCAGCTGTTGAATGAGACTCAGAGCGTGACTGTGAAGATAACTTATGATCAGAGGACTTTGATGTAGTAGGAAGTGATTCCTCAGTCTGGGATGATATAGCAGGGTATAAAACCTGTGGGGAGTCGGAACTGACCCAAGTCAAGGTAGTTTGGCATCCTGTGGATGATTTTGTTATTTTAGAGCTGGATTCGGATGATGATTTTGCTACTGTAGCATAACTTTCTAGAAGGTCAGATCTCTTCACCAGTTTCTTTGCCTCAGAAAAAGAGATATTTTGGGTGAACTTTATTTTGTTAATCGCCATTTGCTCTTTCCATATTGGACACTGTTTTGACGAAGATGAATGGTCGCCTGAGCAGTTAGTGCATTTTTTAAAGTCACTGTCACAATCTTCTGTTGTGTGTGTCTTCTCACCACAGTGAGCACACACAACAGACAATATGCAGGTAGATACACCGTGTCCATATTTCTGGCATTTAAAACACCTGAGCGGGTTGGGGATGTAGGTTTCAACTTGGATATTGCAGTAACCTGCCTTTACTGATTTGGGAGCATTCGGCGATGAAAACGAAAACAGATAGGTATTCGTTTGGAATGTTTCATTGTTTTTTCGGGTGGAAAAGCGCTTCACATACAACACGCCTTGATCCTTCATTTCGCATGCTATATCAAGTTCGGACATGTCAGCAAACAACCGATCACGATGTCTGACGATACTTTTACTTGTGTCCAAGGTCTTGTGAGCAGAGACAATGACCGGAATGCCCACAAAAGATTCAATGCTCATCAGATTTGTTGCTTGCTGTTTCTTGCCACACTCAATTAGCAGTGCACCCGAACGTAAGCGTCTAATGTTCTTAACATCCCCAGCAATACCTTGAATGCCCTTAGATACTGCGAAAGGGTTCAACTTCAGTGGTGTTTTGTCAGTAGTCTCAATAACGAGGAAACGTGGCCAATACTCAATCGATAGAGACGGTCTATTAGAAGTATCAAGGGGATCAATTTCAAGTGGACGTTTGGTTTTTTGGGGGGTATTTCATAAGCCATGATTGGTGTCTATGTTTCGATCGAGTTGATATACTAGATATGCATGTTTTATACTAGTACTAGTTCGAGGAAATTACCATAAATAAATAATGGGTACAGTCTAGAAGCCGTATAGAACGGGGGGTCCCCCCGTGTTAGAACGTTATTTTTATGCTGTAGTTTTTTTTATATATCTAGAATGTTTGGTTTTTTTTGTGTTCGTGTTCTATAACTCACGAATCGAACGTTATTTTTATGCTGTAGTGTTTTTATATATCTAGAATGTTTTTTTTGTGTTCGTGTTCTATAACTCACGAATCGAACGTTGTTTTATGCTGTAGTTTTTTACAAGTCACTCACAAACTCGAACGCCTTTTTTGGCTGTCGTTTTTTTTACTCGTTATTGACTGCCACGTATCATGGTTCTTTTAATTCCCATGCTGTTGCCGCTTGTTGGGCTTTTTGTAGGCCTGGTTGATCTACACTTATGTGTCTTTCTGCCTCGAATATTGTGGGTTTGATACTTGGTTGATCTGACCATTCGCCAGGTACGAATTTTAGTTGTAGACTTTGTTGTCTGTCGTCTTCTACCTCTTCCTCGTTCGATTTCGTGAAGTTTTCACTGTTTTTGTGACTTTCTGATGCCCAATATTGGTATCTGGGGTGGAAGTGTGGGAATAGTGGTATTCTGTTTTGTATTAGCATTTCTACTGTGGCTCTGTAGATTAGTCTGCATTGAACGAATCCTGTTGTGAGACATTGATTGTCCAGATGCTGTGTACATTGGATATACCATGATGCTTGCTATCGGGCAAAATTCCGGGAATTGGTATGCCAGATTTGTTGTGGTGTGTTGTGAGTCCGATCGTACTTGTGTCCGTTGTCTGGTTGTATCCCAGTCCGAGTGTACTTCGTAACTTGCTGGTGTAAATTTTGGTGATAATTTTTCCCAATTTTGTTTTCTTAGTGGTATTGGGTACTCTTGGTACGTGGTATTTGGTACGTGACTTGGTGTTCCGTATCTCCTAATTTGTGCTTTTCTGTATTTTGTGACCGGTCTTTCTAACAAGTCTCTTGTCTTGATATGCTTCGTCTATGTCCTGTATGAAGAACCTTTTTTTTTCGTTTTCGTCGAAATTCCACATCACATTTTCTGCCGTCGGTTCTTCATTTGGCAGATATTGGTTGAATATTGTACTTTCTATTTGTGTGTTGTATAGATTGTGAATGTATTCAGGATTATCTACCCTTGTTAGGTTTGCCCAATCTGGGGTTTTTTTTTGTGTAATTGTATTCTTTCGAAGTGTCTTCTTTGGTCTTTTGTTTTGCGTAACCATGATCTGAATGATTCTGTTGGTTGTCTTTGTTTTGTGTACGGGTTCGAGAATTCCGCCATTTCTATGTCACCTTCGTTTGTTATTCTTTGATATCCCGCCCTTCTGTTTTTGATGTTTTCTACCCTTTGTTTTACGTTTTGCCAGCTTTTGTTTAACCTTTGTCTTATCGGCCATTTTGTTGACGTTAATCCCGTGTAAGGTGTTTGTTTTATGGGTGCGTTTATGATGGGGTACCATGCTTCTCCCGTTGTTTTTGGGGTTATTTCTTCCCCTTAGCGTTTACCCATCTCCTGAATCCTTGCCTGTTCCAGTTTCCATGACTACTGAAATTTTTTGTTGCTCTGTTTGTTTTTCGTACGTTTAAACCTATACTCGGTCTTCTGTATGCTATTCTTTTTCTTCCCCCCCCACCCCGAATCTTCTACCCCCTCCCGGTCTTTTGAATCTAAGTGCCATTGACCGTTACCTGATGTTCGTCTTTCCGCCGGAAGTCGAAATGAGAACGAGGTTGTAAAGGGAGACAATTGTGAACGTTTACATGCCTTAACCTTCAAGGCTAAAATTTCGATTGAAAGTTCTTTAGTGAGTTCTTTAGTGATGCACGAACGGGTGTTTGATTCCGAACTTGTCCATCACCATGGTTTCACCTTCTTCTTCCAGGCACTCCACTTCGTCGTGTTACATTAATTCTTTGTAGCATCTGACTTGACCTGAATGACATCCTCTTGTTATTATGTCTTCGTTGTAAGCGCAGCATCTGCATCTTCTGGTGAATATCTCGTGGATGGTGAGTTCGTCTTCGTTAATAATTGTCGTTTTCTGTCCCGTTCTTCTGTCTTCCATATCGATGAGTGAATGTAGTGTTGATTTGAAGAATTGTTTTTCTTCGTCTTCGAACAATTCCCAATCTTTACCTTTTGCTGGCCCGTATATTCCGTGTCCGTACTTCCACTTTTCGTCGAAGATTTTCAGTTGGAATTTGATGTCTTCCTCTTCTTCGCTTCGGGTATTTTCGACAGTGCTGCTTCGGCTATTTTCGTTTTCACCTCTTCCTGTTTCGTGACCTGATTGTCTACGTCTTTTAGGGCTTCGTTGATCATGTCTATTTCTTCTAGGTAAGCTCTGAATTTCCATTTCAGGTGTTGTCTCAGCGTTGTCGATTTCCGGTGATCTAGTTTGTTTGTTCAAGCGGCCTTGAGGAAGATGTCGGCAGGAGTAAGGTCATCTTGTTGAGCATCAGAATCTCGTAGTATCCGCTCTCTTCTATTTCGTTTCTCGTCATTCTTGACGTTGTCAGGACCCAGTATTCTTCGTCGCATATGCTGTGTTCCGTTGCCCATCTCTTTGGGAGCTTGAGTTTGCATGGTAGTTTAGGGTTGCCTGGAAACAGGAGTAAAGCAGAGAGGAGATGTTTGTTCGACTGACATTTCGGTACTAGGTAATTCATTGTTGTTTGTCATGTCAACGTCAACGTCATCACTAATGATTGTGTACTCAGGTATTTCCATGATTGTGGTATCAAATGTGTGGTCTAGAATTTTTTCTAATTCTTGCGATTTTTGTTTTTGCAATTCTTGAAATAGCCTTTCCCACATGAGGGGGTTTAATTGTTTGTTGACATGTTTTAGGAACGGTGCAGGTTTTGCTTTGTAGGTGTATGTTCTGGCGTCTAATGCACCTTTTGCTCCCGGAAAGTATTTTGTGACACTATTGTTTGTTGTGATGAGTACAGGTGTTCTCTTTAGGAGTACGTCACCTTGGTTTTTTTTATGGACCATGGTGTCCGCCCCCTCGAAAATGAGTTTCACCTCTTCCATCAAACTGTCTTCCGCTATGCACGGCTCTTCGAGGACGATCACGTTTTTATCCACGCAATCCTGCCATACGAAGTTGTAATTGTTTCCCATTTTCACTTCCGCATAGAATCGAGTGATGGGAATGATTGATCTTACGATCAAGCTTTTTCCTGAGTTCGGTTGCCTTAGCAACACGAATGTATTTTTTTTGCTGTTTTTTCTGTTTAGCACTGCGCTCATTTCTTCTAGGAATTTTTGTTTGTCCCAGCCGTTGTGTTTGCATAATTTGTTGAATATTTGTATGCTTGTTTCTACTGTTTCATATTTTGTGTCGTTTTTGTTTTCGTTGTTTTGTTTTTCGTATTCTTGCATCAGTTCGTCGAACGTCAGCGTTTGTGTTCTCTGACATTCTAGTGCTATTGCTTTGATGATCAGTGTATTGTAATTTGCCCCCGCTATGATTGAAAATAGCTGATTGGATTTCCTTTTTGAGAGTTTGTTTTGGTTGTACACTGTCAGTATTTCACCTTGTTGTTTTATATTGAATTTTTGTATCAATTTGTCGTCATCTTCCGTCGGTTTGTTTTGTTCCGCCATTAGTCCCCTTTCTCGCCAGTAGTTGCTTTCCGCTACTACTTTTCTCGGCGGAGTGGTGACGTATCGTAGCCAACCTTCGATATTTCTCATTTTCTGAGTGTTGGGCATACGATTTGGCGCGTAGTTTGTTTTGCAATAATTCGCGAATTTCGCGTAGGCATAGTTTTTGGTCACGTGGTATGCAAAGTTTGTTTTCATTCCCACGTGCAAGTGATCTACACCGTCCCACGGCTTGGTTCCGGAGTTTCCCGAACACCCTCGCGTTTCCGCCGGATGATTCACGAATATTAGCAAGTCCACACCATTTTTAGATCAATGGTTCAGATTTTTAAAACTATTTTTCCAAGGTTTGTTGATACATCAGCATTGCAACAAACTTTACCTGATTAAATTCTGTCCATCCGTTCTTGATCAACAAGGTGATCAAGTCAACTACTGTCAACTCTGCGAAATGTCCACATTTCCATTTTTGTGAAAAAAACATCACACCTATTTATTTCAAGTACCAAACTATTTTAAGTAAATGTTGTTGAACCACAAATATATTAATAGTCTTTTCTATCAGCACAGTGCTTTACATAGGAAAAATGTTTCATCTGGAATTATACGTCTTCTTTGAACATCCTAGAACTTCGAATCAACGTATGTTTCAGGTCTGCAGAAGAAGAAAGAAACGGTTCATTAAACATCATGACTGATGTACAATGTCAATGTTGGCAAAATCAGTATCTTAACACTAAATTATTGAAACAGATTCAAGTTAGAGAGTCAAGATTATGAAGTGCTACCTTTGTTTTGCATCAGTTAAGATGAACTTAAGATTGTAACATGTTTTCATATATTCTAATCTTAAACCTGTATCACCAGTGTTGAAGATTCAATTTAGACAGTGCTTTTAAAGACAGTGCTGAAGATACCATGTTTCAAACCTGAAGCAAATCTGATGCTGAATTATATCAGTGTATGTTGCGCGTATGTTGTGATGCTGTAATGTGCAAAAATTACTTACGCTCTACCCAAAGCTACATCATGTGTTTATGTAAGTGCTGTGACATCCACAAATGAATAATGCTGAATTCTGCTTAAATTAAAAGATCAATAAAATATTGTCAGTTTTCAAATATTACTATTATTAGCCACAATTTTGTGTTCTATGGCTGTCACTTCTGGATACAGACAGAAAATACATGTAAATCTGAAAATAACATACATATTGCACAAGGTATTTGAAACATAAATAATGCTTTCCTACCTGTTTAATAATCAAAGTACACACATTTCAACACTTTAAAACATATTAAGCATGTTAAATAAAATTACTCAATGAATGAGTTAATGACACGATCATTGTTAGCTGGATTCACACATGGAGTTGTCTGCCCCTGGCAATACACCCCTCCCTCACCCAAATCTATCTGAAATGTGCATCCCTGGTTACATTAAGTTAAAATTTGTTTTATAATGGAGAGGATTGATGTGTGCTTATGATAACAATAATCTAAAGTGTGCCATCGATTGATAAAAAAGTGAGTGAGTGAGTTAATATTTAATGTCACATCGGCAATATTTCAGCCATATCGTGACGGGAACAGACCACTGAAAACGAATATGTGTGTTATAAAACCTGTCGACAAAGGACAGTAAAACAACTACAGTATCACAATTTGAATTAAAACTAGCTTGGAAAGTTAAAACTAATATCAATATTCAGACAATACAATATATAAACAGACTATAGATCGCCAGCAACAGAAGGTAGGTCACCATACTAGGGACCATGGGGACTTACAGTACCTTTGCTACCTGCATGGACCCTAGTTGGATTTACACCATCCCTTCAGCCGCTGGCGAGTGTACAATATGCTAGCCACAATTAAAACAACAGGAATACTACGATTAAAAGCCTGGTAGAATTAAATTTACTATGAATGTTTTTGGACTTACGTACCCTCTCAGGAGGACAATATTTTTACAATACTTCAACCCCCTTTGAGGGTACAGCCACTAACAATTCTAGTTACGAATCCAAACTACCAATTATTAAAATATATCTTTTTACAGAAACATATTGCTCACAATTCAATCAAAAAATCAATTTCTTTTAAAAAACCAATAATTAAATGAAAACTAACGCTGGTAAAAAGATCCTTCATCGTTTTAACTGTAAAATACATATCCCTTGTGATGGAAAATTCGACAGAGTCAAGCAGAATATGCTTGACCGTGACTCTCTCATCACAAGGGATACAAAATGGAGGATCCTCACCTTTTAACAGGTATGCATGAGTATATCTAGTGTGGCCAATACGACATCGTCGTAGTATGACCTCTTCAAATCTGGACTGACAACCCAAGTGGGTATAACCAATGTAAGGTTTTATCTCATGTAATTTATTTATACCAACTTGGGTGTCCCACTTCTTCTGCATCAGATCATGGATATAAGATCTAATGGTAGCTTTATAATCAGTGTAGGGAAGAAGAAGTGGTGTCACAGATTTGTTGAGTGCTGCCTTGGCAGCAAGATCGGCCATTGCGTTACCGGAAATGCCTACATGGCTGGGTAACCAACAGAAGACGATGTCGTATTGGCCAGTAGCAAGATTATTATACAGTTCAATAATTTCAATTAAAAGTGGATGTTTACAAGAAAGATTTTTAATAGCCTGGAGGCAAGAAAGAGAGTCTGAATAGATTATATACTGTTTACGTTTCGGGTGTCTTTGAATATATTTAAGAGCTGTTAATATGGCGTTAGCTTCTGCTGTAAAAATAGAACTATTATCTGGTAATCTAGAAGATATTGTTCTGGATCCAATGACAGTGGCACAAGCCACTGCGCCACCGTCCTTGGATCCATCTGTAAATAAGGGTTTGTAATTGCTATATTGATGTTTCAGTTGATTATATTCTTGTTTATACTGTAATTCATTCGTTTCTGATTTTTTAAAAGTCGTTAATGTTAGGTCAACTTGTGGGCTAACCAACTGCCAAGGAGGAGAAGAAAGAAGACGGGAAGGAGCTATGTTTTCCAGCTCAATGCCAGCCGAAGAAAGAAAGGGTTTAATTCTGTGCCCGAGAGGTGGAACAAGAGAAGACTTTTTGTTGTACAAGTCCTCGTAGAGAGGATTGAAAACACAGTTATATGCAGGGTTAGATTCGTTAGAGTATAGCTTCGTGATATATTGTAAAGATAATTTTATACGACGTTGTGTAAGAGATGGTTCATCGGCTTCAACATATAGACTGTCAACAGGAGAGGTTCTAAAGGACCCAAGACAAAGTCTTAGACCTTGATGATGAACAGAATCTAATACTTTTAAGTTGCTGTTGCAGGCTCCACCATATACGATGGAGCCATAATCAAGTTTAGAACGGACAAGTGATCGATATAGATGGAGAAGGGTAGCTTGATCACCTCCCCATTTAGAATTTGATACCACTTTCAACAAATCAAGTGCTTTCAGGCATTTAGTTTTCAGAGATTTAATATGAGGCAGAAACGTAAGGTGTGAGTCAAAAATTAATCCCAAGAACTTGGCTTCCTTGACAACTTTAATGGGAGTGCCATCTAGAGATAGTTCAGGGTCTTTATGTGGTTTGTACTTACGACAAAAATGTATGCAATTAGTTTTCGATTTAGAAAATTTAAAGCCGTTTTCAAGACACCATTTATTTATTTTGTTTAAACATAACTGCAACTGCCGCTCTATGGTATGCATATTTTTACCACGACAAGAAATATTAAAATCATCCACAAATAAGGATCCATCAATGGAATCGTTTAAAACTTTTGATAAACTGTTGATCTTTATACTAAAAAGTGTGACTGACAAAATACTGCCTTGTGGAACACCCTGATCCTGATTGTAATGATCAGACAGGGTAGAACCCACGCGGTTATTTAAAAATTTGCCTATGAAATGAGGCAAACGACCACGCAAACCGAAATCATGTAGATCTCTCAGAATGCCATACCTCCAGGTTGTGTCATATGCCTTCTCAAGATCAAAAAAGATAGACACAGCATGTTGCTTATTAATCAGCGCGTTTTTCACAAATGATTCTAAACGCACTAAGTGATCGACGGTACTTCTGTTTTTACGGAAACCACATTGTATATCTGTGATAAGGTTATTTGTTTCCAAGTACCAAACAAGTCGATTATTTATCATGCGTTCCATGGTCTTGCAAACACAGCTGGTTAATGAAATCGGACGATAACTGGATGGATCCGTATGATCACGTCCAGGTTTAGGTATTGGTACCACTATAGCATCACGCCACGAAGAAGGAAATTTCCCGGATGTCCAAATAGCATCAAATATTGATAAGAGCGTCTCTAAACAGAATTCTGGTAAATGCTTCAGGAGTTGATAATGTATGTTATCAGCTCCTGTAGCAGTGTCATGAGCTTGATCAAGAGCAGTATGGAGTTCATGAATAGAAAATGTTTCATTATAATCTTCCCCATTATCTGAATTGAAATTAATAGTTTTCTTTTCTTCTTGTTTTTGATACTGCTGGAATTTAGGTAAATAATTAGAAGAGGAAGAGTGTTTAGCGAGGGTTTCACCCAGTTTATTCGCAATATCTGATTTATCCGTAAGTAACTGATCTCCATGTTTAAGATGATGGACTGTAGATTTAGTACCTTTACCTTTAATTTTCTGGACCATGTTCCATACCTTGGACATGGGTGTCCGTGAATTTATTTTGGATACATAATTTTGCCAAGATTGGCGTTTATTCTGTTTAAATGTACGCCGTGCTTTAGCATTTAAAATTTTTAATTTATTTAAATTATGCACCATAGGATGGCGACGGAAATAATGTTCTGCTTTTTTCCTTGCCTTCCTAGCTTGTTTGCATTCATCGCTGAACCATGGTTTTCGAATATGTGGAACTGCAGAGGACTTTGGTATACACTCATCAGCTATGGAATTCAGTTCCTCAGAAAAACATTTAATAGCATCAGGAACGTCAATAAAACGTCGGGTTTAAGTTTTTCAGCACACAGTGTTTCATATAAAGCCCAGTTAGCCTTTTTAAAATTCCGTCTTGATGATGGAGGAACATCAGATGGAGTTACAGCTTTTAATACAGTAGGAAAATGGTCACTTCCACAGAGGTCATCGTGGACTGACCATTCGAATTCATTTAATAGTTCTGAATTTGTAATTGACAAGTCGAGACCAGAATAAGTCCCTGTACCAGGATGTAAATATGTGTTGGAACCATCATTATAAATACACAAATCATTGTCAGAACAAAAGTCCTCCAACAATTTCCCTTTAGTGTTTATATTTACACTACCCCAGAGTGGGTTGTGCCCATTTAAGTCTCCCATTATAATACAGGGCTTCGGGAGTTGGTCATATAGAGCTTGAAGATCAGTTTTGGCAAATGTCGAAGATGGCGAAATATAGAGGGAGCATAGCGTAAATGCTACATGTAAAGTAATTCTCACAGCAACAGCCTGCATATTAGTATTAAGTGAAACGGGGCTTTGTATAACGTTTTGTCTGACTAGAATGGATGCTCCGCCAGTGGCTCTATCACCCGGAGGTGAAAAACAATGATATGTATTAAAGTGACGAAGGTCAAATGTATCTGTTTGTTTTAAATATGTCTCTTGGAGACATAACGCTGAAGGTGTAAAATCTTGGACTAATAGCTGTAATTCGTGTAAATTAGTCCTCAATCCTCTGCAGTTCCACTGTACAATATTATTGGAATAAACTATCTTTTGGGGGGATTTATTGGGGATCTACCCCGCACTCTTTTAGAGGGCGACAAGCTATGTGCCCTAGAATGGACGTTTTCAGAAACGTCCATGTCTTCAAGAGATCCGTATTTATTGAACAATTGAATTTTGTTCTGTGACCCCTTAGGAGCTCTGCTACTGTGTTGTTTTAAAGCATCAGGCTTTGGCTTCGGTTTACTTTTCACCGTTTGTTGACTTTTAGATGTTGATTGAGACTTTGAATGTGACTGAGATGATGATGATTTGTGATCAGAAGAAGACTTTGATGT
The DNA here is from genome assembly GCF_037392515.1 of Haliotis asinina. Lineage (NCBI taxonomy): Eukaryota > Metazoa > Mollusca > Gastropoda > Lepetellida > Haliotidae > Haliotis > Haliotis asinina. Next base: position 90,903,296 of record NC_090280.1, read on the forward strand.
ACTAGGAAGCAATTCCTCAGTCTGTGATGATATAGCTGGGTACAAAAGCTGAGGAGAATCGCAATTTACCCAAGTCAAGGTAGTTTGGCAGCCTGTTGAGCACACACAATAGACAATGTGCAAGTAGTTACACCATGTCCATATTTCTGACATTTAAAACACCTGAGCGGGTTGGGGATGTATGTATCAACTTGAATGTTACAGTAGCCTGCCTTCACTGATTTGGGTGCATATGGAGAGGAAAACGTAAACAGATACGTATTGGTTTTGATGGTTTCGTTGTTTCTCCGAGTTGAAAAGCGCTTGACATAGAGTACTCCTTGATCCTTTATTATCAGATCTTATATCAAGGTCCGACATATCATCAAACAATCGATCTCGATCTCTAACGATACCTTTCCTTGTGTTCAAAGTTTTGTGAGCAGATACCATGACTGGAATGCCCACGAAAGACTTGATGCATCAGGTTGGTTGATTTTTTAATGTAGTAAAAACAACAAACAGCGCACCCGAAGGTAAGCATCTAATGTTTTTCAAATCTCCAGCAATACCTTTGAAGACTGCGGAGGGGTTAAGTTTTAACGGTGTCTTGTCAGGTGGCAAACGGGTTGGTGGACCAAATATACCTCCGGGTCCACAATGGGGGTGAACGGATGTCAGCGTTACCCAGCACCCACCAAGAGGAGGTGGCCACTCATGGGTGCCAGAGCATTATCAACCAATGAATGCAGCAGCATGGACGTAATGATAATGATTAGACACAGGTCATTTTAGACACCCAGCACAACGATGGAAACGTTAGTATCTATTGGTATTTTGCTGTTGACCCTGCTCACAGGCACAAGATCAGGCAGAACATTCTGATGGCGTGTCTCGGCACGGGTTCTCGTAACCCGGTGGATACCACCATGAGGTTGAGCGAGTCGACGATCGATGTCCACGCCTATCCCAGGCTGAGATATGTGGAGTTAACGGATTCCCACGTCGGTTGTGAAGAGATTGTAAGACCACCCAGTATCACCATTAACAACATTCACAGAGTCAGTTGGTAAGTGCTTTTTGTGATTATTTCCGCACCTTGGTGCTTCACGATTTCGATTCGACTTCATAGTGGACACAACACATCAGATAATATTAATTTTATTTGCAGACGACGGACTTACCCTCATCACCATGAAGACCAGCCCTTTACCTCTACTGTGGCACCAACATTGCTGACCACGTCATCGCTCCCATCTGCCCCCTGCTTCACATATTCCGCCACGACCACCCTGATCCCCACTGGCTCTTCACCCAATTCATCCGGTTCGTAATGTTTATTGTGTGATGTTGTTTGCTATTTATTACTCAATGTCGTAAGTTGTTTACTTGTATTAATTTGGTGTATTAACACAGTTCAATCGTGAGGACGCGTTACGCGCGCTTCATTAAAGTCGCATCACCCACTACACTCAGGAATGGAGTGAGTGAGTGAGTGAGTGAGTTAAAATTTACCGTCACATCGGCAATATTGCGTTCATCGTGACGAGAACAATTCACTTAATAAATTGAAAACGTCTGGAAGAGTAAAACCTGTCGACAATGGACAGTAAAACTACTTGACTATCACAGGTATGAACATAAAACTAGCATGTAAAACTAAAACACTGTAATGAGAGAAGACGATACAATATAAAACACGGGCTATAAATCACCAACAACTGAGGGTAGATCACCATACTAGGGACCATGGGGACTTACAATACTTTTGCTACCTGCATGGATCCCAGCTGGTTTTACACCATCCCCTCAGCCATTGGCGACTGTAAGACAAGTTAGCCAAAATTTAAAATAACAAAAATACTACGATTAAAAACTTGGTATGTGAAAATTTTACTTTGAAAATTTTGGGGACTTACGTACCCTCTCAGGGGGACAATAATTTTACAATACTTTAACCCCCTTTGAAGGCACAGCCACTAACAATCGCAGTTTGCTAATTTAGACTACCATTAATTAAATAACATTTTCTATATACAAAACATATTATTCAAAATTTAGCCGCCAATTCTATTTCTTTTAAAAATCCAATTATTAAATGATGATTTACTTTATTAAAAAGATCCCTAATTGATTTGATATTGAAATATTTATCCCTTGTGATTGCAAAATCAATACAGTCAAGCAAGACATGCTTGACAGTAATTCCTTCATCACAATGGATGCAAAACGGGGGATCTTCGCCCTTTAACAAATACTCATGAGTGTATCTTGTATGACCAATACGACATCGTCGCATAATGACCTCTTCAAATCTGGACTGACAACACAAGTAAGAATTACCGATTGTTGGCTTGATTTGGTGTAATTTACTGATACCCATTTGGGTGTCCCACTTCTTTTGCATCAGATCACGGATATAAGATCTAATAACAGCTTTATAATCAGAGTATGGAATCAGAAGTGGTGTTACAGATTTGTTGAGTGCTGCCTTGGCAGCAAGGTCAGCCAGTGTGTTACCAGAGATTCCAACATGGTAACCAGCAAATGACGATGTCGTATTGGCCAGTAGCAAGATCATTATACAATTCAACAATATCAGTTAAAAGTGGATGTTGAGAAGATACATTTTTGATAGCCTGAAGGCATGAAAGAGAGTCTGAATAAATGATGTACTGTTTATATTTTGGGTGGTTTTTTATATATTTTAGGGCTGTTAATATGGCATGTGCTTCTGCTGTAAAAATGGAACTGTTGTCTGGTAATCTGGAAGATATTGTTCTGGATCCAATGACACTGGCACAAGCCACTGCGCCACCATCCTTGGACCCATCTGTAAATAAGGATTTATACGTACTATAGTTACTTTTTAATTGATTATATGCTTGTTTATATTGTAATTCATTAGTTTCTGATTTTTTTTATTTACTTAATGTAAGGTCAACTTGTGGTCTAACCAGTTGCCAAGGAGGTGAAGAAAACAAGCGAGAAGGGGCTATATTTTCTAGTTCAATGCCAGCAGCTGAGAGAAAAGGTTTCACTCTTAGTCCAAGAGGCGGAACAAGTGAAGGCGTTTTATTGTACAAATCCCCATACGGGGGATTGAAGACACAATTATATGCAGGGTTGGACGTATTTGAATACAGTTTAGTGAGATACGATAGTGCAACGATCGTAGTTTAGTGCAACGATAATTTAATACGGCGTTGATCAAGGGAAGGTTCATCTGCTTCAACGTATAGACTGTCAATAGGGGAAGTTCGGAATGATCCGAGACAGTCTTAGCCCTTGATGATGGATAGAATCAAGTATTTTGAGGTTGCTTTTACAGGCTCCACCATAAACAATGGAACCGTAATCCAGTTTAGAACGGATGAGTGATCAGTATATATGTAGGAGGGTTGATTGGTCTCCTCCCCACTTTGTATTTGAAACGACTTTCAACAAATCAAGCGCCTTCAAGCATTTGGTTTTTAGGTATTTAATATGTTGCAGAAAGGTTAAGTGTGAGTCAAAGATAAGACCAAGGAACTTAGCTTCCTTGACAACTTTGATGGGTGCACCATTTAAAGACAAGTTAGGGTCTTTATGAGGTTTGTATTTTCGGCAAAAGTGAATGCAATTTGTCTTTGAAAGACTATTTATTTTAATACTGAATAAAGTGACAGACAAAATACTGCCTTGTGGGACACCCTGGTCCTGCTTATAATAATCAGACAGGGTAGAACCCACACGCACTTGAAATTGCCTGTCAGTTAAAAACTCAGCTATAAACTCAGGCAAACGGCCCCGTAAACCCAAATCATGTAAATCTCTAAAAATACCGTACTTCCATGTTGTGTCATGAGCTTTTTCCAAATCAAAAAATATTGACACAGAATGCTCCTTGTGAAGAAGGGCATTTTTAACAAAGGACTCCAATCGGTCTAAATGGTCAATGGTACTGCGATTTTTACGAAAACCACATTGAATATTAGTGATTAAATTGTTACATTCTAGGTACCAAGTTAATCTGTTATTGACCATGCGCTCCAGGGTTTTGCAAACGCAGCTAGTCAAGGAAATGGGTCTATAGTTGGATGGATCTGTATGATCACGTCCAGGTTTAGGTATGGGCATAACTATAGCATCACGCCAAGAGGAAGGAAATGTACGCAATATCCAAATTTCATCGAAAATATTCAATAGTGTCTCTAAACAGGAGTTAGGTAAGTGTTTCAGGAGCTGATAATGTATGTTATCAGCTCCTGTTGCAGTATCGTGAGCTTGTTCAAGGGCAGTATGAAGCTCATGGATGGAAAAGAGTTCGTTATAGTCTTCCCCATTATCAGAATGAAAATTAATTCGTTTCTTTTCCTGCAGTTTTTGGTATTTTTGAAATTGAGGAACGTAGTTTGATGAAGAAGAATGTTTAGCAAGTGTTTCACCCAGTTTATTTGCGATATCAGATTTATCTGTTAATACCTGATCTCCAGTTTTGAGATGATGTATACTTGATTTGTTACCCTTACCTTTAATTCTCTGGATCATGTTCTATACTTTAGACATTGGCGTACGTGAAGTGATTTTCGAAACGTAGTTTTGCCACGACTGGCGCTTATTGTGCTTGAAGGTACGCCGTGCTTTAGCATTTAAGATTTTATATTTATTCAAATTATGCACCATTGGGTGGCGACGGAAATAGTGTTCAGCTTTTTTCCGTGCCTTTCGAGCTTGTTTGCAGTCATTATTAAACCACGGTTTACGTATGTGTGGATTGGTAGAGGACTTAGGAATACATTCATCGGCAATTTTGTTTAGTTCATCAGAGAATAATTGCACAGAATCAGGAGCACCAACAAAACGAGCAGGATTCAGTTTGTCAGTACATAGTAATTCAAATAAAGGCCAGTTAGCTTTGCTGAAGTTCCATCGTGATGATGGAGGAATATCAGCCGGGATTGATGGTTTAAGAATGGTTGGAAAATGATCGCTGCCGCACAGGTCACTATGGACAGACCATTCAAATTCATTTAACAGATCTGCATCTGTGAGGGACAAATCAAGAGATGAATATGTGCCCGTACCAGGATGCAAATATGTTTTCGAAGTATCATTAAATATACACAGATCGTTGTTTGAAAGAAAATCTTCCAGTATCTTTCCAGTTTGGTTTGTGTCAGAACTACCCCAAAGTGGATTATGACCGTTTAAGTCACCCATAATGATACATGGCTTCGGCAGTTGGTCATAAAGCGCCTGAAGACCAGTTTGGTGAAGATGAGTAGATGGTGGTATATATAGGGAGCATAATGTAAAAACAATGCTCAAAGTCAATCTCACAGCGACGGCCTGAAGTGTTGTATTGACGGGAACAGGGCTGTGAATGACACCCTGTCGCACCAAAATGGAAGATCCCCCAGTAGCCCTAAATCCTGGAGGAGAAAAGAAGTTATATGAAGCATACTGCCGTATATCAAATTGATCTGTTGCTTTAAAATAAGTTTCCTGTAAACAAAATGCCGATGGTTTGAAATCCTGTATTAGTAGTTGCAAATCATTAAAATTATTCTTTAGTCCTCTACAATTCCATTGAACAATGGTGTCTAAACTACTCATGGAGGCTCAATCGGAGTTCGTGAGTTGGTGTGGGGTCTACTCCCACAGACTGGGGGAGATGGGGTGACCTCCATCTCCAAAGGATCAAATTGATTTTGAACCTGTATTGGGGACGACTGAGAGGAAGGCACCTCCAAGTGTTGGATGGTTCTGGTTCTTCTCGATTGCTTCTTTTCCTTTTGCACATTTTTAGATGATTTATGTTGTATTTTCGATGTACATTCTGTTACAGACACAGGATCAGCTGAAGGAGTCGATGTGATAGAATCTGTCTGAGAGGCCGAAGTTGAAGTATTGGATTCGACCATTTGAGAGGTCTCATCTGTGTCACCTATTGTAAGTTGTTTGTGTACCCATGATATTGACGTTTGGCACGACGTAGATCTCATGGGAGGTTTAGAAGTAGTGGCACGTGATGAAACTGCATCAGAATATGACACTGATGAAGTGGTTGAAATAGCTACCAATTTTCTAGCTTCAGCATATGAAATATTGCTGGTGTATTTGATATTTTGGAATTTATTTTCAAGTTCATAAGAAGGGCAAGATTTGGATGAAGCCAAGTGATCACCACTGCAGTTGGCACACTTGATGACATTTGTGCACTCAGAGAGTTCATGTGCATCACCACAACGAGAACATATCGTCTTGTTACGACAGAACGTGGCCCCATGACCAAACTTTTGGCATTTAAAGCATCGGAGTGGAGATGGTACATATACCTCAACTCCGATATTAAAGTATCCAGCTTTAACATATTTTGGAAGTGAAGAAAGTGAAAACGTAGACAGGTAAGTGTTCAGCTTCATGATTGTGCCATCATCTTTCTTTTTAGTAAAACGCTTTACTCCGGTTACTCCCTGGCTTTTCAGTTCATTGACAATGTCATCCTCATTCATGTCATAAAGGCAACGTGCCCTGTCTCTGACTATACCTCTACAGGAATTCAGAGTTCTATGCACTGAGACAACAACAGGTGTATTCACAAACTGTTTTAGTTTCAACAGATTGTCCGATTGTTGTCTCCGTGCACATTCCACTAAAAGCGAACCATTTCGGAGACGTGTAACGTCCTTCACTTCTCCATAGACACCTTGAATGCCTTTAGATATTGCAAAGGGGTTAAGTTTCAACGGAATATCGTTTGGGGATGAGATAACTATGAACCTCGGCCACGTGTCAACAATATCAGAAGATCCTTCATCAGACGATATAGACTCCACATATCGACGTTTAAGTTTGGATGAACCAGATGGAATAGAAAGTGCCATGGTGTAGGAAAAGCGTTCGACATCCCTGCTCCCCACCCACCATGGAGTGTCAACGAGGACGGTGAAACAGCGGAAACCAGTCTGTACCACCAGGGCTACAGGGATGTTATACTCCAGCTAATAAAAACTTGAAAAGCTATGGAATCAAACAGAAGAATGCCAGGTTGGTTCGCCCTTCACACCTTTCTGGAGAAACACAGAATTCAGAGGTCTTTATTGCCAGATGAGCCACCGCCTTCTGGCATAGGACTCTAGGCAATTGGAAGAGAACAGGTTATGGATGATATTCATTCAAATCAGTCACAATAATTTTCACATTTGTCAGTTTCAAAATGAATGTGTCCATGCTCAGTGCATGACGTGACCGGCCGATTCTACCACCCGTCTAGGTGAAGTAACGGCCAAAGTGGTGTGTTGAGCAAAAGGAACACGTCCCAGGCTCCCACTGCCCTCAACCACCAGACTACCGTCCTCCACCGACACGGGACGCAACCCACGGCAAACAGGTTGCCCAATTTGGTCGCCTCTTACGACAAGCAATGGGGTGCTGTGGACACATTCTGCCCCGGGTCCACACGGGAGAAGAGCGCTTAGCGTGACCCAGCACCCACCACGAGGAGGTGGCTCTTCACGGGTGCCTCTCAGGAATGGAATTGAATGATATAACTACTACTGCTGTTTAAAGGTAAGAATCTGTCGGTGTATTGATGGTGTATTAACCAGCTCACCCTTCAAATGAACTTACACCAACATCATTGTCTTACAGGATTCGAGTCATGGGCTCCAGCAGTCGTGGGTATGCTGGGAATTGGTTGACTGGTCATCAGTTTGTACTGTGCCTGGGTGTGTTGCCGGCGTTTCAAGTGCTGTTCCAGTAAACAATGTTGTTGTCGTCATAACACCGTTAACCTTCACAACATCGAAATTGACATTTTCAAAGTGACGCAGTCGTGGGGAGCGACCTCAAGCCAGCTGTGATTGAGCACCATCACGCTGAGTAATAGTAGTAGTACGTACCACCACTGGGAATGTGTGTGTGCGAAAGTGTTATCTCTATTCCATACTCTTCCAGTCCTGTTTGATTATGCGTAGGACACGACGACAGCAGTCACCACATCTGCAGGAACTCCAACCCCAACAGCCCCACGAAATACTCCACCACCACCAGCCAGAACATCTCCTCCACCAGCACCCTCAGCAACGGCCACAACCCCAGGAACTTCGACCCCCGTAACCCTGGGAACAACAACCCCGCGTCAGGATGATCACCATCGTCAACCACCTCAACAACACCCATAACAACATCGGCTCCCCCACCAACAAGAACACCCTCCACAACCTTTGGGACGATCTACTCGAAGCAGAAGAGCCCCCAATTGACTTACCTATTGACACCATGTCTGTGATCCATTGTGCTATGTATCCTGTGTTAGTTTAATGTATGTCCATTATCCAGTGATTCTTGTGACTGTGTGTATACCTAGTGATATGTCTTGTGAACGTGAAAATACAACAGCTTGTAATTATGTGTAATAAATCATCCATTTTTTTGTCTTGATTGGAGAGTCGCTATTCAATCTTGACATCTATTATCGGGACATTAGTCAACACCACATCAACTCCTCGCGAAATTCAACCGCTTTCAGATGTGTTACTGAAATTCAATAATAAACTTGATTATGCCGTCCTTGGTGTGGTGTTGACTTTCCTCCAATCAACGCGATCAACAAGAGTGGTTCAAATGACAACACTATTCAATGTGTGGTTGAAATGACAAGAAAAAACACCAATTCAATGTAAAGTCACACTTATTATATGCATTTCACACAGTCGCACACACACAGAGAGACTCAGAGTGAGTGAGTGAGTTAATATTTAACGTCACATCGACAATATTACAGCCATGCCGTGACGAGAACGATTAATTATAAAAATACAAATGAATTAATATCACATACATTGTAAAACCCTGTAAACGAAGCACAGTAAGACCTAATACAATGTATCTATAGAGGACAGTATAATATAAAAATGAACTGTAAGTTGCCAGCAACTGAGTGAGTGAGTGAGTTAATATTTAACGTCACATCGGCAATATCTCAGCCATATCGTGACGAGAACGTTAAATACTGAAATGAAATATATGGATACTATAAAAAACCTGTCAACGACGGACAGTAAAACAACTAGAATATCACAACTGGGATTAAAACTAGTGTGGAATGTTAAAACTAATATCACTATTCGGACAATACAACATAAAATCAGGCTATAGATTGCCAACAACTGAAGGTAGATCACCATACTAGGGGCCATGGGGACTTACAGTACCTTTGCTGCCTGCATGGACCCTAGTTGGATTTACATCATCCCCTCAGCTGTCAGCAATTTAGTCACATCTAGCCAAAAATTAAAAATACACATATACTACGATTAAGAACAGTGGAAAGTTTAAATTTACTGTGAATGCTTTTGGACTTACGTACCCTCTCAGGAGGACAATAATTTTACAACACTTCAACCCCATTCGAGGGTACAGCCACCAACAATTCAAGTTACTAATCCAAACTTCCAATAATTAAAATGCATCTATTTACACAACATAACATTCAAAATTCAACCAAAAAATCAATCTCTTTTAAAAAAACAATAATTAAAGTGAGTGAGTGAGTTAATATTTAACGTCACATCGGCAATATCTCAGCCATATCGTGACGAGAACGTTAAATACTGAAATGAAATATATGGATACTAAAAAAACCTGTCAACGAGGGACAGTAAAACAACTAGAATATCACAATTTGGATTAAAACTAGTGTGGAAAGATAAAACTAATATCACTATTCGGACAATACAACATAAAAACAGGCTATAGATCGCCAACAACTGAAGGTAGATCACCATACTAGGGACCATGGGGACTTACAGTACGTTTGCTACCTGCATGGTCCCTAGCTGGGTTTACACCATCCCCTCAGCTGCTGGCGACTGTATCCAAGATTAGCCACAATTTAAAATGACATATATTCTACGATTAAAAAGTGGAAGATTAAATCTGACTTATACTGTTTTTGGACTTACGTACCCTCTCAGGAGGACAATAATTTTACGGTACTTCAACCCCCTTCGAGGATACAGCCACTAACAATCTTAAGTTGATAATTCAACTTCCAATTATAAAATAGTAATCTATTTACAAGTCATGTAACAGTTCTAATTCTTTTAAAAATGCAATGATTAAATGAGCACTAACATTACTAAAAAGATCCTTCATAGTTCTTGATTTAAAAAAGTTATCCCTTGTGATGGAATATTCCACACAGTCAAGCAAGACATGCTTGACTGTGATTCTTTCATCACAAGGGATACAAAACGGAGGATCTTCACCTTTAAGCAAATATTCATGTGTGTATCGTGTGTGGCCAATACGACATCGTCGCATGATGACCTCTTCAAATCTGGACTGACAACCCAAGTAGGTGTAACCAATATAGGGTTTTATTGCATGTAATTTATTTATGCCCACTTGGGTGTCCCACTTCTTCTGCATCAGATCACGGATGTAAGTTCTAATGCTGGCTTTATAATCAGAGTATGGAATAAGAAGTGGTGTCACAGATTTGTTGAGTGCTGCCTTGGCAGCAAGATCGGCCATCACATTCCCAGAAATACCTACGTGACTGGGTAACCAACAAAAGACGATGTCGTATTGGCCAGTAGCAAGAGTATTATACAATTCAATAATTTCAATTAAAAGCGGATGTTTACAAGAAATGTTTTTAATAGCCTGAAGACAAGAAAGAGAGTCGGAATATATTATATACTGTTTACGTTTAGGGTGTCTTTGAATATATTTAAGAGCTGTTAATATGGCGTTAGCTTCTGCTGTAAAAATAGAACTATTATCTGGTAATCTAGAAGATATTGTTCTGGATCCAATGACAGTAGCACAAGCTACTGCTCCACCGTCCTTGGACCCATCTGTAAATAAGGATTTGTAATTGTTATATGTATGTTTCAATTGATTATATTCTTGTTTATACTGTAATTCATTAGTTTCTGATTTTTTAAATGTAGTTAATGTTAGGTCAACCTGTGGCCTAACCAACTGCCATGGGGGAGAGGAAAGAAGACGGGAAGGAGCTATATTGTTCAGCTCAATACCAGCAGCAGCAATAAACGGCTTTATTCTGAGCCCAAGAGGTGGAACAAGAGAAGACTTTTTGCTATACAAATCCTCATAAAGGGGATTGAAGACACAGTTATATGCAGGGTTAGATTCGTTAGAGTATAGTTTTATGATATATTGTAAAGATAATTTGATACGGCGTTGTGCAAGAGATGGCTCATCGGCCTCAACGTAACGACTGTCAATAGGTGAAGTTCTGAAGGACCCAAGACAAAGTCTTAGACCTTGGTGATGGACAGGATCAAGAAGTTTAAGATTGCTTTTGCAGGCTCCACCATAGACGATGGAGCCATAATCAAGTTTAGAACGAACGAGTGATCGATATAAATGGAGAAGGGTAGCTTGATCCCCTCCCCATTTTGAATTTGAAACCACTTTCAACAAGTCAAGAGCTTTCAGGCATTTACTTTTAAGTGATTTAATATGTGGTAAAAACGTTAAGTGTGAATCAAAGATTAGACCCAAGAACTTGGCTTCCTTCACAACCTTAATGGGCGTCCCATCTAGAGACAGTTCAGGGTCTTTAAGTGGTTTGTATTTTCGACAAAAATGTATGCAGTTAGTTTTTGATTTAGAAAATTTAAAGCCGTTTTCTAGACACCATTTATTAATCCTGTTTAAACACAACTGCAATTGCCGTTCAATGGTATGCATATTTTTACCACGACAAGAAATATTAAAATCATCCACAAATAACGACCCATCAATTGAATCGTTTAAAACTTTTGATAAACTGTTGATCTTGATGCTAAAAAGAGTGACTGACAAAATACTGCCTTGTGGAACACCCTGATCCTGATTGTAATGATCAGACAGGGTAGAGCCCACGCGGACCTGGAATTGTCTGTTATTTAAAAACTTGGCAATAAATTCAGGCAAACGACCTCGCAAGCCGAAGTCATGTAAATCTCGTAAAATGCCATATTTCCAAGTAGTGTCATATACTTTTTCAAGATCAAAAAAGATAGACACAGCGTGTTGTTTGTTAATCAGTGCATTTTTAACAAATGATTCTAAACGCACTAAGTGATCGACAGTACTTCTGTTTTTGCGGAAACCACATTGTATATCTGTGATAAGGTTATTAGTTTCCAAGTACCAAACAAGTCGATTATTTATCATGCGTTCCATGGTCTTGCAAACACAGCTTGTTAATGAAATCGGACGATAATTGGATGGATCCGTATGATCACGTCCAGGTTTAGGTATTGGTACTACTATGGCATCACGCCATGACGGAGGAAAGTTACCCAATGTCCAAATATCATCAAAAATATTTAGGAGAGTTTCTAGGCAGGATTCCGGTAAGTGCTTCAGGAGTTGATAATGTATGTTATCAGCTCCTGTAGCAGTGTCATGAGCCTGATCAAGAGCAGTATGGAGTTCATGAATAGAAAACGTTTCATTATAATCTTCCCCATTATCAGAATTGAAATTAATAGTTTTCTTTTCTTGTTCTTTTTGATACTGCTGGAATTTAGGTAAATAATTAGAAGAGGAAGAGTGTTTAGCGAGTGTTTCGCCCAATTTATTTGCGATATCTGATTTATCAGTAAGTAATTGATCTCCATCTTTAAGATGATGGACAGTAGATTTAGTACCTTTACCTTTGATTTTCTGGACCATGTTCCATACCTTGGACATGGGTGTCCGAGAATTTATTTTGGATACATAATTTTGCCAAGATTGGCGTTTGTTCTGTTTAAAAGTACGCCGTGCTTTAGCATTTAAAATTTTAAATTTATTTAAATTATGCACCATAGGATGGCGACGGAAATAATGTTCTGCTTTTTTCCTTGCCTTCCTAGCTTGTTTGCAGTCATCGTTGAACCATGGTTTTCTTATGTGTGGAACTACAGAGGACTTTGGTATACACTCATCAGCTATGGAATTCAGTTCATCCGAAAAGCATTTAATAGCATCGGGAACGTCAATAAAACGTTCAGGTTTAAGTTTTTCAGCACAGTGTTTCATATAAAGCCCAGTTAGCCTTTTTAAAATTTCGTCTTGATGACGGAGGAACATCGGATGGAGTTACAGCTTTTAACATAGTAGGAAAATGGTCACTTCCACAGAGGTCATCGTGGACTGACCATTCGAATTCGTTTAGTAGTTCGGAAGTTGTCAGAGACAAGTCAAGAGCAGAATAGGTCCCTGTACCAGGATGTAAATATGTGCTGGAACCATCATTATAAATACACAAATCATTGTCAGAACAAAAGTCCTCCAACAATTTCCCTTTAGTGTTAGTAGTTATACTACCCCAGAGTGGGTTGTGCCCATTTAAATCTCCCATTATAATACAGGGCTTCGGGAGCTGATCCTATAGAGCTTGAAGATCAGTTTTAGCAAACGTCGAAGACGGAGAAATATAAAGAGAGCATAGTGTAAACGCTACATGTAACGTAATTCTCACTGCAACAGCCTGCATATTAGTATTAAGTGAAACAGGGCTTTGAATAACGTTTTGTCTGACTAGAATGGATGATCCGCCAGTGGCCCGATCACCCGGAGGTGCAAAACAATGATATGTGTTAAACTGACGAAAATTAAATATATCTGTTTGTTTTAAATATGTCTCTTGGAGACATATCGCTGAAGGTGTAAAATCTTGGACTAATAGCTGTAATTCATGTAAATTAGTCCTCAATCCTCTGCAGTTCCACTGTACAATATTATTGGAATAAACTATCTTTTAGGGGGATTTATTGGGGATCTACCCCGCACTCTTTTGGAGGGCGACAAGCTATGTGCCCTAGAATGGACATTTTCAGAAACGTCCATTTCTTCATGAGACCCATATTTATTGTACAATTGAATTTTATTTTGTGATCCTTTAGGAGCTCTGCCACTTTGTTGTTTTGAAGCATCAGGCTTTGGCTTCGGTTTACTTTTCACCGTTTGTTGACTCTCAGCTGTAGATTGAGACTTTGAGTGTGACTGAGATGCTGATTTATGATCAGACGAAGTCTTTGAGGTATTAGGAAGTGATTCCTCAGTCTGTGATGATATAGCAGTGCACAAATGTTGTGGAGAGTCGCAATTGACCCAAGTCAAGGTAGTTTGACAGCCTGTGGTTGACGTTGTTTTAGAACTAGACCCCAATGATGTTTTTGCTACTGTAGCATAACTTTCTGAAAGTTCAGATCTCTTTACCAGTTTTTTGGCCTCAGAAAAGGAGATATTTTGTGTAAATTTTATTTTATTGATCTCCATTTGCTCTTTCCAAATAGGACACTGTTTAGAAAATGAAGAATGGTCGCCTGAGCAATTGGTGCATTTTTTATAATCACTGTCACAATCTTCTGTTGTGTGTGTCTTCTCACCACAGTGAGCACACACAACAGACAATGTGCAAGTATTCACACCGTGTCCATATTTCTGGCATTTAAAACACCTGAGCGGGTTGGGGATGTACGTATCAACTGGAATGTTACAGTAGCCTGCCTTCACTGATTTGGGTGCATTTGGAGATGAAAAAGTAAACAGGTACGTATTCGTTTTGATGGTTTCGTTGTTTCTCCGCGTTGAAAAGCGCTTGACATAGAGCACACCTTGATCCTTCATTTCAGATCCTATATCAAGTTCCGACATATCATCCAACAATCGATCACGATCTCTCACAATACCTTTACTTGTATTCAAGGTCTTGTGAGCAGAGACCGTGACCGGAATGCCCACGAAAGATTTTATGTTCATGAGGTTCGTTGCTTGTTGTTTTTTCCCGCATTCAACTAGCAGGCCACCCGAACGCAAGCGTCTAATGTTTTTCACCTCCCCTGCAATACCCTGAATACCCTTGGACACAGCAAAGGGGTTCAGTTTTAACGGTGTCTTGTCAGGTGTCTCAATCACAATGAATCGTGGCCAATATTCAATCGATGCAGATGGTCTCAGGTCAGTATCAACAGGGTCAATATCAAGTGGACGTTTTGTTTTTTTAAGTGGTATTTCGTAGGCCATGGTTAAGGTAATATGGTTCATCATCCGAGCTCCCCACCCACCACGGAGTATCACAAGGACAATGCTAAAGCAAGCGGGCCTCCAGCTTGCAGCACCAAGGATACCCGGATGATATACTCCAGCAGAAGAATTAAAAGATTAATAATTCTACCAGATTGGCCCATGAGCCATCGCCTTCTGGCATAGGACTCTAGGCAAAATACAGAGCAAAATATTTTAAATTCAAAAATGTTTTAGATTATAAAGCCAAGTCCAAATTTACAACAATTCCAAATGGTGTATGTGCATTGATAAATATAATAATACCCCATCCACAGGGCTTGGCATGACCAGCCGATTGGTCGAACCGGGCCCATTCGACCACCCGTCTAGGTGAAGTAAGGGCCAAAGTGGTGTATTGAGCAACAGGAACACGGTTGCAAGCTCCTATTGCCCTCAACCACCAGGATCCCTTCCTCCGCCGACACAGGGCCGCAACCCACGGCAAACGGGTTGGTGGACCAAATATCCCCCCGGGTCCACTACGGGGGTGTCGGCGAGCTCTTGGCGTTACCCAGCACCCACCACGAGGAGGTGGCTCGCCACGGGTGCCCCAATAATTAAATATGAATTAACGCTAGTAAAAAGATCCTTCATTGTTTTAACTGTAAAATACTTATCCCTTGTGATGGAGAATTCAACACAGTCAAGCAGGATATGCTTGACCGTGGTTCTCTCATCACAAGGGATACAAAACGGAGGATCCTCACCTTTCAAAAGGTGCACATGAGTATATCTAGTATGGCCAATACGACATCGTCTTAAAATAACTTCTTCAAATCTGGACTGACAACCCAAGTAAGTGTAACCTATATACGGTTTTATTTCATGTAATTTATTTATACCTACTTGGGTGTCCCACTTCTTCTGCATCAGATCACGGATGTAAGTTCTAATGCTAGCTTTATAATCAGAGTATGGAATAAGAAGTGGTGTCACAGATTTGTTGAGTGCTGCCTTGGCAGCAAGATCGGCCATTGCGTTACCGGAAATACCTACGTGGCTGGGTAACCAACAAAAGACGATGTCGTATTGGCCAGTGGCAAGATTATTATACAATTCAATAATTTCTATTAAAAGTGGATGTTTACAAGAGATATTTTTAACAGCCTGAAGGCAAGAAAGAGAGTCGGAATAGATTATATATTGTTTACGTTTAGGGTGTCTTTGAATATATTTGAGAGCTGTTAATATGGCGTTAGCTTCAGCTGTAAAAATAGAACTATTATCTGGTAATCTAGAAGATATTGTTCTGGATCCAATGACAGTGGCACAAGCAACTGCGCCACCGCCCTTGGACCCATCTGTAAATAAGGATTTATAATTGCTATATTTATGTTTCAGTTGATTATATTCTTGTTTATACTGTAATTCATTCGTTTCTGATTTTTTAAAAGTCGTCAATGTTAGGTCAACTTGTGGCCTAACCAACTGCCAAGGAGGAGAAGAAAGAAGACGGGAAGGAGCTATGTTTTCCAGCTCAATGCTGGCAGCAGAAATAAGTGGTTTTATTCTTAAACCAAGAGGCGGAACAAGAGAAGATTTCTTTTTGTGTAAATCCACATACAGGGGATTGAAAACACAGTTATATGCAGGGTTGGACTCATTTCAATATAGTTTTGTTACATACTGTAAAGCTAATTTTATACGTCGCTGCTCAAGAGATGGTTCGTCAGCCTCGACATACAGGCTGTCAACAGGTGAAGTTCGAAAGGAGCCAAGACAAAGTCTTAGACCTTGATGATGGACTGAATCTAATAGTTTTAAGTTGCTTTTGCAGGCTCCACCATAGACGATGGAGCCATAATCGAGTTTCGAACGCACGAGAGATCGATATAGATGGAGAAGGGTAGCTTGATCCCCTCCCCATTTTGAATTTGAAACCACTTTCAACAAGTCAAGTGCTTTCAGGCATGTAGTCTTAAGTGATTTAATATGCGGTAAAAACTTTAAGTGTGAGTCAAAAATGAGACCCAAGAACTTAGCTTCCTTCACAACTTTAATTGGTGTGCCATCTAGAGATAGTTCAGGGTCTTTATGTGGTTTATATTTACGACAAAAGTGCATACAGTTAGTTTTCGATTTAGAAAATTTGAAGCCGTTTTCAAGACACCATTTATTAATCTTGTTTAAACACAACTGTAGTTGTCGTTCAATGGTATGCATATTTTTACCACGACAAGAAATATTAAAATCATCCACAAATAACGATCCATCAATTGAATCGTTTAAAACTTTTGATAAACTGTTTATCTTTATACTAAAAAGTGTGACTGACAAAATACTGCCTTGTGGAACTCCCTGATCCTGATTGTAATGATCCGACAGGGTAGAACCCACTCGGACTTGAAATTGTCTATTATTTAAAAATTTGCCTATGAATTCAGGCAAACGACCTCGCAAACCGAAATCATGTAAATCTCTCAGAATGCCATACTTCCAGGTTGTGTCATATGCCTTCTCAAGATCAAAAAAATAAACAACATGCTGTGTCTATCTGACTAGTGCATTTTTCACAAATGATTCTAAACGCACTAAGTGATCGACAGTACTTCTGTTTTTACGGAAACCACATTCTATATCTGTTATAAGGTTATTTGTTTCCAAGTACCAAACAAGTCGATTATTTATCATGCGTTCCATGGTCTTGCAAACACAGCTAGTTAATGAAATCGGACGATAATTAGATGGATCCGTATGATCACGTCCAGGTTTAGGTATTGGTACTACTATGGCATCACGCCATGAAGAAGGAAATTTCCCGGAAGTCCAAATATCATCAAATATTGATAACAGCGTCTCCAAACAGGATTCTGGTAAGTGCTTCAGGAGTTGATAATGTATGTTATCAGCTCCTGTAGCAGTGTCATGAGCCTGATCAAGAGCAGTATGGAGTTCATGAATAGAAAACGTTTCATTATAATCTTCCCCGTTATCAGAATTGAAATTAATAGTTTTCTTTTCTTGTTGTTTTAGATACTGCTGGAATTTAGGTAAATAATTAGAGGAGGAAGAGTGTTTAGCGAGGGTTTCGCCCAGTCTATTTGCAATATCTGATTTATCAGTAAGTAACTGATCTCCTTGTTTAAGATCATGGACAGTAGATTTAGTACCTTTACCTTTAATTTTTTGGACCATGTTCCATACCTTGGACATGGGTGTCCGAGAATTTATTTTGGATACATAATTTTGCCAAGATTGGCGTTTGTTCTGTTTAAACGTACGCCGCGCTTTAGCATTTAAAATTTTAAATTTATTTAAATTATGCACCATTGGATGGCGACGGAAATAATGTTCTGCTTTTTTCCTTGCCTTCCTAGCTTGTTTGCAGTCATCGTTGAACCATGGTTTTCGAATATGTGGAGCTGCAGAGGACTTTGGTATACACTCATCAGCTATGGAGTTCAATTCATCAGAAAAACATTTAATAGCATCGGGAACGTCAATAAAACGTTCGGGTTTAAGTTTTTCAGAACACAGTGTTTCATATAAAGCCCAGTTAGCCTTTTTAAAATTCCGCCTTGATGATGGAGGAACATCAGATGGAGTAACAGCTTTTAATATAGTAGGATAATGGTCACTTCCACAGAGGTCATCGTGGACTGACCATTCGAATTCATTAAGCAGTTCTGAATTTGTGAGTGACAAGTCGAGAGCAGAATAAGTCCCTGTACCAGGGTGTAAATATGTGTTGGAACCATCATTATAAATACATAAATCATTGTCAGAACAAAAGTCCTCCAACAATTTACCTTTAGTGTTTGTATTTACACTACCCCAGAGTGGGTTGTGCCCATTTAAATCTCCCATTATAATACAGGGCTTCGGGAGTTGATCATATAGAGCTTGAAGATCGGTTTTGGCAAACGCCGAAGACGGCGAAATATAAAGAGAGCAAAGTGTAAACGCTACATGTAAAGTAATTCTTACTGCAACAGCCTGCATATTAGTAACAAGCGAAACAGGGCTTTGAATAACATTTTGTCTGACAAGAATGGATGATCCCCCAGTGGCTCTATCACCCGGAGGCGAAAAACAATGATATGCATTAAAATGAGGAAGGTCAAATATATCTGTTTGTTTTAAATATGTCTCTTGGAGACATATCACTGAAGGTGTAAAATCTTGGACTAATAGCTGTAATTCATGTACATTAGTCCTTAATCCTCTGCAGTTCCACTGTACAATATTATTGGAATAAACTATCTTTTGGGGGGATTTATGGGGGATCTACCCCGCACTCTTTTGGAGGGCGACAAGCTATGTGCCCTAGAATGGACGTTTTCAGAAACGTCCATGTCTTCAAGAGACCCGTATTTATTAAACAATTGAACTTTATTTTGTGACCCCTTGGGAGCTCTGCCACTTTGTTGTTTTGAAGTATCAGACTTTGGCTTCGGTTTACTTTTCACCGTTTGTCGACTATCAGCTGTTGATTGAGACTTTGAATGTGACTGAGATGCTGATGATTTGTGATCAGAAGACGACTTTGAGGTACTAGGAAGTGATTCCTCAGTCTGTGATGATATTGCAGTGCACAAAGGCTGTGGAGAATCACAATTGACCGAAGTCAAGGTAGTTTGGCAGCCTGTGGTTGATGTTGTTTTAGAACTAGAACCCGATGATGTTTTTGCTATTGTAGCATAACTTTCTGGAAGATCAGATCTTTTTACCAGTTTTTTGGCCTCAGAGAAAGATAGATTTTGTGTAAATTTGATTTTATTGATCTCCATTTGCTCTTTCCAAATAGGACACTGTTTAGAAAATGAAGAATGGTCGCCTGAGCAATTGGTGCATTTTTTATAATCACTGTCACAATCTTCTGTTGTGTGTGTCTTCTCACCACAGTGAGCACACACAACAGACAATGTGCAAGTACTAACACCATGACCAAACTTCTGGCATTTAAAACACCTTAATGGATTGGGTATATAGGTGTCTACATTGATGTGACAATAGCCTGCCTTTACAGATCTGGGAGCTGTTGGAGAGGAAAATGAAAAGAGGTAGGTATTAGTCTGAATGGTCTCCTGGTTTTTACGTGTTGTAAAACGCTTAACGTACGTGACCCCTTGATCTTTCATTTCTGAAACAATATCAAATTCAGACATGTCGGCAAATAATCCATCTCTATCCATGATGATTCCTTTGCTTGTGTTAAGTGTCCTATGTGGAGATACTGATACTGGAATGCCGACGAATGTGGTGGTAGACATCAGGTTAGTAGTTTGTTGTCTTCTGTTGCATTCAACGAGCAACGCACCTGAACGCAAACGTCTGATATTTTTGACGTCACCAGCAATTCCTTGTATGCCTTTCTGTATCGCAAAAGGGTTCAACTTCAGTCTGCTGTTATCTCGAGTCTCAATCACGACAAAACGTGGCCAGTAATCAATGGAAGTGGACAGTCTTTGGTCGTTATCATCTGGATCATTGTCAAGTGGACGTTTTTTCTTTGTAATGGGGATTTGAGAAGCCATGGTTATGGTTGAATAGTTCATCATCCGAGCTCCCCACCCACCACGGAGTATCACAAGGACAATGCTAAAAACAAGCGGGTCTCCGGCTTGCAGCACCAAGGATACTCGGATGATATACTCCAGCAGAAAAATTAAAAGATTAATGATTCCACCAGATTGGCCCATGAGCCACCGCCTTCTGGGATACGACTCTAGGCAATAATAAACAGCAACGTTTTCAAATTCTGTTTCGAAATTCGCTAAGGCTAGAAAATATAAACATACAATTCTCAAATTTTTGTGCAACACTACAGAGTTATAGCACAGGGCTTGGCGTGACCAGCCGATTGATAGAAACGGGCCGATTCTACCACCCGTCTAGGTGAAGTAAGGGCCAAAGTGGTGTGTTGGGCAATGGAACGCAGTTAAAAGCCCCAGTGTCCTCAACCACCAGGATCCCGTCCTCCACCGACACGGGACGCAACCCACGGCAAACGGGTTGGTGGACCAAATATCCCCCCGGGTCCACTACGGGGGTGTTGGCGAGCTCTTGGCGTTACCCAGCACCCACCACGAGGAGGTGGCTCGCCACGGGTGCCGCCAGCAACTGAAGGTAAATCACCATACCATGGGGACTTACAGTACATTTGCTCCCTGCATGATTTACACCATCCCTTCAGTTGTTAGCAATTTAGACAAATCTAACCATAAAGTAAAACCACACTTATTCTACGATTAAAAAGCTGGAAAACTGAAATTTACTTCAAATGTTTTGGACTTAAAGGTCACATGCAACCAAAAAATCAAACATAATTAAAACACATTTATCACTTATTCATGACACATAATATACATTGCTGCTTTTAAAAAAAACAAATAAACAAAATTATAAGCGTACAATCGCGATTCAAAAGTGCTATATTTTGTACTTGGGCTTGCTTCCCCCGAAACGAAGCCCTCGGGAGACCGAACCCAGTCTTAGCACCTGGATGTGCACTCAAGTGTAACGACGGATTCTGATTGGCTGTTTCATTTGCTGATCTGCTGAGGGTTCATTGTGTGTACAGACAGATGATCTGTTTGATGGGCATTTTAGAAGTATAGCGAGTCACAAGAAAGTAAGATTCTTTATGGATAACAACTTCTTTTTGTGTACTTGATGCGTCGTTTCAGTATGGATTCAAATACTGTTGTCAAACAAAATCATACACACTAAAACAAGTCGTTATCCATGAAGAATGTATATAGAGATGTTGGGTTTGGAAAATACATGTTCTCCGAATTTGCGCTCGATCCAATCAAAAATGACATCAGTAGAGATGGTAAACTACTGCGTGGCTGGAATCACGAAAAAAGTGAATGTAGTTTGTTTGCAACCCACAGACATGAAAACATGTCATGTGTATCACACGTGCCTAATTACATAATGTGGCAGAGACGGGACTCGGGTGCACGAGTCATAAATCAACTTATTTTCTTTATGTCGTATACTCTGATAGGTGTTAAGTTCAAATTGCACGTGGTCAATGATTGAAGCTGTGTACTGCATGTTGTCTTTAGCAGACAGACAGGCAGACATACAGGTGTGAATAAACCAGACACTGAGCTTTCTCTGTGCTTACCACAATCAACAAGTTTTTTTTACGTAACGAGTAGACCATTTACTTGTTTGTGTACACACTCAAGATTAGACTACTGCTCACGACCTCTGACGCTGGGCATGCATACTGTTTCAAGTCCCGCGAACCTATTCACTGCGCATGCGTTATGGACGCAGCGCAGCACAGCTGTTGGAACCAGTTTTCCCCCCAACGCTGGGGGGAATTTAGTGAAACGTTTGAACTCCGATTTCGCGGGCTTTTTTTTCATCGCGTTTTTTTCAACTTTATAGGTTGAATTGGCATTTTTTAGGATTTGTTTCGGTAAGTGCATACCGAAAGGTACCAGAATCTGCAAAGTTGTGTTTTACGTTGCATGTGACCTTTAAGTAATCTCTCAGGAGGACAATTATTTTACGGTACTTCAAACCCCTTTGAGGGTACAGCCACTAACGATTTGAGTTACTAATTGAATCTTTCAATTTTAAAATATTTATGTATTTACAGTTCACTTAACAAATCTAATTCCTTTAAAATGCAATAATTAAATGAGGGCTAATATTGCTAAAATGATCCTTCATAGTTTGTGAATTAAAATACTGATGCCGTGTGGTGGAATACTCAACACAGTCAAGCAAGATATGGTTGACTGTGATTCTTTCATCACAAGGGATGCAGATCAGAGGATCCTCACCTTTCAAATTTTTATTTATCAGTATATCTTGTATGGCCACGATCTAATTATGGCTTTATAATCAGAGTATGTAATCAGAAGTGGTGTCACATATTTGTTGAATGCTGCCTTGGCGGTAAGATCAGCCATTGTGTTGCAAAGAAATGCCTACATGGCTTGGTAACCAACAAAAGGCGATGTCGTATTGCCCAGTAGCAAGATTATTATATAATTCAATTATTTCTATTAAAAGTGGATGTTTACATGACAGGTTTTTAATTCCCTGGAGGCAAGAAAGAGAATCGGAATAGATAACATACTGTTTATATCTAGGATTACTTTCAATATATTTAAGAGCCGTTAATATAGCGTTTGCTTCCGCTGTGAAAATAGAACTATTATCCGGTAATCTGAAAGATACTGTTCTGGATCCAATGACAGTACCACAAGCCACCATCCTTGGACCCATCTGTAAATAAAGATTTGTATGTATTATAGTTACTTTTTAATTGATTATATTCTTGTTTATATTGTAATTCATTTGTTTCTGAGTTTTTTAAACCTCGACGGTGTTAGGTCAACTTCGGGTCTAACTAACTGCCAAGGAGGAGACGAAAATAGACGGGAAGGAGATATATTGGCTAGCTCAATGCCGCAAGCGGACAGAAAAGGTTTCACTCAAGTCCCAGAGGCGGAACAAGAGAAGACTTTTTATTGTTATAGATCCCCATAAAGAGGATTAAAAACAGTTTAATGCAGGATTCGCCTCATTACAATAATAGTTTTGTTATATACTATAAGGAGAGTTTTATACGTCGTTAAGTAAGAGATGGCTAATCGGACTCGACGTGAAGAGTGTCAACAGGAGAAGTTCTAAATGACCCAAGACATAGTCTTAGACCTTGATGGTGAATAGAATCAAGTATTTTGAGGTTGCTTCTACAGGCTCCACCATAAACGATGGAGTCGTAATCAAGTTTCAAACGGATGAGTGAGTGAGTGAGTTAATATTTAACGTCACATCGGCAATATTTCAGCCATATCGTGACGAGAACATTTCTATATTGAAATGAAATATGTATACATAATAAACACCTGTCGTCAAAGGACAGTAAAACAACTAGAATATCACAGTTACATTTAAAACTAGTGTGGAGAGTTAAAACAAATACCACTGTTTGGACAATACAATATAAAATACGGGCTGTAGATCGCCAACAACTGAAGGCAGATCACCATACTAGGGACCATGGGGACTTACATTACTTTTGCTACCTGCATGGACCCTAGCTGGATTTACACCATCCCCTCAGCCGTTGGTGATTGTAGGAAAATGTAGCCGAAATTTAAAATGACAAAAATACTACGATTAAAAATTGGTCAGTTTAGATTTCACTTTGAAAGTTTTAGGACTTACGTATCCTCTCAGGGGGACAATAATTTTACGCTACTTTAACCCCCTTTGAGGGTACAGCCACTAACAATCGCAGTTGACAATTCTTACCACCATGGTTAAAATATCAACTTTTTATTTACAAAACATATTATTCAAAATTTATGTAATAATTCTATTTCCTTTAAAAATTCAATGATTAAATGATAATTAACATTAAAAAGATCCTTCATTGTTTTGACATGAAAATATTTCTCCCTTGTGATGGCAAAATCAATACAGTCAAGCAAGATATGCTTGACCGTGATTCCTTCATCACAAGGGATACAAAACGGAGGATCCTCACCTTGAAGTATATATTCGTGAGTGTATCTAGTATGGCCAATGCGACATCGTCGCATAACAACCTCCTCAAACCTGGACTGACAACCCAAGTAGGTGTAACCAATATACGGTTTTATTTCATGTAATTTATTAACACCCATTTGGGTGTCCCACTTCTTCTGCATTAGATCACGGATATAAGATCTAATTGTAGCTTTATAGTCTGAGTATGGAATCAAAAGTGGTGTCACAGATTTGTTGAGTGCTGCCTTAGCAGCAAGATCGGCCATTGTGTTACCAGAAATGCCTACGTGACTGGGTAACCAACAAAGGACGATGTCGCACTGGCCAGTAGCGAGATCGTTATACAATTCAATAATTTCAAGTAAAAGTGGATGTTTACAAGAGACATTTTCAATCGCCTGAAGGCAAGAAAGAGAGTCAGAAAAGATTATATATTGGTGGTATTTAGGGTGTTTTTTAATATATTTGAGGGCTGTTAATATGGCGTTTGCTTCTGCTGTGAAAATAGAACTGTTATCTGGTAGTCTATAAGATATTGTTCTGGATCCAATGACAGTGGCACATGCTACTGCACCACCGCTCTTGGATCCGTCTGTAAATAAGGATTTGTAATTGCCATATTTGTTTTTTAATTGATTGTATTCTTGTTTGTATTGTAATTCATTTGTTTCTGATTTCTTAAATGAAGTTAATGTTAGGTCGACTTGTGGCCTAACCAACTGCCAAGGAGGAGAAGAAAGAAGACGGGAAGGAGCCACGTTTTCCAGTTCAATGCCGGCCGAAGAAAGAAATGGTTTAATTCTATGCCCTAGAGGTGGAACCAGAGAAGATTTCTTGTTGTATAAATCTTCATAAAGGGGATTGAAGACACAATTAAACGCAGGGTTAGATTCATTGGAGTATAATTTAGTAGTGTACTGTAAAGCTAATTTTATACGGCGCTGCTCAAGAGATGGTTCATCAGCCTCAACGTAGAGACTGTCGATAGGTGATGTTCTAAAAGACCCAAGACAAAGTCTTAAACCTTGGTGATGGACAGAATCAAGAAGTTTAAGGTTGCTTTTGCAAGCTCCACTATATACGATGGAGCCATAATCGAGTTTGGAACGGACAAGTGATCTGTATAGATGTAGGAGAGTTGCTTGATCGCCTCCCCACTTTGAGTTGGATACCACTTTCAGTAAATCGAGGGCCTTCAGGCATTTTGTTTTTAGTGATTTGATATGCGGCAAAAAGGTTAAGTGGGAATCGAAAATTAGACCTAAGAACTTGGCCTCCTTAACAACTTTGATGGGAGAGCCATTTAAAAACAGTTCTGGGTCCTTATGTGGCTTATATTTTCTACAAAAGTGTATACAATTAGTTTTTGACATAGAAAATTTAAAGCCGTTTTCTAGACACCATTTATTTATTTTGTTTAAACACAATTGCAATTGCCGTTCGATAGTATGCATATTTTTACCTCGACAAGAAATATTAAAATCATCCACAAATAATGATCCATCGATTGAATCATTTAAAACCTTGGATAAACTATTTATCTTGATACTAAAAAGTGTTACAGACAAAATACTGCCCTGTGGGACCCCCTGATCCTGATGATAATGGTCAGACAGGGTTGAACCCACTCTGACTTGAAATTGCCTGTCACTTAAAAATTGTAATATAAAAAGAGGTAAACGACCCCTCAAACCAAAATCATGTAAATCTTTTAAAATACCATGTTTCCAGGTGGTATCGTACGCTTTTTCAAGATCAAAGAATATCGACACTGCATGTTGCTTATTTACTAGAGCATTTTTAACAAATGATTCTAGTCGTACCAAATGATCAATTGTACTCCGGTTTTTCCTGAAACCACACTGGATATTTGTTATAAGATTATTGGTTTCAAGAAACCATGTTAATCTATTGTTTACCATTCGTTCCATGGTTTTACAGACACAACTCGTTAAGGAGATTGGTCTGTAATTAGATGGATCAGTGTGATCCCGGCCAGGCTTTGGTATAGGGACAACAATGGCATTACGCCACGAAGTTGGGAAATTCCCAGAAGTCCATATTTGATCAAAAATGTCTAAAAGAATTTCTAAACATGATTCGGGGAAATGCTTTAGGAGCTGATAGTGAATATTATCAGATCCTGTTGCGAGCTTGCTCAAGGGCGGTATGGAGCTCATGTAATGAAAACAATTCATTATAGTCTTCACCATTGTCCGAGTTGAAATTGATGTTTTTCTTCTCCTGTTGTTTCTGGTACTTTTGAAACTCAGGGATATAATTTAATGAAGATGAATGCTTGGCTAAAGTTACACCAAGTTTATTGGCAATATCAGTTGTATTAGTTAATATATTATCACCGTCCTTCAGATGGTGGACAGTTGATTTGGAACCTTTGCCCTTTATTCTTTGCATCATATTCCACACCTTTGAGATGGGTGTACGTGAATTTATTTTGGAAACATAATTTCGCCACGACTGACGCTTATTTTGCTTAAAGGTACGTCTTGCCTTGGCATTAGTAATTTTTACTTTGTCTAGGTTATGGACAGTAGGATGTTTTCGAAAATATTTTTCAGCCTTCTTCCTACATTTTCTGGCCTGTTTACATTCATTAGTAAACCATGGTTTACGAATATGGGGAATTGCAGAGGACTTAGGAATTGCTTTATCAGCAATGTCATTTAGTGTATCCGAAAACAACTGTATAGGATCTTCACTGTTCCTAAAAAGATCGTGCTTCAAGTGTTCAACACATAGAGTCTGATATAAAGACCAATCAGCCCTGGCAAAGTTCCTTCTTGATACAGGTGGATCATCACCAGGACTGATGTTTTTGAGAATGGTGGGGAAGTGATCACTCCCACATAGGTCATCATGGACCACCCATTCAAATTCATTATATAAGGTAGAATCAGTGAGTGTCAGATCCAGGGAAGAATATGTTCCCGTAGCTGGATGTAAATAGGTGGCTGAGTCGTCGTTTGAAATACATAAATCATTATTGGAAATAAATTCCTCGATGATTTTACCTTTATCATTAGTATGGGCACTTCCCCAAAGCGGATTATGCCCGTTGAGGTCCCCCAAAATAACACATGGCTTTGGAAGCTGATCATAGAGATTCTGAAGGTCCGATAGTCGAATAGAAGACGAAGGAGGGATATATAAACTGCACAGAGTTAATGCAATGTGGAGAGTTAAACGAACGGCAACAGTCTGAAGATTTGTATGAAGTGGGACACGGCTGTGAATAATACCCTGCCGCACTAAAATAGAAGTGCCTCCTGTAGCTTTATCCCCAGGAGGGGAAAAGGAATGGTAATCGCTGTACCGACGTAAGTTAAAGGTATCGGAATGTTTGAGGTATGTCTCCTGGAGACATAATGCTGACGGCTGATGATCTTGTATTAGTAATTGTATTTCATTGAAGTTATTCTTCAGTCCTCTGCAATTCCACTGCAGCAAAGTGTAGTCTGTCATGAAACCGTTTACGGAGGTTCAACTGGAGATCGAGAACGGGAGGACGTCCTATTCCCACTGCCTGGGAGTGAGGGATTCACCTCCATCTCCAGAGGATCAAACATATTTTGAACCTCTACAGGGGATTGTGTTGGAGAAAGTTCCTCCAAGTGCTGGAGTGCCCTGGCCTTTCTCCTCATTTGCTTTTTTGATTTTCTAGATACATGAGCGTCATCCTGATTGATATTTACATTTGTAGCCTCTCTATCTAATGGTTTAGGATGAGTTGTGGATGGAATGTCTGTTTGTGTGGCAGATGTTAATACTGATGTATTGCCATAGTTGCTCTGGTCATCACGTACCCAAGAGATGTCAGTTTGAGTTGATGTCGTTGACATTGGTGGAGTTCGACGCGTGGAAGACACAGCAGCTGAGAATGTTTTAGTGTAAGGAGAAGACGCTGAGAGTAACCTTTTTGCTTCACTATAAGAGATGTTGTTGGTACATTTAAGTTGTAATATTTTTGTTTCGTGCTCAAAAGCTGGACAGGTCTTGGAAGAGGACAAGTGCGGACCATCACAGTTGGCACACTGAATCTCATTCGTACACTCGGAACTCTCATGAGTTCCACTGCAGCGGAAGCATCTTGTCGGTCCAGTGCAAAATCTGGCTCCATGGCCAAACCGTTGACACTTATAACAACGGAGTGGATTCGGGATGTAGGTCTCCACTCCAATGTTAAAGTAACCAGCTTTTATTGATGTGGGAAGTTTTGATAATGAAAAGGTGAAAAGATATGTGTGAGTGTTCACAACATTTCCAGCTTCTGTTTTTCTAGTAAAGCGCTTTACGGCAGTTACACCTTGAGATGTCAGTTCATTTGCTATGTCCTCCTCTGTCATGTCCGACAGACAGCGAGCACGATCTCTCACTATG
This sequence comes from Haliotis asinina, assembly GCF_037392515.1. NCBI lineage: Eukaryota > Metazoa > Mollusca > Gastropoda > Lepetellida > Haliotidae > Haliotis > Haliotis asinina. The sequence continues at coordinate 90,932,204 of NC_090280.1, forward strand.
CCTTTGCAAGAATTGAGTGACTTATGCGCAGAGACAACAACTTTTAAGTTAACAAAATGCTCAACAGATTAACAGACTGCTGTCGCCGATCACATTCCACGAGGATTGAGCCAGAACGAAGACGGGTGACGTTTTTCACTTCCCCACAGATACTTTGGATTCCCTTAGAAATTGCAAAGGGATTTAGTTTTAGGGGATTTCCGTCAGCAGATGTAATAACTATGAACCTTGGCCAAGACGTTGGAACTTGTGAACAGGCATCTTCATCAGATGACAGAGAATCTAAATGCTTACGTTTGTTAGTTTTCAACGAACCAGAGTGTGTAGGTAAAGCCATGTTGTAAGAATAAGGTTCAGCATCCCTGCTCCCCACCCGCCATCGAGTGTCAACTAGGACGGTGCTGTAGTGGAAGCCAGCCTACGGCATCAGGGTTACAGGAATACCATACTCCAGAAATACGGACATGAAAAGCTGTTGTAAATAACAGGAGCAATGTCAGGCTGGTCCGGCCCGTGGCATTTTCCCGTAGAAACTCAGTAATCAGCGGTCCATATCACCAGATTGGCCCATGAGCCACCGCCTTCTGGCATAGGACTCTAGGCAAACGTATATTATAGTATATAATTTGAAACACGAAAATCCAATATCAAAACGTGTACACAATACAATAAGTGCATACGAATGTTGTCCATGCACAGGGCATGGCGTGACCAGCCGATTGATAGAATCGGGCCGATTCTACCACCCGTCTAGGTGAAGTAAGGGTCGAAGTGGCGTGTTGAGCAACGGAAACACGGTTGCAGGCTCCCATTGCCCTCAACCACCAGACTACCGTCCTCCACCGACACGGGACGCAACCCACGGCAAACAGGTTGCCCAATTCGGCCGCTCCTTGCGACCAGCAATGGGGTGCTATGGACCATGCTGACCCGGGTCCACACGGGGTTGGCGAGCTCTTAGCGTTACCCAGCACCCACCACGAGGAGGTGGCTCGCCACGGGTGCCTTCAAACGGATGAGAGATCTGTACAAGTGGAATAGGGTACTTTGGTCTCCTCCCCACTTTGAATTGGAAACAACTTTTAACAAATCAAGTGCCTTCAGGCATTTATCTTTAAGGGATTTAATGTGGGGGTAGCAAAATTAGATGCGAGTCTAGTAAGACCCAAGAACTTGGCCTCCTTTACTACTTTGATGGGGGTGCCATTTAAAAATAATTCTGGATCTTTATGCGGTTTATACTTTCTGCAGAAATGAGAGCAATTTGTTTGTGTTATAGAAAATTTAAACCCGTTTTCAAGTGACCATTTTTCTATTTTATTGAGACAAATTTGTAATTGCCTCTCTATTGTATGCTTATTTCTACCTCTACAAGAAACATTAAAGTCATCCACAAAGAGTGATCCATCTACTGAAGTGAGTGAGTGAGTTAGTATTTAACGTCACATCGGCAGTATTGCAGCCATATCGTGACGAGAACGATTAATTATAAAACCACAAATGAATTACTAGCACGGACATTGTAAAACCCTGTCAACGAAAGAAAGTAAAACTGACTAGAATATCACAGAATAGAATATAAAACTAGTGAATAGACCTAAAACAATGTATCTATAGGTGACAGTACAATATAAAAATGAGCTATAGGTTTCCAACAACTGAAGGTAGATCACCATACTAAGGACCATGGGGACTTACAGTACATTTCCTTCCTTAATGGACCCTAGCTGGATTTACATCATCCCTTCAGCTGTTAGCAATTTAGACAAATCTAGCCATAAAGTAAAAACACACTTATTCTACGATTAAAAAGCTGGAAAACTGAAATTTACGTCAAATGTTTTTGGACTTACGTACCCTCTGAGGAGGACAATTATTTTACCGTACTTCAACCCCCTTTGAGGGTACAGCCACTAACGATTTGAGTTACTAATTTAATCTTCCACTTTTAAAATATTTATCTATTTACAATTCGGTTAACAAATTTAATTCCTTTAAAAATGCAATAATTAAATGAGGACTAACACTGTTAAAAAGATCCTTCATAGTATGTGAATTAAAATACTGATCCCTTGTGTTGGAATACTCAACACAGTCAAGCAAGATATGCTTGACTATGATTCTTTCATCACAAGGGACACAAAAACAGAACGGAGGATCCTCACCTTTCAAAAGATATTCATTTGTATATCTGGTGTGGCAAATACGACATCGCCGCATGATGACCTCTTCAAATCTGGACTGACAACCTAAGTAGGTGTAACCAATATAGGGTTTTATTTCATGTAATTTATTTATGCCCACTTGGGTGTCCCACTTCTGCATCAGATCACGGATGTAAGTTCTAATGCTGGCTTTATAATCAGAGTATGGAATAAGAAGTGGTGTCACAGATTTGTTGAGTGCTGCCTTGGCAGCAAGATCGGCCATTGCGTTACCGGAAATACCTACGTGGCTGGGTAACCAACAAAAGACGATGTCGTATTGGCCAGTGGCAAGATTATTATACAATTCAATAATTTCAATTAAAAGTGGATGTTTACAAGAGATATTTTTAACAGCCTGAAGGCAAGAAAGAGAGTCGGAATAGATTATATATTGTTTACGTTAAGGGTGTCTTTGAATATATTTGAGAGCTGTTAATATGGCATTAGCTTCAGCTGTAAAAATAGAACTATTATCGGGTAATCGAGAAGATATTGTTCTGGATCCAATGACAGTGGCACAAGCAACTGCGCCACCGTCCTTGGACCCATCTGTAAATAAGGTGAGTGAGTGAGTGAGTTTAGTTTTACGTCGCACTTAGCAATATTCCAGCTATATGGCGACGGTCTGTAAATAATCGAGTCTGGACCAGACAATCCAGTGATCAACAACATGAGCATCGATCTGTGCAATTGGGAACCGATGACATGTGTCAACCAAGTCAGCTAGTCGGACCACCCGATCCCGTTAGTCGCCTCTTACGACAAGCATAGTCACCTTTTATGGCAAGCATGGGTTGCTGAAGGCCTATTCTACCCCGGGACCTTCACGGGTCTGTAAATAAGGATTTATAATTGCTATATTTATGTTTCAGTTGATTATATTCTTGTTTCTACTGTAATTCATTAGTTTCTGGGTTTTTTTAAAAGTCGTTAATGTTAGGTCAACATGTGGCCTAACCAACTGCCAAGGAGGAGAAGAAAGAAGACGGGAAGGAGCTATGTTTTCCAGCTCAATGCTGGCAGCAGAAATAAGTGGTTTTATTCTTAAACCAAGAGGCGTAACAAGAGAAGATTTCTTTTTGTGTAAATCCACATACAGGGGATTGAAAACACAGTTATATGCAGGGTTGGACTCATTTCAATATAGTTTTGTTACATACTGTAAAGCTAATTTTATACGTCGCTGCTCAAGAGATGGTTCGTCAGCCTCGACATACAGGCTGTCAACAGGTGAAGTTCGAAAGGAGCCAAGACAAAGTCTTAGACCTTGATGATGGACTGAATCTAATAGTTTTAAGTTGCTTTTGCAGGCTCCACCATAGACAATGGAGCCATAATCGAGCTTCGAACGCACGAGAGATCGATATACATGGAGAAGGGTAGCTTGATCCCCTCCCTATTTTGAATTTGAAACCACTTTCAACAAGTCAAGTGCTTTCAGGCATTTAGTTTTAAGTGATTTAATATGTGGTAAAAACGTTAAGTGTGAGTCAAACATGAGACCCAAGAACTTAGCTTCCTTCACAACTTTAATTGGTGTGCCATCTGGAGATAGTTCAGGGTCTTTATGTGGTTTATATTTACGACAAAAAAGGATACAGTTAGTTTTCGATTTGGAAAATTTAAAGCCGTTTTCAAGACACCATTTATTAATCTTGTTTAAACACAACTGCAATTGCCGTTCAATGGTATGCATATTTTTACCACGACAAGAAATATCAAAATCATCCACAAATAACGATCCATCAATTGAATCGTTTAAAACATTTGATAAACTGTTTATCTTTATGCTAAAAAGTGTGACTGACAAAATACTGCCTTGTGGAACTCCCTGATCCTGATTGTAATGATCAGACAGGGTAGAACCCACTCGGACTTGAAATTGTCTGTTATTTAAAAATTTGCCTATGAATTCAGGCAAACAACCTCGCAAACCGAAATCATGTAAATCTCTCAGAATGCCATACTTCCAGGTTGTGTCATATGCCTTCTCAAGATCAAAAAAGATGTTGTTTATTAATGTTGTTTATTAATCAGCGCGTTTTTCACAAATGATTCTAAACGCACTAAATGATCGACAGTACTTCTGTTTTTACGGAAACCACATTGTATATCTGTTATAAGGTTATTTGTTTCCAAGTACCAAAGTCGATTATTTATCATGCGTTCCATGGTCTTGCAAACACAGCTAGTTAATGAAATCGGACGATAATTGGATGGATCCGTATGATCACGTCCAGGTTTAGGTATTGGTACTACTATAGCATCACGCCATGAAGAAGGAAATTTCCCGGAAGTCCAAATATCATCAAAAATTGACAAGAGCGTCTCTAAACAGGATTCTGGTAAGTGCTTCAGGAGCTGATAATGGATGTTATCAACTCCAGTAGCAGTGTCATGAGCTTGATCAAGAGCAGTATGGAGTTCATGAATAGAAAAAGTTTCATTATAATCTTCCCCATTATCAGAATTGAAATTAATACTTTTCTTTTCTTGTTGTTTTTGATATTGCTGAAATTTAGGTGTATAATTCGAAGAGGAAGAGTGTTTAGCGAGAGTTTCGCCCAGTTTATTCACAATATCTAATTTATCAGTAAGTAATTGATCTCCATGTCTAAGATGATGGACAGTAGATTTAGTACCTTTACCTTTGATTTTCTGGATCATGTTCCATACCTTGGACATGGGTGTCCGAGAATTTATTTTGGACACATAATTTTGCCAAGATTGGCGTTTGTTCTGTTTAAAAGTACGCCGCGCTTTAGCATTTAAAATTTTAAATTTATTTAAATTATGCACCATGGGATGGCGACGGAAATAATGTTCTGCCTTTTTCCTTGCCTTCCTAGCTTGTTTGCACTCATCGTTGAACCATGGTTTTCTTATGTGTGGAACTGCAGAGGAATTTGGTATACACTCATCAGCTATGGAGTTCAGGTGATCAGAAAAGCATTTAATAGCATCGGGAACGTCAATAAAACGTTCGGGTTTAAGTTTCTCAGCACACAGTGTTTCATATAAAGCCCAGTTAGCCTTTTTAAAATTTCGCCTTGATGATGGAGGAACATCAGATGGAGTTACAGCTTTTAATACAGTAGGAAAATGGTCACTTCCACATAGGTCATTGTGGACTGACCATTCGAATTCATTTAGTAGTTCTGAATTTGTCAATGACAAGTCGAGAGCAGAATAAGTTCTTGTACCAGGATGTAAATATGTGCTGGAACCATCATTATAAATACATAAATCATTGTCAGAACAAAAGTCCTCCAACAACTTACCTTTAGTGTTTATATTTACACTACCCCAGAGTGGGTTGTGCCCATTTAAATCTCCCATTATAATACAGGGCTTCGGGAGTTGGTCATAGAGAGCTTGCAGATCAGTTTTGGCAACCGTCGAAGTAGGCGAAATATAGAGCGAGCATAGTGTAAACGCTACATGTAAAGTAATTCTCACAGCAACAGCCTGCATATTAGTATTAAGTGATACAGGGCTTTGAATAACGTTTTGTTTGACTAGAACGGATGACCCGCCGGTGGCCCTATCACTCGGAGGTGAAAAACAATGATATGCATTAAAATGACGAAGGTCAAATGTATCTGTTTGTTTTAAATATGTCTCTTGGAGACATAACGCTGAAGGTGTAAAATCCTGGACTAATAGCTGTAATTCATGTAAATTAGTCCTCAATCCTCTGCAGTTCCACTGTACAATATTATTGGAATAAACTATCTTTTGGGGGGATTTATTGGGGATCTACCCCGCACTCTTTTGGAGGGCGACAAGCTATGTGCCCTAGAATGGACGTTTTCAGAAACGTCCATGTCTTCAAGAGACCCGTATTTATTGAACAGTTGAATTTTGTTCTGTGATCCTTTAGGAGCTCTGCCACTTTGTTGTTTCGAAGCATCAGGCTTTGGCTTTGGTTTACTTTTCACCATTTGTTGATTATCAGCTGTCGATTGAGACTTTGAGTGTGACTGAGATGATGATTTGTGATCAGAAGAAGACTTTGAGGCACTAGGAAGAGATTCCTCAGTCTGTGATGATATAGCAGGGTACAAAAGCTGTGGAGAATCACAACTGACCCAAGTCAAGGTAGTTTGGCAGCCTGTGGTTGATGTTGTTTTAGAGCTAGAACCCGATGATGTTTTTGCTATTGTAGCATAACTTTCTGGAAAATCAGATCTCTTTACCAGTTTTTTTTGCCTCAGAGAAAGAGATATTTTGAGTAAGTTTTATTTTATTGATCTCCATTTGTTCTTTCCAAATTGGACACTGTTTAGAAAATGAAGAATGGTCGCCTGAACAGTTGGTGCATTTTTTAAATTCACTGTCACAATCTTCTGTTGTGTGTGTCTTCTCACCACAATGAGCACACACAACAGACAATGTGCAAGTACTAACACCATGACCAAACTTCTGGCATTTAAAACACCTTAAAGGATTGGGTATATATAGGTGTCTACACTGATGTGACAATAGCCTGCCTTTACTGATCTGGGAGCTGTTGGAGAGGAAAATGAAAACAGGTACGTATTTGTCTGAATGGTCTCCTGATTTTTCCGTGTTGTAAAACGCTTAACATATGTGACCCCTTGATCTTTCATTTCTGAAACAATATCAAATTCAGACATGTCGGCGAATAATCCATCTCTATCCCTGATGATTCCTTTGCTTGTGTTAAGTGTCCTTTGCGGAGATACCGATACTGGAATGCCGACGAATGTGGCGGTAGACATCAGGTTAGTTGTCTGTTGTTTTCTGTTGCACTCGACGAGCAGTGCACCTGAACGCAAACGTCTGATATTTTTGACGTCACCAGCAATTCCTTGTATCCCTTTCTGTATCGCAAAAGGGTTCAACTTAAGTCTGCTGTTATCTCGAGTCTCAATCACGACAAAACGTGGCCAGTAATCAATGGAAGTGGACAGTCCTTGGTCATTATCATCTGGATCATTGTCAAGTGGACGTTTTTTCTTTGTAATGGGGATTTGAGAAGCCATGGTTATGGTTGAATAGTTCATCATCCGAGCTCCCCACCCACCACGGAGTATCACAAGGACAATGCTAAAAACAAGCGGGTCTCCAACTTGCAGCACCAAGGATACTCGGATGATATACTCCAGCAGAATAATTAAAAGATTAATGATTCTACCAGATTGGCCCATGAACAACCGCCTTCTGGCATACGACTCTAGGCATTAATAGACAGTAACGTTTTCAAATTCTGTTTCAAAATTCGCCAAGGCTTAAAAATATAAACATACAATTTTCAAATGTTTGTGCAACACTACAGAGTTATAGCACAGGGCTTGGCGTGACCAGCCGATTCTACCACCCGTCTAGGTGAAGTAAGGGCCAAAGTGGTGTGTTGAGCAAAAGGAACACGAGTCAGGCTCCCAGTGCCCTCAACCACCAGACTACCGTCCTCCACCGACACGGGACGCAACCCACGGCAAACAGGTTGCCCAGTTTGGTCGCCTCTTACGACCAGCAATGGGGTGCTGTGGACACATTCTGTCCCGGGTCCACACGGGAGAAGAGCACTTAGCGTTACCCAGCACCCACCACGAGGAGGTGGCTCTTCATGGGTGCCTCCATCTACTGAATCACTTAAAACCTTAGAAAGACTATTGATCTTAATACTAACTAAAGTCACAGACAAAATACTGCCTTGTGGAACACCCTGATCGTGATGAAAGTAGTTTGAGAGGGTTGATCCCACACGTACATAAAACTGTCTGTCATTTAAAAAATAAGATGAAACTGAGGCAGGCGACCTCTCAACCCAAAAGAACGTAAATCTTTTAAAATACCATGCCTCCAAGTAGTATCATATGCTTTTTCGAGATAAAAAAAATTGATACTGCATGTAGTTTTTTAATGAAAGAATCTTTTACCAAATGATTCCAAACGAACCAAGTGGTCAGTTGTGATTCGGTTTTTACGGAAACCACACTGTATATTAGTGATCAGATTGTTCGTTTCCAAAAACCAAAGTAAGCAATTATTTATCATTCACTCCATGGGTTTGCAAACGCAGCTAGTTAAGGAAATAGGTCGGTAATTTGATGGATCTGTATGATTCCTCCCAGGCTTTGGAATAGGAACAACCATGGCTTTTCGCCATGAAGGGGGAAAATTTGGTCAAAATGCCAAGTATCGTTTCGAGACATTATTCGGGCAAGTGTTTTAAGAGTTGGTAGTGGATATCATCAGGTCCTGTTGCAGTATCGTGAGCCTGTGATAGCGCAGTATGAGGTTTGTGTAATGAAACTTCACCATTATCAGGTTTAAAATTCACTGGTTTCTTCTCTTGGTGTGTTTGATAAGTCTGAAATTTCGGATGATAATTTCAGGAGGACGAATGTTTTGCCAAAGTTTCACCCAATTTGTATGCAATATCGGATTTTTCAGTTAGTATGTTATTATCAGTTTGGAGATGCTGAATACTACTGGATTTGGAACCCTTAACTTTAATCTTTTGGATCATATTCCATACCCTTGACATAGGAGTACGGGAATTTATTTTGGATACGTAATTTTTCCAAGTATGACGTTTAATGTGCTTAAACGTTCGTCGAGCTTTAGCGTAACTGATATTTACATTATTTCGGTTATGAACAGTGGGATGAAAACGAAAATATTTCTCTGCATTCTTCCTCTTTTTCCTAGCCTATTTGCATTGATCATTAAACCATGGTTTACGGATGTGCGGACCTACAGAGGACTTAGGAATACTTTCATCAGTTATATGTTTTAGTTTGTCCGAGAACATTTTAACTGGATCGGGTACATCCATGAAAAGGTCGGGTTTAAGTTCCTTAAGACAGGTGGCCTGAAATAATGGCCAATTGGCCTTTGAAAATTCCATCTTGTTACAGGCGGATCATCGGAAGGGTTAATTGCTGTAAGTACTGTTGGAAAATGGTCACTACCACAAAGATCATTATGGACTGACCATTCAAATTCATTATAGACGTTTGAATCCGTGAGTGACAGGTCTAAAGAAGAATATGTTCAAGTTGCAGGATGTAAATATGTGTCAGAGCCATCATTGAATATACATAAATTATTATCAGATATAAACTCTTCAAGAACCTTCCCTTTACTGTTGGTATCAGGACTTCCCCATAATGGGTTATGTGCACTAAGATCAGCCATTAGGATGCAGGGTTTTGGTACATTTCTTGAAAACTAAATGCTGATGGTTTAAAATCCTGTGTTAGTAATTGTACTTCATTAAAATTGGTCCGAAATTCCATTGGATTAAGGAGTTATTGTTCATTTTATAGCAGGTGGTAGTACTGGGGACCGACTTTTCCCCTTCCGATGCGAACTGCTTCTATTTCGCGCACGGAGATAAGGAGAGACGTCCATGTCTTCTAAAAGTTGAAACATGTAGATTTGTACAGGATCACGTGATCCCTTTTGAACTCGATCAGATTCTTTTGTCTGTAATCTGCTTTTTGACAAGGATTTTTCACAACAGGAGATATTATTTGTGATTCAGTCTGGGAAGCTGATGTTGCATGGTGTTTATCAACAGTAGAAGCTGATGCAATTAAAGTGTGTTTGTCAGCTGTGTATCATCGCACCCAGGTGATATCTGTCTGACATGCAACTGACAGAACAGACTTAGTATTGGGGCGAGCAACAACTGCAGAATATGGTACACCTGATGACTGAGGAGAGGCTACATTTACTAAACATTTTGCCTTATGATATGTGACAATCTTTTGGATTTGGATTTTGACAATTTCCTATTCACGTTTCTAGACATTGCATGATTTTCACGAAGACATGATCTCCAAGACAATTGACACATTTTGGAGAAGACAAACAGTCAGAACCTTCCTGATCATCTCTACCACATCTATAGCATGTTGCACGATTTCTGCAGGATTGGGCACTGTGACCAAACTTTTGACACTTGTAACAACGAAGTGGATTTGGAATATACTGTTCCACTTCGATGTTACAAGATCCAGCTTTTATGTAAGTTGGGTGTTGGGGTTGAGAAAAAGAAATTAAGTATGTGTCTGTATTTAAAGTTTCTCCATTTTCAGGACCCCTAACCAACGGAAGCAAGAATGTGTACATGGAAAGAAATCCTTCCCGTTCAGAAGAGATAACAGCAGGAATTGAAGGAAATCGATCTATTTTGGCCCGAAACGCGCTCAGCATGGAAAAAGACGATTTGGTTTTCATGCACGAACATCAAATTTGGCAGATATAGTCGCCTTTTCGGATGTAAATTCGACCGTTTCGGTCGCAAGAACGTCTCGTTTGGAAATTGAACGGTACGGAACGGTTACAACTCCGGTTTTGTCCGGTCCCCAATCGGTAATTTTCGACACAAGCGCGTCATTTCCGGATCAAGAACGGCGGGGAAATGGCGACCGAACAAGAATTAGTGAATGTGGTAAGTTACATATTTACCCGTTAGTTCTTACCATTATATTCTAGGTGAAAATAATACCTCGCATTGAGCATAAACAAACACCATTATCCAGCTGACTTCAAGTTCCAGTCATGAAAACGTGCAAATTTCTTTGTATGCGTGGCAGAAATTCGTGTTTTCAGTGGAGGAAAGCTTCCTGCTAATAACAAGACAGATAGTCGTTGTAGTGTTATTTCATTATTTCAATTCAACGTATTATTTCTCAAACAATAACGATAATTCATTTTGACATACGAAAATTCATTGCTTAATTTTAGGAACGGTTAATTAACATTTTCAAACACATAATTCCGATGGTTTTAAGTATCATGGTTTGTTCATTTTTACAGTGCCTGACTAAAAGTGAGTCCATTTAAGCTCCATGTGCAGGACAGCGGTATGTACCTTTGCCTAAATTAGTAACTGATGGTTAAAATGTGTTTGTAGTGTTCATTTGTAAGTTATCTTAATATTGAGCACCAGCAAACTCTGTTGATATGCATTAGAATCTTTTATTCACTTGAATTCATTTCTTACTATCTTGTACCCTCTTTAACCTGTGATTCCTGTCAAGTGTTCAAAAATGAAAAGTATGAATGTAATTATGTCATTTCCTCCCTTGCCGATTATGTAGAGTTACTTGCCAATGTATTTGTGTTTCAGATTTAGAATGGGGCGGAGAAAGTACAAGCTGCCATTAAACAGAGTTAAACGAAGAGTTAAGCCTATCAACAAGACTGGACATACTGTAAAATGCACATTAATCCCTGAGCACAGCACCCCGCTAAAAAAACGACGTGTTGATGTTGACAATACAAGTGGTGGCCCGGAATTTCAGTTATCACCAATCAAGGACGCGTCAGAGGAAAACCACAGCGCTGTGGAATTTCAGTTATCACCTACCCACCACACATCAGAGGAAAGCCATGGTGAATATGTCAGTCATGCCCATGGTCCATTTTCCGCAGCTGTTGATTCAGGTGACAATGTTCCACAAAACAGTTATTTTAAGGATGATAATGGTTCATGTTCTGCCCATGAAATCAGTCGTGACATTTTTTGGGAAGCGTGTGGCAAAAATATTCAGGTCAACTTTAGCCGAGATGCAGTGTATGACAAGTGTGGTTGTTTCGTTGAGTGTACTCAACATGTTGTCAGATCAAGTGTTTTTACAGAAACTGAAAGTGACAGATTAGCAAAACTGTACTCACGTTATCAACATGAATCTGAAAAGAACTTAATCTCCCTCCTTATAGATGCACAACAAAAAGTGTGCAAGGCGGGGCATGGTAATTTTATTGAAGATTTCTTGAAGGTGATTGTGTCTGAAAGACTTGACCTTGATGGGCTCACATTTAAAATCATTCATGAGACAATTCAAGCCCTTCGTGTGGAGTCATTGACACAAATGAGGTTTTCGTGGCAAAGTAAATGTTTTGGGAAACTATTTATGTCTAAGTGTGGAGGGATGGCAATTCGTCTGCTCAGTGGGTGGAAGTGTATTGGATCACTTCTTACAGAGAACACTTTACCTGGCCATATCAACACTGAAGAGGCAGACAGAAATTATCTTAGCCATTCCAAATGAAGATGTGTTATGAAAATTTGATCCTTACAACGGCGACTGAATAGACTCCCTCCTGGATTCTGTGAAAACATTGCAAGACCTTTTGCTGAAGCAGCTAAGGAAAGCAGTGTATGTATTTCACTTGATGGAAAGATCACACCTGGTCTGAAGGATGATAAGGGTGATATTAATCTGCTTGGCAAGGAAGAAGATGGCATGACTCTGAAGATGAAGCAAAATAAATTCAACCATGAACAATCTGCAATTAAAGATTTACAAGTTTCCCTGGCAACGTTTGTTCCTATTACGTCCCTGTCTTTCAATACTGTTGTATCACAACTGAGATGGTTAGTGACACTTTTGAGTGACCATGCCCTTTATCTGGAAGAAGAAATGACAAAGAAGCAGTATGCTCTTGAAAAGTTGAAAAAATGGGTGGAGAAGATTATAGATCATCTAAGTACTGTTTTGTAATTCAGATGATAATTGCCACATTAATGGAAATACAAGAATGAATGGACACTGCAATACATGAATGAATGGACAACAACTGCAGCATGACCTGTGTTCGGAAATGGCACGTCTTCATGGCAATCAAAAATCTTCTTGAAGATTCCCCTGTCAGTCTATCACAATTGTCAAATTATTGTACTTTGTATGATATCGATGACCTGTTGGCATCCTCAGATGATGAAAAACAGAGCTTGGCTTCCTCTATTCAAGACTGGGAACCACAGTACATCAAACAGCACAGTTCACTATGGTTTTCCCTTCGAAAGGAAGTATTGGTCACTGGCAGTGTTCTGTATTCAGCAACTGGAGCTGGAGGTCTGAAAGCTAAAGGGAACATTATATGCATGTTGTTCAAGGACAAGAAAAAGCTAGGTTTTCAGATGAAATTCAGGCAGCTATTGATCATGGGCAGAAGTATGAAAGATTTGCAATGGCAACATTTTGCACAAGATTCATGCCTGGTTTTCTGCCTCAGCATGCATTTTATGAGATTGGATGCCTTCCATTAGAAAATAGCGGAGTGAAAATATTAGTATCACCAGATGGGGCAGTATGCAACACGAACTCTGGGCAAATAGAAGCAGTTGTTGAGATCAAATGTCCTTATACAGCGCCTCTTCATTGTACTATTCCATCAAGGTATTATCTGCAAGTTCAAGCTGAAATTTTTGTAATGATGTTCAGTATTGTTTCTTTCAAAGAGAACTTAACAAGAGTGTTCAAGATTGACAGAGATGAAGAAATATGGAATCTAGCTGGGATATGCTTGCATAAAACATATGGAGTACAACCACCAATAATCCCATCCAGATTGTCTGAATCAAGCAAGCTTCTCTCGGCGAAGCTCAAGTCAGCAGCCAAGACTAATTGCAAACTTGTAGCACAGCTCTGTTCTATTGATGCTATGAACACTGAGAAGACCATTGAACCTATTCTTCCTTTGACGTCTCATCACGTTCCACATCCTTTTAGGTCCGATTTTCCCAAGAACAATGGGAATGCTGATATAAAAGTTATGTTGTCTCTTGTTGAGACCGCATATGCCCACAACAACAAAGTTCATCAACTTCTTCGGAAAAAAGCCACAGAACTTGTAACATTAGTTGCATCAGACACTGATAGATTGTGGAGTAAAAATCAACTGACTGGCACTCCTGTATGCTACTTCTTGAAAGGATATAGTTTACCCATGACTGTCATGCGGTCAATTTTAGAGGACACGTTAGACAAACTTCATGAAATGCAAATTCATGTTCCCTGCATAGCCTTTGATGGTCATTGCATGAAATTGTTGAGAGAAGACAAAAATGGAAACCCACAGACAGTTCTTCAGCTTCAAAAGAGGTACTGGAAAGAAGTTTGTCAAAAGTCAAAGCTATCAATTCTTCAGAAATGAAAAATGCAGGACTTGTCACGTCCCTTGATGACTTGTCTATTGTGTCAGTCCCAGATTCAAGTAATGGACATACATTGCAGTCAATCATTGTTGAAAGAAAAATCAAAGAGAGACTTCCCAGAACCAGTCATCTAATACAGAATCATTCAAAAACATCAACTTGTGATGGGAAAGAAAATAAAGACAAGTTGGAAAAGCTCACAACAGGAAAACCTAGCCCGGATGAAAATCTCATTGCAGAGCTTGAACTTCAGTCCCCAGAAACACACGAGGAAGAGCAAGAAGAAAATGTGAATAATGAACTGAATCCGCTAACCACTGTGCTTATGAAATAGAAGCTATCACTAAAGTTGTCAGTGATGAAAAACTTACAATTCTAATAGATGACCTATCACAATACCATGTTCGCTGGGAAAATAAAAGTTTAAAGCATGCAAAGAAAGTACTTTGTTACTTTAAGCTTCAAAGTAACAGAGTTGAAGGTTGTCATTCAGTTTGTTCGAGGTCATCTTGGAGAAAGCATTTCTCTTTCTGGATCGAAAGCAGATTTACTTATGAGACTGAAAGCTGTGCTCCAGCTGGACGGTGAATTTAACTTACCCAGCAGAAAGAAAAGTGTCAAACCCTTGAGGGTACTTTCAACAAGAATTCTGCAGGGACAAAAATACCCTAAAGGTGCTCTGAATATTTCATATGCAGAATGGAAATTCCCACAAGTGTTGGAGAAATGGCAAAGCAACAGTATGATCAAACATGCAATGTTCATTCCTGACATCGGCTCCAACATACACATTGACTATCAACAAGACTGGTTTTATGTTCCTGAATTCTCTGATTCAAGAAGTCAAGAAGATTGACTCACATCATTTGCTCAGTCACCGTTCAGCCATTTGTAAAGGGGACCTTGGACATGCTAAGAGGCAGCATTTCATTCAGGTAGCAGCTAAAAATTCAACCCCTTTAAAACTTGGAATGATGGAACAACAACTGAATATGCAGTCAACTGACTTTGCACTAATAACCTTCTCACAGAAAGTTCAGCATGGAGACTACAGGCCACGGCCGTCAGCAGAATTATGCAAACTGGCAAGTTAAGTTATTACTTACTTACCTGTACTTACTACGTGTAGTGTATTTTCATAAAGTATATCCAGAGTATCATCGGCCATTGATTTGCAGAAAAGGTGATTCTATTTTATGAGACAATGTACGTACATGATCAATGTCTACATGAACATAATAACTGAATATGTGAAGAAATAAGAAATATTTACAAGGCATGTGATCAGGAAATTTCCTGAGAGTTAATTAGTTATTCTGTTTCCTTTAAAGGTACATGACTGGTTTGCTGCCAGTGATGAGCCTTGAATTTCAGCAGTCGAGAGATGTCAAAAGAAATTAAGATACTTACCTTTAGTAAATCAGCATCTTCTTTGATCTCTGGTGGGGGTAAAACAATACACTTGAACTGTTTCAAATGCTACTTTATCAATCATTATTAACTTGATTCAGAACACTTAACTATCAAAGATCCTGTCATTACATGTCATCATAAACTTGTATACATAGGTATCGGGATTACCTGCAGTCACTGGCCGTCTTCCCCACCCCCCTGGTTCACACACAAAAGGGTATCCCTTATTTTTGTGGGAGGCTAGCCTATCTTCAATAGACGCGGATCTACAGATGTATGCCATAACCCGGCGACAGATCCTTGAGTAGTCAGCCTGGTGAGAGTCTTTACTCAAGCTTAGCTACAATGCCAGGAGCAAAGAACGGGGTACCAAGTGCAGTTGATTTGGAAGTAAACATGGCCAAAATTTGTGGGGAGTGTGTAGTTCGACAAGATCTAACAAGGTGAGGTTTTGTATTGCACAGATATTTTTGAGATTGATATTATTGTAAAATTATGTGGTAACAGTGTATATACTAATGAATACATGTGATGTAATGTTATGTAAGAAAGTGTGTTTACTTGATTTCATATGTTGTTCATATGTTAGTGTATTATTCAGGAGCATAATATGAAAACTTACCAGGCAGTATTACCATGTATTTTCATATTATTAAACAACTGTTTCTATTGCCTTCAGGGCAATTTCAACTCGCCTGTCAAGTGCACCAGTATATCCCCAGATGCTTTTGGAAAAAGGAACAGGGCCATTATTGGAACCAAAAGCTGTGTCAACATTCATCAGTGCAATAACTATTCAGGTAGTGTATCGTAGTATCAACGGTAACCACTATTCTATGTATTAAGTAAAGCCTGCCATGGGCTCAGCAAATTTGTCTGTAGAAGAAAACTGTTATACATGTACATACAGACTGGTCTGGGTGCAATGCTACATTGATTTTCAGTGTAGTGTCACTTATGGTTCAGTAGTAGTACAGTTAATGCTTTCAGGTTGCACTGCAACACAAACCACATTGGTAGCGCAGGCTTTCTCCCTGCCACAAAAATAGTAGCCATGCTGTAAGTCACTCATAAAAGCGGTATTAAATCTTCACTTCTTTGATAGGTTGTGAAATCCCATGTGGTTTCTAGAAATACCCGCCAGTGATAAAAGAGTACGGAATGTAAGTGTTCACTGTTAAGTAATAAAGTATGTTACGTTACAAGATTTTGCCTATTCAAATTCAGTATGTACAGTATAGTGTCAATAAATAAAATATTGTTACAGGATCATCTCTTTGGTGCACCACAACGAAGGCGTCTCAGCAGGAAGAAACCTAAAGGCATTTCTGCTATACATGAACCTGGAAAAGGAGGGCATGGAGTGAGACACTTTCACAAGATTGACGAGTCAAAAATAAATCCTCTCATCAGAGCAGGAATATCAGTGTACTCAAAATAGACTTTGTGTTTAACCATTGCAGAGACACCGGGATAAAGTGTTTATCTCCATATATTAGCTCTGGATGTGAAAAAAAGGAGGGACAAAATATGTCACACAAACTTGTTTTATTGAGGCATCTTCACAAACAAAACTGGATATAGCTTAATTGTACATAAAGAATCTGTGTTTTCAATACTAGGATCCACCGCATAGCTACAATATTGCTAAGTGTGGTGGAATACTAAACTAAACTCACTGACTCACTCACTCACTCTATAATGGCTATTTCCGGCTAAACCATAAAATGCTTGCATTTTTTCATGACAGACTGACACTAAGTACAGTCCATTATCATAATGTTTTTGGCACAGTGAATAAACATTAAAACAACAAAAAATACCGTGGCTGACACCAAGTCCAGTTCATTATCACATTAGTTTTGGCACAGTGAATTAATATTAATAGAAAAGACCTGTATCAATTGAAATAATATCTTTAGCAAACAGCAGCATTATAACGATGTAACAATAAAATGAAAAACATTTTTCTAGAAATGAGACAAGCATAGTAATGAATTAGTTCAGAAAAAAAAAATAAAAAAATACCTTAAGCAACTTCTCAGATGTTTGTCTCCTAAATACTTGATAGTCTGGACAGAAGACTCTTTTTTAATATGTAAAAAACGTGTTCTTGTGAAGTAAAAACCCACTTTCTTGAAAAATATCTTATTAACTGACACAAATGCTACATTTAATATGTTAAGACTTTAGTTAAAATGTTTGAGACATACTGTGTTATGTCCCCAAAGGAATGTGTTTGTATTTTGTGATAAACATGTTGAATGATTCATGGCAGATACGAATGAAATAAAGACGTTTTACCTTCAGAATATTTATACTTATTACACCAAAGCGGTCCACTTTGAACTGACTGGGGTACGTGCACATTTTACATTTTCCTTGTGTCAGATTGCTCCTCGCTTTGAATGTATGACCACATATGTCACATACATGTGAACGGCGACATGTCTTGAGACAGCAGACTTCCACTTACTCTGATAACTGCAAGAGGAACACTTATAGAGAGTTGGTTCATCCACATGAAGCACAGAATTCCCTTTTAACTCACTTCTTGTAGCAAATTGGCTGTGACACACTTCACACTCAAATGCTTTTGTGTGGGTCTTTATACGCCACTGAAGTTCTGATTTGGTGGGGAACTTCCTGTCACAAGATCCACACTCATATTGTTCACCAGAATGTTGTTTAATGTGCTCCCCCATGCCTCGAAAAGTCTGCATGAACTTGCCACATGTGTTGCATTTGTAGACCCCAGTTCCCCTATGCTCACGTGCTAAGTGTTCTTTCATTGTATCGTTGCAGAAGAAATGGGTTGGGCATTCTGGACACTTGATATGGAAATCCTGTAAGTGCCGCCTCTTACGAGAAGCCATAGATTTCTTGAGCAATGTCTTATTGCATGTTCCACATACTTCCGTATATGTAGCAATAGTTGGCAGGGTATGCTTTGACGTGTCTGGAAAGAAAGGAAGTGGGTTTAATTTTTTTTCATCTCATAGATCTCATGCTACACAAATCACATCACGAATACAAACGACTTAATCTATGTTGGTTAATTCTTTAAATGATACTTTTTAGTTAACAAGACATATTTCAGTAATTTCAGCCATATACTAAGGATAATTAGCTTCAAAACTTCACTATGAAATGTAATGATCAAGAAGCTGGTATGGTAATGGCTCGGCCTACAGTGGTGTTTCGTCAATGTTACATTCACTGCCTCTTAACAAAAGAGAATCAGATGTCAAGTTTGTTTTGTTTCATATGTTCATTACCAGAACTGTGATGTTACATTTCTAAGTGAAAACACAAATCAATCGAAGTAGTTCATACTACATACCACAGTCAATGCCAACGGTCCCTAACATACACAGTTCACTCTCACTGGATTCTGTAGTTCCAATGGTTGATTCTTGAGATGTTTTATGAAAAAAACTGGTAATGTTTGTATTCTGCAAAATGTCCCCTTTTCACTATGAAAATGATTAGAATATTGGAAATGGCGGAGTCAACAATTGATTTCAATGGAATACTAAGGGGTGCAAAAAACATGATGTCAAGAAAAAACATTTCGAATGTAAGGGTAATGATAGCAAACGACTTTCTTTATTTGGCCAAATTCATGACATGGCTCAGAGACAGTTTTAATGTACATACTAGGAAGTCACTTTTGGGAAATCTCCTTAAAAAATATCATGAAATGAATTAGCATATGCGACATGTGTACCGGATACACTGAACACATCTTGTGTATGAGAAGCAAAAATTAAGTCATACAATGATTGGCTCATACTATTGATTCAATGACCGAATGAGTGTTTTAATGGAAATTAACATTTCTTTCGGCAAACTGTCATTATTCACACATACACTATAAAGTCGGTCTCAATATCACACGCTGAGACGGGCAGCATCTATATCTGCCAAATTTGATATTCGTGCATGAAAACCAGATCGTCTTTTTCCATTCTGAGCGCGTTTCGGGCCAAAATCGATCGATTTCCTTCAATTCCTGCTATTATCTCTTCTGAACGGGAAGGATTTCTTTCCATGTACATAGTCTTGCTTCCGTTTGTTAGGGGGGCCTGGTTTTTCTTAAACGTGAATCCTTTAACATCAGTGACTCCTTGGTTTTGCAGTTCAGTAACGATTTCCGTTCCACTCACGTGGGCATGCCAGTAGTCTCTGTCCCTCAAGATGCCTTTGCCACTGTTCAAAGACTTGTGAGGAGAAACTGAAACTTTAGTATTTGCAAGCTGTGTGGCTGTGAGGGTAGCTGATCGTTTTGCTGTTTTACACTCTATGAGGAGAATCCCTGATCTAATTTTTCTAACAGCTTGGACATCACCAACAAGTCCATAAATTGCTTTTGATGTGGCAAACGGATTTAACTATAGTGGTTCACCATCAGTTGGAGATACAACCAAATCTCTACTCCATGTATCTGGATATCTGTTTGTGATATTTTCCTCATCAGAGGACGAACACTCATCTAGTGCTCGTTTATGTTTTTGGGGGGTTAGCCATGGTTAATAATAGAAAGTTCACCATTCCCGCTCCCCACCTTCCACAGAGTATCACATGGACAATGCTATATACCAGTGGATCTCCGATTGGCAGCACCAAAGATACTAAAATGGTATACTCCAGCAGAAGATTAATAGAAAATTAATCGATCTACCAGACTGGCCCATGAGCCACCGCCTTCTTGGCATAAGACTCAAGGCAAAGTTAATTACATCACTTTTCAAACCTACAAGTGTTATATGAGTGAAAGCCAAGACCAAAATTGAAACAATACAAAATCAAATGTGTGCAATTACATAAGCCACGTACACGGCTTGGCTTGACCAGCTGATTGGTCGAACCGGGCCCATTTGACTACGCGAAGTCATGGCCAAAGTGGTGTTTAAGCAACATGAACACGGTTGCTGGCCCCTATTGCCCTCAACCACCAGGATCCCTTCCTCCGCCGACACATGGCCGCAACCCACGGCAAACGGGTTGGTGGACCAATTATCCCCCCGGGTCCACTACGGGGGTGTCGGCGAGCTCTTGGCGTTACCCAGAACTCACCACGAGGAGGTGGCTCCCCACGGGTGCTTTCATTCAAAAACCCGAGCATGAACTTGAACAAAGGTTCAAATGAATAATAGTACGAGTTCGCAAGGGATAATAATAAGATGAACCCGCAATTCGTGTATTCGGGTTTTCTTCCGGGGCCTTACCGTTCACCTCGTACCGTACCGGGGAGGGGGGGTCTCAAGGGCGCTCCAATGAAAATTTACGCGAACAATCCAATTTAGTGAAGTGGGAATGTCCCGTAACCATGGAAAGTACTGTGACGTCACCACTACGTCATCAATCACCATGACGACGCCATGGAAACGACCTTTGACCGGCCGAAGCCTATTAAAAGGGCGCTCATCATCACAACGGCCCTTCTGACAGCAATACTTGTAGAGATAACTTCCACGTCCTACGAAGCAATCTTAGCAAGATGGACCTGTACGACAGTGAGTCGGAAGAACACAACCCTACTACCACTACTAATGACAAGAAGAGAAAAGTTGAAATCATTACAATCAACACCTCATCAAGCGACGAGGATTACCAATCCACCACCAAGAAAAACCAGCAGCAAACCATGACGAGATGTGAATACCCTCGTCCAACGGGGGAGCAATAACCGATTCAGGTGAGGAACCCGCTATCCTTACTCAGACTATTGACCATGTGGACAGTAACGATGAAGATTTTCAAACATTCAGGCCATTAAAAAAAAAGACAAAAAACAACAAACACACAAGCAACATACTGGTGCATAGTCATACAAACCTCGTGTCAGTTTAATGACTTTAAACAAAAAACATATTACAAAGACTTAATGGCCAGGCTGAACAAGGTAAGTACAGACCACCGTAACAGACCACAGTATGTAATCGCAGAGCACACACCAGATCAAATGGATAGGCAGGAAACGGGCAAACCCTGGAATGCAGTCCATCACTAACACGTAGGTGTAAAAATGAACGCATACTATCACATTACAAAAAATAATCACTTCCAGAAATTCACCCAAACAATCAAAGACAATTACCCAGCACAGATGAAATCAGCCAGGGTGGATAAAGTACATACAAACAAAACCTAGACAAATCAGAGAAATGACAACAGAATTTAGAACAATGGCAAAGGAAAACAAACCAAAACAAAATGGCGAAGAAACAGACAGAAAAAAACAAAAACCAAAAAACAACACGAAATCGAAATTTCTCATCGATCTGATTAAACAAAACAATCTCAAACATGTCGGTGAAGTCCTGCAACTGTATAACGACAATAAGTTAACCGACGAACAAACAACAAACTTGTTCGAGATAATTGCACAAAGCAATTACAACACCTTGATCCAGAAAGCTTTATCACTTGAGCAACAAATGAGTCAACAGCTAACCTTTGATGAATTACTAACAGAGTACATGCAAAGCACAAACCAAAAACAAACAGAATACGAAACAAAGGAACGTTCACTCCACATATTCCACCAAACACAATGAATGGGACGAAAACCAATTCGTCCGAGATATGTACCAGATCTTGAACAAAACTAAAAGGAAAGTGAATACTTTCATTCTACATGGCCCAACCAAAAGCGGAAAGTCAATGCTCCCAATAGCACGATTCCATGGGGAGGCAAAACTTTCAGGCAACACCACCTTCATATTGTGATCGAAACCTGATCATATGCGTAACACAAACTGATTTCGATGACGAAGGGGACGAACTCCTTCAAAACATTGATGAGAATCAATTCGTGACTGAAATGACATGCCAATGTCTGACACAGGGTTCCTTTTACCTAGATCTCATCTCACCCCAGAAACCTCAAGACCGTTGGTGGCGACATCAGTACGGGAACCTTCCACCGATGACCGAGGAATGGCTCCACCGCTATTCAAGATCCAGGAAGATACGACCATTCGGCCAGGACCACATGGAACAATTCTTCACCATGGTCGTCCAGAAGTACCCCGACGAACCAGACCAGATGTACAGGAAAAAAACATATAAGACAAAACACGATTACACATACACGTACAATGACCAAACCCCACGTGTTCGACACTACTTTGCTTATTCTATTATTCATTTTAAACTCTCCGAACACGAAAATTCAACCATTTTCAACTATTCAACCACGTGCAACCATCGTCGCCTATCTCACGCAGGCGTTGAAAATCGCGACATTTGTAAGAACACGTGTACTCGTAATGACGAATCCTTCCGCGGATCTGATGTGTGCATATTCTTCAGGGTGAGCAAGTGATGTATGAGGGTGTTCAATAGCATAGCTAAGGCCATTGTAAAAAAACTTCCACATGAATCGTTCTTTTCAAACTGGTGCAAGTGGACTCAACCAAATGACAAACTATGACCATCGATAACTACTTTACGTAGTCTGCGTCAGTTGACCAGTCCACGTTGTTATCAAAGGTCCTAATTAAGTAACAAGCTTGTCTTAGCAATAACAAAACTGTTCGCTGTTAAAATACCGCCAGGGTGCACACTGCAAGTAAATTTGAAGAACCTCCTACCTCAATAACAGTAATTTATTTGGCTACAATCCCCATCACCCCTATCTAATAGACAAACCAACGGCAATGCATTGGAATGTGGAAGGTTCCAACTTCAACTGTTGGAGGGGGTATAGGGTGCGTATTTTTTTGTATTGCGCACAAAGCCCTAAGATATATTTTAGGTTTCAAATATTTCTGATCTAAAATAATGCTCTTGTGATCTGAGGAACACAAGGCCCATATTTATTTTCATAGTGGCTGAAATAACCGAATTCAGAAACACCCTCTGTGGCAAAGAGCAGTTCCAGATGCTACCATGGGAACCAGCCAATATGGGCCTGCTTAACACACGTTGCTCTGCCCGTGGTCGAAGTAAATGAGTACTGACAGAAACATGTGAGTGGACGTTTTGATTTACTTTCGTGTGTACAGTGTCGATAGAAACCATGTATTGGCCCACTTCCGGGTGTTATTGAGTATTAGTGAGTGAGTGAGTTCATATTTATCGTCACATCGGCAATATTGCAGCCATATCGGGACGAGAACAAGTCATAACGACAGTGTAGAATGAATGAATAAAACCCTGTTGACGAAGAACAGTAAAACCACTAGTAAATATCACAGATAGCCATTTAAGACTAGTAATTAAATCTAAAACAGTTTAACTATAGAGGACAATACAATATAAAACTGGGCTATAGACTGCCAACAACTGAAGGTAGATCACCACACTAGGGACCATGGGGACTTACATTACTTTTGCTACCTGCATGGACCCTAGCTGGATTTACACCATCCCCTCAGTCGCTAGCAATTTAGGCACATCTAGCCATGTATTTAAAAGGACATATATACTACGATTAAAAAAGCGAAGAGTTTGAATTTACTTTGAATGTTTGTGGACTTACGTACCCTCTCAGAAGGACAATAATTTTACAGTACTTTAACCTCCCTCGACGATACAGCCACTAACAATCTTAGTTATCAATAATTTAAACCTTCAATCATAAAATATTCACCTATTTACAAGTCTAATATCAAAAGTCTTTTAAAAATGCAAGAATTAAACGAGAACTTATGTTACTGAAAAGATCCTTCATAGTTCGGGATTTAAAATATTTATCTCTTGTGATGGAATATTCGATACAGTCAAGCAAGACATGCTTGACCGTGATGATTTCATCACAAGGGATGCAGAACGGAGGATCCTCACCTTTCAATAAGTATTCATGAGTATATCTCGTATGGCCAATACGACATCGCCGCATGATGACCTCTTCAAATCTGGACTGACAACCCAAGTAGGTATAACCAATATAAGGTTTTATTTCATGTAATTTATTAATGCCTATTTGGGTGTCCCACTTCTTCTGCATCAGATCACGGATATAAGATATAGTGGTAGCGTTATAATCAGAGTATGGAATAAGAAGTGGTGTCACAGACTTGATGAGTGCTGCCTTGGCAGCAAGATCGGCCAGTGTATTCCCAGAAATGCCTACGTGGCTGGGTAACCAACAAAAGACGATGTCGTATTGGCCAGTAGCAAGATCATGATGCAATTTAATAATTTCTATTAAAAGTGGATGTTTGCAAGAAATACTTTTAATAGCTTGAAGGCAAGAAAGAGAGTCCGAATAGATTATATACTGCTTATGTTTGGGGTGTCTTTGAACATATTTAAGAGCCGTTAATATGGCGTTAGCTTCAGCTGTGAAAATAGAGCTGCAATCTGGTAATCTCGAAGATATTGTTCTGGATCCAATGACAGTGGCACAAGCTACTGCGCCACCGTCCTTGGACCCATCGGTAAATATGGGTTTGTAATTGCTATATTTACTTTTTAATTGATGATATTCTTGTTTATATTGTAATTGATTAGTTTCTGACTTTTTAAACTGTGTAAGAGTTAAATCAACTTGTGGCCGCACTAGTTGCCAAGGAGGAGAAGAAATCAAACGCGAAGGAGATACAGTCTCCAGCTCAATGCCAGCACCAGAAAGGAATGGTTTAACCCTAAGCCCAAGAGAAGATTTCTTAGTATATATATCCTCATAGAGGGGATTAAAGACACAGTTAAAAGCAGGATTAGACTTAGAAAAAAGTTTTGTAATATATTGTACAGATAATTTTATACGGCGTTGTGAAAGAGATGGTTCATCTGCCTCGACGTAAAGACTGTCCACGGGAGAGGTTCTAAAGGATCTGAGACAGAGTCTAAGACCTTGGTGGTGCACAGAATCTAATAGTTTTAAGTTGCTTTTACAGACTCCTCCATATACGATGGACCCATAATCAAGCTTTGAGCGGACCAGTGATCTATATTGGTGAAGTAGAGTAGCTTGATCACCTCCCCATTTTGAATTGGAAACAACTTTTAGTAAATCCACAACCTTCAAGCATTTATTTTTTAGGTATTTAATGTGTGGAATAAAAGTTTAATGGGAGTCAAAAATTATACCCAAGAACTTGGCCTCCTTGACCACTTTGATGGGAGTGCCATTTAGAAACAGTTCTGGGTCCTTATGTGGCTTATATTTTCTACAGAAGTGTAGACAATTAGTTTTTGACTGAGAAAATTTAAAGCCATTTTCGAGACACCATTTATTCATTTTGTTTAAACACAACTGCAATTGCCGTTCAATAGTATGCATATTTTTACCTCGACAAATATTAAAATCATCCACGAAAAGCGACCCATCAATTGAATCATTTAAAACCTTGGACAAACTGTTAATCTTAATGCTAAACAGTGTGACAGACAAAATACTGCCCTGTGGAACATCCTGATTGTAATGATCAGACAGGGTTGAACCCACTCGGACCTGAAACTGTCGGTCATTTAAAAAGTTGGATATAAATTGAGGTAAACGACCTCGTAATCCAAAGTCATGTAAATCTTTTAAAATTCTATGTTTCCATGTTGTGTCATACGCTTTTTCTAAATAAAAAAAGATTGACACTGCATGTTGTTTATTAATTATGGCATTTTTCACAAAAGATTCTAAACGCACTATATGATCGATAGTACTTCTGTTTTTACGGAAACCGCATTGTATATCTGTTATTAGGTTATTGGTTTCCAAGTAACAAACAAGTCGATTATTTATCATGCGTTCCATCACTACAAAAAAAGTGGGTAATTGCGGAATCCAGTTGGTTTCTATTCCCTGAAACTCACTAACTGAGTTTCCAACTAGATTCCATTTTGGAAATGTGATTTTGGTATTTCTGTAAATGGAAACCAAAATGAAACTAAGTTCGGGGGTTTCTTGTTGGTTTCCATACCTTGAATTTGCAACTCTCAGATCTCACTAAATGGAAACCAACATAAAAGTAGAAAATGTAGTTTCATGTTGGTTTCCATTGCGCTGTTTTGAGTAACATAAAATGTGTAATTGTTTACCATCCTGACATCCAGTTGGTATCCATTCAGTAAAACTGGGTGACCTAGTTTCCAAATAGAATCCATAATGGATACTCTAAGCTCCAGTGATGGAAACTGACACGAAGCTATGGTCATGTGTTGGTTTCCATTCCTGACTGAAACTTAGCTTTCACGAGGTGTTATAATTCAATCTGAATGTGCCTGGGGAAGGAATAGTAGATTCGTATCCTTACTTAGATGAACAAGACAACAAAAGTAAATTGTTGATGCATCATTCTTTGGATATCACAATATTAAATGTGGCTTCAAACTGATGATACAAGAACAAACTATACACTTTTTTCCTTCACATTCTTGTTTATTCGTAATGAAATGAAGCATCATATTCCAACTACCATGCACACAAACTTCGCAATAACCGTACTAAACATGCAAATGGTGAAATGAGGAATGGCTATAAATGGCCTTTGCCTATCTATGTGCGCGTTTCTCTAGATTGGGATGAATGGGGCAAGTCCAGGTTTCGGTTGTCTGCTTTGTCAAATTGAGGATCAGACGCTTTCTTTATCTGAAAAGAAATAATAAAACAGTGATATCTATATACAAGAATAAAAGGTGAGTTGACTCTGCATAGAAACATTGCTCCAACTTTTATTATATATTAATCATAACTTATTGGATCATTGAGTTGTATTCCTTTCAGTAAATATATTGTATAGAAATAAATAAAATTAAAGCCACTTGAGCAATAGCAATAGTTCAGATATATATTAATAATTAAAAGGTAAATGATGCAATATATAAAAAAACAGGCTATAGACTGCCAACTCCTGGGAATGTGAAAGAGTATAAGCATTTAGGAAGATTAGTATAAGTGATTAAAACAATTGTCAGTTCCGTACTTACATCATGATATTTATGCAGAATATACGTGAATTATACAATAAACTGGGGCAGTGCGTAAAGTTTTGCGTTAAAAGCATTTATAGTTGGCATACTTAAACACTGAGTTGAAATACTTGACAACTAATCAGTGTCAGGTCATTAGTGTGTCGGGGTTCGTGTGTCGGCTTCATTGGGGCAGTCCCCACTTAACAGGCTCCTATTATCAAAATTAGCTAGCTGTAAAAACAATAGAACTTACCTGAGTCAGGTGTTGACAGACAAAACCGGAAGTAATGAACCAGTAATTCATGGGCAGGCGAACTCGTGACATTTTATAAAAGCAACAGTTTTATGTACTGAAGTGGTCGTTTTCAGCCTTTGTCTTAAAATCACATCCAAATTGGGTCAGAGAAGGATTTCGTGCATGCCAATCGAAAAAGGATCAGGTATTTCTTATTACCCACAATGCCCCTACGCACGGTTGACGCCATTTTGTCACTTAATCCCAAGTTGTTTTGAGACGACTATTTTGAAAGCAGTTCCCACCCGATATGTCCAGTAACGACGACCAGGAAGTCAACACAGTGCAGTATTCCTACGTTTGCCCGTGTTATCTGATTCAAGAGAATGGCAATGAGATTTACAATAGAAGCTTTGGAGATTTGGATACGTGAAAAATTGAGAACAGCAGCAGTCGTTGATCGCAGCGGGAGAAAAGGAACATTCCACGATCTGGTCAGGTACAGTGTTATTTTCTTGAAATAAGCAAATATTATTCGTAACGTTTAATGTAAGTAAGTAACAACTGCAATACATATGAAATTTTAGACTTGATGGACCTCGGTAAACAAATGCGTGTCGAAGTCTTAGCAAGAGAGATGTATGGCTTCCTTCACTCAGCACTCGGTTAATTCAAGAACTCAATATTACTGTGATTTGGATCAGCTCACACACGATTAAAATGGTTCAATGTGTTAATGAATGAAAAATTATCTATAGTAATTATCTACTATCTCTAGTATATTATTAGTAATGTGCTTGTTACGACTCAAAATAACTTCAAACGTATTTCTAAATACGAATATTTATTTAAGACATCCTTTTCATATTGCTTTTGATATTTGCACGTTTGAAAACAATGTAGTCGGGGATAGTGTGTCATTTTGCATTTATAGGTTAGGGATTCTCTGACCAGATTTGGTGCATTATATATTGTTTGAGTGAAATTTCAAAATTGAAATTTCACAATGTTTTCAAACTAATATTGAATATTTTTATATTATTGATAATTTAGATTTGCCATCTGATGTAAGTAGTGTTATGCTTATCTTATCAAGATTTAACGAACTCTGAATGAAGAAATGTGGATTGTGTTAGTCCCACAGAAAAGGTTAGGAAGAGTTTTTGATATAAAGAATATATGGGTATACAATGATGGATTGCCAACCCAGAATAGTATATGAATTTGCTGACCTGGATTCTTTTCATCTAGCATATTCTACACTTTGCAAATTGATATTTATTCTTTTTATTCGACACTTTATTGTTATCAAGAGTGCAATATGACAAGTTCCTGACTCTTTTTAATCGATACATTTCTACGTTTCCAGCATAAAGGAGGGCAGTGTTGGAAAAACTGAAGAAGGCAGCCAGGACCAACTCATTTTGACATACAAAAGGTATGTATAACCTGAACCGTCCAGTACATAATGTACATACAACATAACCAAATAATCTAAATCCTAGGACTCAATAAAAATGCATGACACATTCACTATTCTTGTAACCTCCAACTGGAAACATGTTTCACTTATAGTTATGCATCATGCACATGTCTCCTTTCAGAAGCTTTTTGATGGGTTTGGATGAACAAGATGGATCACTTAAGAAGGTGTGGGGAAAGCAGAGGCCCACGGCTTGTACACAAAGAACGGCAAAGACTTCAGAGTAAGTAAACGTATTCTAGTCATTTTACATCTTGCACAGATTAAAAATTTTAAGGAAACCTTTAAAATATCAAGTTAATTTGGATTCTTTCTATATACATTCAAGGAATTTCAAAATGAACACTGTTTAGAAAGTGCGATTTATCCTTTGAAAAATACAGCTTAAAGAGTTTTAAATATTATGCGGCACATTATGCTGCAGCGTTTGCTTGTGACCCCATATTCATAGCTTGTCTGGATGAATGACTCCACATTATTGGTTAAGAAAACATGCCTTTTCACAATAACGGATAAATCGTAGTTCATAATGTGCATGGTAAGTAACATTCAGAAAATAAATTATTGCTTTCAAAGGCGAATTTCTTCATGTCTCTGCACTCTAACATATCAATAAGCTGTTCTGCGATTGAAACTTTTGATGCCAAATGCTCAGTTTATACTTTTTGATCTCTTCGCTTATCGGGCATGGGGTTCAGTGTATTTCACCTCAAGCAATGTTTGACAGTTTTCTTTTCTCTAGCCATGGATATCGTAGACGAATGCTTGTTTGTACTGATAGTTTGTTTTCTAAATTTCAGAAGCTGGAAAGCAGGGAGGCTGTGAAACGATTGACTGGTCGGAGAAGAAGCACACAGTTCTTCCTCTCTTGGGGAAAGAGCTAACATTTTTCAAACTAGGAAGCCAAGTGATATGGGCTGGTCTACAGTGTGTTTTGAGCAAAATATTCTGTACTCACTGCTAATTATTCCCTTGCTTTTGTTTCATTTACTAAC
Organism: Haliotis asinina; assembly: GCF_037392515.1. NCBI lineage: Eukaryota > Metazoa > Mollusca > Gastropoda > Lepetellida > Haliotidae > Haliotis > Haliotis asinina. The sequence continues at coordinate 90,962,325 of NC_090280.1, forward strand.
TTGAATATTCCGAATATTATTTGTTTACAAACATATTGTTGAATATAAATAAACTTTTCATGAATTTGTGTTTTATTCTGTTTTTTGTCATCCTGAAGCCTTTTACCATTATGCAATTGTATAAAATACCCGATTTGCTACATGTGAGACATGAAACAACATCTTTTCCGGAGGACCGGGTAAAGGGCCGACACGAGCAAGTTTCAGTTCATGGAAACTAGGTATTAAACTAGGTTGGAAACTACAACACGGAAACCAGGTTGAAACCTGCAATAAACTCATACATGGAAACCAGATTGAAACCTACAATAAACTCATGAATGGAAACCAAGTTGAAACCTACAATAAACTCATACATGGAAACCAACTGGATCCCGCTTGGAGGAGTGGGTAATGAAACGAACTGGAAACCATCCTGAAATGGTGCAGTTTCAGTTGCATGGAAACCACAATGAAACTATAGGAAACTCCCTGGAAACCAACTGGAAATGTTGGTTTCCATGACGTTTCTTCTCGATTTCAGTGTTCCGGAAACCAGCTTATTTTTGCAGTGCATGGTCTTGCAAACACAGCTAGTTAGTGAAATGAGCCTATAATTCGAAGGGTTAGTGTGAACACGTCCAAGTTTAGGAATAGGAACAATAATAGCATCACGCCACGACGAAGGGAACTTTCCACTTTTCCAAATGTTATCAAAAATATATAACAGTGTCTCCAAACATGAGTCTGGCAAGTGTTTGAGGAGTTGATAATGTATGCCATCAGCTCCAGAAGCAGTATCGTGAGCCTGATCAAGAGCAGTGTGAAGTTCATGTATCGAAAATGTTTCATTGTAGTCTTCTCCATTATCTGAAGTGAAATTAATAGGTGTCTTTTCCTGCTGTTTTTGATATTTTTGGAATTCAGGTACATAATTAGATGAAGAAGAGTGTTTGGCCAACGTCTCACCAAGTTTATTTGCAATATCTGATTTACTGGTCAATAATTGGTTCCCATCTTTCAGATGATGGATACTAGATGTTGATCCCTTACCCTTGATTTTCTGGATCATATTCCACACCTTTGATATCGGCGTGCGCGAATTAATTTTTGAGACATAGTCCTGCCAAGAGTGGCGTTTACTTTGCTTGAACGTACGCCGAGCTTTGGCGTTCAAAATTTTAAATTTATCTAAATTGTGGACCATAGGATGGCGACGAAAGTAATGTTCGGCTTTCTTCCGTACCTTCCTAGCCTGTTTGCATTTATCTGTAAACCATGGTTTTCGTATGTGAGGAATTGAAGAGGACTTTGGGATACACTCGTCAGCGATAGTATTTAACTTATCTGAGAAACATTTAATGGCATCAGGAATATCATTGAAAAGTTCAGGTTTAAGTTGTTCAGCACAGAGAATTTCATACAGAGGCCAGTTGGCCTTTTTAAAATTCCATCTTGATGATGGAGGAACGTCAGATGGATTCACAGGTTTTAGTATTGTTGGGAAATGGTCACTTCCACAGAGGTCGTCATGGACTGACCATTCAAATTCGTTCAACAGGTTGGAGTCAGTTAGTGACAAATCAAGAGATGAATATGTTCCTGTGCCAGGATGTAAATACGTGTTTGAACCGTCATTATAAATGCATAAATCATTGTATGAAATAAAATCCTCCGGCACTTTACCTTTGGTGTATGTATTAGCGCTACCCCAGAGTGGGTTGTGGCTATTCAAATCTCACATGATTAAACATGGTTTAGGTAGCTGATCATAGAGAGCCTGTAAATCACTTAGTTGAACAGTTGATGACGGTGGAATGTATAAGGAGCATGAAGTAAAAGCAACCTGTAATGTAAGTCGCACTGCAACGACTTGGAGATTTGTTTTAAGTGGAATTGGACTGTGGATAACATTGTTCCTCACCAGGATTGATGATCCACCAGAGGCTCTATCACCCGGAGGAGAGAAACAGTGATACGCATTGCACTGGTCAAAATTATCGGTCTGTTTCAGATAAGTTTCCTGGATACAGAATACTGACGGGTTAAAATTTTGGACTAATAACTGTAAATCGTTTAAATTAGTCTTAATTCCTCTACAATTCCATTGGATGATAGGTGAAGATATCATTTCTGCAGAGGGAGGACGAGAGATCTACCCCTCACCTTCCGTGAGGGCGAAAGGCTATGTGTCCTGCCATGTCTATGGTCAGACACATCCATGTCCTCAAGAGAGCCAAATTTATTAAAAATCTGGATCTGGTTGTTTGCCCCTTTTGGGACTTTATTGCTGTGATGCTTTTTACCCGTTTCACTGTTCGTTTTAGACTTGGTCTTTGCTTAATGTTTCATACTTGAATCTTGTTGAGATGATGGTTTCTATGAATTAGATGGATCCTGCTCAGATGATACCTTTGGTTGAACGACTGAGATGTAGTTTGTGCACTGGCGGTCTTTTGTGGTGGTTTCGCCTGGAGTTCAACAGGTAACAAAGTGGGCGCCGAAGTCTTTGTCCATGTGTAATTGGTCTGACATCCTACTGAACTGCATGAAACAATGGAACGTTTGACAGGAAGTGAAACAGAAACAGCGCTAGCATATGACAGGCCTGACTGTTCTTGTGCAAGAACAATTTGTTTAGCTTCAACGAATGTAATATTGCGGTCATGCTTTATCCGTGATATCTTAGACTGAAGCTTCCAGGTTGGACATTCCTTAGAGGAAGAAGGATGACAACCAGAACAATTAACACATAGTGGAGGATTATCACAAAAGTTTGTGTTTTCACACGATCCTGCACACCGATGGCAAGCAGCTTGATTATGACACGATTTAGAACCGTGCCCATATTTCTGACATCTGTAGCATCTCAAGGTATTAGGGATAAATGTATCCACCCTCAAATTTCAGTACCCAGCTTTCAATGATTGTGGATGCACGGGGAGACCAAAAGTAAATAGATACGTGTTTGTGATTTGATCATTCTTTCTGAAAGTGAAACGTTTAACACTAGTGACTCCTTGGGAACATAGTTCTTTAACAATGTCAGCTTCTGTCATATCAGAAAGGCAACGCCCATTGTCACGGACGATGCCCTTAGAATTATTTAGTGATCTGTGAGGAGAAACCTCAACTGGAATATTGGCTAGAGATTTGGCTGAAAGCAGGATCTGTGATTGGATTTGTTTCCTACACTCGATGAGCAGAGAACCAGATCGTAGTTTCTTAATTTCTTTTACCTCACCGACCAAACCTTCAACACCCTTAGCTACAGCAAAGGGGTTTAGCCGTAGAGGACCACCATCAGGTGCTGTCATGACAACGAAACGTGGCCAGTTTTCATTGGTGATGAGAGCTGTGGGAGTCTCATCCTCCGACGAGAACGAATCATCAGACTCGTGGGAACGTTTTTTGAGTGGGGGTGCCATGTTATATATATATGATTCACCCTCCTAGCTCCCCACCCACCACGGCGTGTCAACAAGGACGATGCCATATGTCTGCGGATCTCCAACAGACGACACCAGGGATATTAGGAGGGTATACTCAAGCAGGAATAATCTTGAAAAGATAGATCCTACCAGATTGGCCCATGAGCCACCGCCTTCGGACATAGGACTCTAGGCAAATGAACAATTCAGTAAGTTGTCGTATCATAAAAATAAATGGCCAAGGCCAGAGTATACATTCCAAAATATGCATAAATACTTACCATGCACAGGGCTTGGCGTGACCAGCCGATTGGTAGAATCGGGCCTATTCTACTACCCGTCTAGGTGAAGTCAGGGCCAAAGTGGTGTGTTGAGCAACAGGAACACGGTTATAGGCTCCTATTGCCCTCAACCACCAGGATCCCCTTCTCCACCAACACAGGGCTGCAACCCACGGCAAACGGGTGGGTGGACCAAATATCCCCCCGGGTCCACTACGGGGGTGTCGGCGAGCACTTGGCGTTACCCAGCACCCACCACGAGGAGGTGGCTCGCCACGGGTGCCTATTGAGTATTAGAAGCACGGGAATATTTTGTTTTAGACAGCCGGCTAACATACGTAAGCCCTATAAAACATTTTAGTTTAATATAAGCCTGCCAAGATTTTCTATCGTAGTATTTATGTCATTTCAAGTTTGGCTAATATTTCACACAGTCGCTAGCAGTGAAAAGATACTGTCCCCATAGTTCTGACTAACACGCCAACTCTGCAGAATTTCGTCATAATTTTAGTCCACAAATAAAAAAACTTGTTTAACAAGCATCATTGTTTTCATTAGCAATTTCACTGCTTGTAGCAAAGGTGTAGGGACAGCCTAGGTAACAGCCAGATAAGCGAGAGGCACGTGCGATGTTGATTTCATCGGTTACTTGATGTCGGTCCACATTGAACATCACACGACGGCGTCCTATTGGCCACACAAGATATAATCACGATTTATATCTATTGAAAGGTAAGTATCCTCCAGTTTGTATCCCATATGATGAAATAATCAATATCAAGCATATCTTCCGTGACTGTTGAAAATTCCGTCACAAGGGATAACTATTTTAATTCACGAACTATAAAGGATCTTTTAAATGGTTACAGTTCTCAAGTAATTAGTGCATTTTAGAAGATTTGGGTTTGTTAATTGATTTGTAATATAGATAATAAATATTCTATTATTTGAATTTCAAATTAGTTACTCAAATTGTTAGTGGCTGTACCCTCAAAGTGGGTAAAGCACTGTAAAATTATTGTCCTCCTTAGACAATACGTTAGTCCGAAAACATTTATTAATCGTAGGTACTTCTGTTATGTTAATGCATGGCTGAAGGTATGGTGTAAATCCATGCAGGTAGGAACAATAATGGCCCCATGGCCCCTCCTATGGTGATCTACCTTCAGTTGGTGGCGGCAAATGGCATATTTGTACTTAGTATTGTCCAAAAATATACCGAGTCAAAACAGAAACTTCTGAATCACAAAATCTGATTTTCAAAAATTTTTCTCGGATGATACATCTATGTATCCGAAGTTGGATCCCCATCTTTCGACTCGAGAAAAAAACACTGAAACCCATCCATTCGTCGTGCTATTGACGTTTAGTGCCAAATCAGGTATTGCACGTGCAGTCGATCACGTGGTCTTCGCATCGAAGGTTTCTTCATTTGCACGTGTTTGCATTGGCCTCAAGAATTGAAAAAGAACACTTTTGAACCACAGTTCTAACAGTACTTTTAAATGTGCAGTTCATGATAAATTTATTCAATATGGTCTTTCTTTTCAATTTGTGCTTATTCTCGTTCCGTCACTCCCTTCAAACGGGAGGTGGCAGGGGGTAAAATTGAGGCGAAGAACGATCTGAATACCACGAGTGGCGCTATTTCACGTGAGTAATTATTAAACATGAGGTAGGAAATGTGAGAGCACAACCAAGTCAGGAAATGGAGTGTACCTTTGATGGTGACGTTATTTTATTTTGAGATGAAAAATATTTTTCGATCCGAAGCGAGGAAAGTACATTGCCAACCTTCGCTCGCATATATGTGGACTTCTCTATGCTGCACAACCCCATTTGCGCTAAGGTTTGCCTGTGCTCAGAAGCACAAATACAGTTTTCCTCCTTGACCGAAGATACAAACAACATACTTGATGTCCGGGCACTGACCATGTTAGTCTCGTCAATGATGAGCGTGTCCGTGTTATTGATTCTCCTTGCTGTCTGGGAATATCCAGGGGTTGCAAACAGTTCGACAAGTTCGTCATTCTTGTTTCTACCATCTAAAAGACCAGCCCAGGAATGAAGCGATACCAGTGCTGGCGATCACTGAAACACGCACTCCCCTGCATCTCTACCTCTGCGTTATTTCCATGAGAAGTACACTTTTCCCTGCCTGCCCTATGACAACTACGTTGTGTCCTCTTTCAATAAAGTCATGCAAATTCAGCTGACCTGAAACCAAGACAAGCATCGTGTCGACATTTCCAACATGTGGGTGAAAAAACTGGAGTGTTTTGTACACAAAGGTGTTAGCCAATCAGATTGCCGGAGGCCGGAGGTCGTAAAGCCCGTCGCTGACGACCTAGTTTTTCTACACTTCCGGCACAGCAACTCGGTCTTTGGCGATTTAATAGAAACCATCAAGTGCATCCCCTCGAAGGCATGTGTATATTGTAACGAGTGTGTACTTTCTGTATAATTTTTTATTAAATAATAATTACTATTGGGTCACAACGTATAGTGTTTTGAATAATAATTCACATTTCGTATAATAGATGGTCAGCATTTTTAAGATTTTGGTAACAGGCTGTCCGGAAATTATCTACCCGTGTTAGGTACATGTTGGCCTTGAGCTACCAAGGATAGCTGCAAATCAACAACAGGCGTGGTACAATTTGTCAGCAATAAGTCTGGCGAAATATTAATATTTTCGAAGGAAGGCCTACCTTGGTCAGAGGATGACAGAGCCATCGGGGTGATGAAGCTTAGCTCCAGCTGGGATGTCATGTCAGCGCTGCCGTTTCCCATAGGGGCCTCTCGTGGTGTGAACTCAGACGTTGAAGGCTGTATGGCCTCGGGGGCTGCGCACCTTACGCTTCGGAGGCATCTCGAGCAGTTGTCAGTGAAAGAAAGTTTTAAAAAATTCGTTAAATCCAGGAAGAATGCGAAAATAAACCGTACCATGTGAAAATGTAAATTAAATATGAAGTTAATTCAGAATTTTCAACGATTTGCCAAACTTACACGAGGATCAGAATATTTTTTTAGCAACAGCAAAATGAGCTACCGTGTGAGAGAACATGCAGCAAAGATATAAACGGACGTGACATAGCTGCGGATATGACATCAGCGAAGGTGACGTAGGTAAAATTATGGAATACCGAAATAATACACTGTCATGTGCATTGCTACACTGGATACTCATTGAGAGCTAAGTGCATAAACTTAAGTGAAAGAGTCCTAAATTATGTCTGTGGCCAAATTAATGGAATACGCCACTTTGCTAACTGGGACAGATTATTTAATTACATCTACTGCACAGACTGTAAACTACAGTGTTATCTCCTAGCTTATTAAATTGACACAGTTTGGATTATAACTTACCTTTGGGTATTAGCGTGTACATCACGCGCTGACGAAGTGCTAGAACTCTGCGCCTGTCTTGTAAATGCTGCCTATAAACCCATATAGCGAAGCAACGCTAAATGTCATTACTATTGGGTGACAACGTTTAGTGTGGGTGACAACGTTTAGTGTTTTGAATAATAATTATGATGGGTCACATTTTGTATAGTAGATGGTCAGCATTTTTAAGATTTTGGTAACAGGCTGTCCGGAAATTATCTGCCTTTGGTTTTCTATTTGTTACTTCCGGGAGACCGCTAGAGATTTCTACAGTGTTGGCGATGGTCTCATGTGCCCGAACTTTCGGTACGCTCACTACGTCACATTCTGCATTCTCTCTCGCACTAAGACTTTGGTGAGTTTGCTATATTACATTTTGTCTCATTTGTAATGTATTTGAAATCGTTATTGTGAAATGGACTTGTGACTTTGTGTACCTTGATCTCTATTTGCTAAAACAACAATTGAATGTTTTAGATTTGTCTTTGTTCTGTTTTGCTGGTTCACAGGGGGTTTCTTACATCGTTTGTCACGGCTAATTCTTAACCGTAACGATATGCCTCCCACATCCATAGAAAATGTCCACAGCCTTTATGCTCGTGAGACTATTAAAATACGACATATATTCAATGACGAGTGCATGATTGTCCGGTTTTCGATCACTTCGCAGTGATTCGGTGATGCACCCTTGCAGGGTATATAGTAGTTGTTTTGGATAGTTCACCGGAACTTAGTTTATCGATTTTCGGACCAGCGGTGGGCGCCTGTGGCCCAGGTTTACGGTTCCAGCATGATAATGCTCGGCCGCATACCGCGATGTTTGACACGAAATTTTCCGTCAAACCTCTGGAATCTACGTCATGGACTGGCCAGTGAGGTCCCCTTAACTGGATCCAATAGAGCACGTGTCGGATGCTCTTGGGAGAAGGCTTCGTGGTCATTGGAACCAACCTCAGAATTTGCAGGAACTTCACGCTGCCTTGCAAGAGCAATGGCGCATAATTCCAAACCACAAGCATGAGACTGTCGATGAGGAGACAGTGTTTGGCAGTGGTGAATGTGCGGGCGGCCATACACAATATTGAACTGAGAAATTTCGAATTTTTATTCTTGCACCTTGATATTCAGTATACCCCCCATGTTTTGGAACGGCGGTGTAGCCTAATGGAACTGATTGTGGCACTGCCAGAATATCGAGTACATCACACAGATCTCACCCACGAAATTTAACCATCTTACCATCTCTTGTTCTTTTATAGTGCCCTTAGGAAAGAATATGAAGTTTCTTTCTTACTCAGTATAATTTTTTGCTATATTTATAATTTATATGCTAGCTAGTTTTAAATCATTATGTGGTAATCTAATAGTTTTCCTGTCTAAGATCAGCTAATGGTAGCTATGCCAACATAACCCCCCAAAGCGCCATAACTCTTCCTTTAATCGTAGGCAAACTTATTGGACGTCTCATTATGTAGGTCAAATGTCTGTATTTTATGAGGATTTTAGTTAGATGAGAGATCCGCGGGAAAACAGGAAACTACCCTTAAACGGGGTTGAAGTATCGTAAGATCGTATCGTCCCAATACTATCAGAGTCGGTTTTGCTCAACCATACTTTTTCAAATTGTAGTATTTTTCCTCTTTTAAGTTCACAGTTTAATTTTGGCTTACCCGTAGTATAGTTGTTCTTTATAATTTGACTTAACTTTCATACAATCACCAGTGGCTGAAGGTATGGCGTAAATCTTCTACATAGGGTCCATGTACCTAGCAAAGGTAACGTAAATCTCCATGGTCCCTGTAGAGTGATCTACCTCCAGTTGTTGGTGATATATAGCCTTTGTTTATATTGTTTTGTCCAAATAGTGCTGAAGTTTTAACTTTCAATACTGGTTTAAATAGTAACCGTGATATGTTCTACTTTTATAGTACTTTGACGAGTTTGTGTTTAATATACACATAGTCCATTTCAATATCTAACACGTTCAAGTCACGTTATGGCTGAAACATTGCCGGTGTGACGTTAAATACACTTAAACTGAATTCTCAAAGGAGTTAGTCATTGGTGAATTTAACAGGGAGCAGCCATGTGAAGATTCCGACGGCGTGGGTCAAATGCTTCAGAAGAGTTGAGAACGGTTAAAAATGAAGAAGGTAATCAAAAAGCAGATTGAACCGCCGAACTTGCCAAAAAAAACTTGCCAAATGACGGCTAAGATCCCCATATTCATGAAGGGAACGAACGTTAATCCAGAGCTATAAAAAAAAGCTCTGTTGCGAAAGTGGAGCTATCTCCTTTGCAACCTCTGCAATCTTCCAACAAGAAAACATCATGTTCTCGAATTCAAATGTTGCAAGACATTCCTCTGTTACCAGGTGTTGAGACTCTTTACCAAGCAGTGAAGGTGAGTCAAAAATAAACTCTAAAACTTACACAGAGTACTAAATTGTAATGATACGAATTCTTCTCGTTACCCTATTCCAATAAATATTTATAAACTAACACATATTAAAGTTATTAATAAAACCTACAACATTTACTAAACACCTCACATTAATGACTAAAATGTCCACTGTTAGTTACAATACATAGGGCGGAATCACGTGGCGTTAGTCTGCAGAAGAATGGAGCTGGGAAAGGAAACAAGTACTTCCATAGTCAAACATTCATCTGAATCAACTGTATTAGTGACAGCTTCCTGTTTAGTAATTACCTGTTCCGCAACATGTTGACAGCAGCTGTTGGTCTTCATGGTAGATTCCCAAAACATGTCAACCATCCAGTACATAACCGGCTTTCTTGTCAACCATGGTGGTTGCACTCAGAAGGTACTTTAGAATATGCTCATGTTTGTAATTATGGTAACAATTTTCAATACAAGAGTTGACAATGCTTGTCGAAAGAGGCGACTAACGGGATCGGGTGGTCAGCGTGGCTGACTTGGTTGACACTTCTCATTGGTTCCCATGTGCGCAGATCGATGCTCATGTTGTTGGTCACTGGATTGTCTGATCCAGACTCGATTCTTTTCAGACCGCCGCCATATATCTGGAATATTGCTGAGAGCGGCATAAAACTAAACTCACTCACTCACTCAATACAAGAGCAATTATTATCTGAAATTGGCACAAGTGATTGCAGTACATGTCTATGGGCATGCAATACGTAAGAAACTCAAGTGTACAGGTATCATCTTCCATCAACAGTATTCCGACAGTGTGATGTAGCATATGGCAGTGAATTATAACGTAGAAGTAAGCACGCTACTGTTTTGTGACTGTCTTTTACAACACCATCTTTTACATACGATTCCATGTCCATTGTTTCTGGGGTTTTTTCTGAATTAGTAGTATTACGTGACATAACTAAGTCCATTTTAGATACGTACCCAATCAAATTATTATTTCCTTGTCAAGGATACACGGAGTGTCTCACAGATTGGCTTCGCCAAGCATCCGGTTTCCTTACATCAGAAACTGCTTTCTTGGGAAAGAGAGCTTAGTTTATATATCAAGGATATGAAGAATGAATCGACTGATTGGTAACAATTGGGTTAATAACATTCTGCCATCCTGCAGGACCTCAGACAGGAAACCTGTATCCCTTTATTTGTTTAACATGTATGCCACCGTTGACAGAATCTGCTCACATCCATCAGCATCCTATACAAGAAATTAGTATCTAAGATTGTTAGTGGCTGTGTCCTCGAGGGGGGTTGAAGTACCGTAAAATTATTGTCGTCCTGAGAGGGTACGTAAGTCCCGAAACATTTCAAGTACATTTAAACGTTCCACTGTTTTTAGTCTTATTATATGTGTATTTTTAATTTTTTGGCTAAATATGTCTTAATTGCTAACATCTGAAGGGATGGTGTAAATCCACCTAAGGTCCATGCAGGAAGCAAATGTGCTGCAAGTCCCCATCCTCCGTAGTATGGTGATCTACCTTTAGTTGTTGGCTATCTATAGCCCATTTTTATATTGTATTGTCCAAATAATGACATGAGTTTTAACTTTCCACTCTAGTTTTAAATCTAACTGATATACTAGTTGTTTTACTGTTCTTTGTTAACTATGGGTTTTAATTTCTGAAAATTGTGGTGTGCAATGTAATTTAAATTGTTCTCGTCACGATATGGCTGCAATATTGCCGATGTGACGTTAAATATTAACTCACCTACTCACTCCTATACAAGAGTTATAGATGTAGATGACAAGAATTTTTATGGATGATCAACTTCTTTATTGCAGGGTAGCGACGTTTCGGTATAGATTCTTATACCGTTTTCAAGCGTGTCAAATGCAGAGATCTGAACCTGGTCCCCAACGGTCTCAGTTTATCTTCACCTGTCAACTCTCCGGCAGCCAGATCCATCCTACACAATGCCTCTAAACTCCTAGTGAAAGAACGTATCCGCCACCACCGCAAGGTAAAAGCCACCACCCTGAACAGCATCACCAGCCACCTTGACACCCTCAGCTCTACACTCGAACTAGAAACCTACTCCTCTCTCCGTGCTGCCCAGACCAAGTCCAACAACATCCTTGACAACAAAACCAAAACTACCCATCTCAAGAAACTCCAACAACTCAACCCAAAACCCGCTGACTGCACCACCACCAGACTACAGAAAGCCGACTACCAGAGGAAGACTGTTGTCAACCTTAGTGACAAGCCCCTCAACAAAGAACACATCAGCGTGCTGTCCAGAGGACTCAAGTTCGTCCCTACCCGACCTCTACGCAACCACGATGACTTCATCATCAACGTAGAGAAGGGGCTGCAGCAGTTGGCACCTGGTGGCAAGGTTGACTTCCTCCGCCACCAGATTGCTGACATCCTCCAGAAGTCGAAGCCCCAGCAGCCCAACATCACCAAGCCTGAACAACAAGCCATCACAGACCTGAGAAAAGACAAGTCCATCACCATCGTCCAAGCAGACAAGGGCAAAGCGGCTGTAGTCCTGAACACCAATGACTTCAACAAAATGGTCAGCAAGATCCTCGACGATGATACCACCTACCGCAAGATCAAGAAAGACCCCACACAGAAACTCCAGAGACAACACAAAGCCCACCTGAAACAACTACGTGACAACTATGAACTCTCGCATGAACTGCACCACAAACTTGCCGTGTCCCACCCTCAAGCTCCCTACGCACGAGCTACTGTGAAAATCCACAAGAACCCTCCTAAAGCCAGACTCCTTGTGTGTTCCAGAGACACAGTGTTTTATAACACTGCCCAGCACCTCACGAAAGTTTTGGCCCCTCTCGGCAAAACCGCGGACTCCTACATATCAGACTCTACTGACTTCTGTGAGAAACTCAAGACTGTTGAAAACCCTGGAAAAATCGTTAGTTATGATGTAGTGGACTTGTTCACCAGTGTTCCCATCAACGAAACCCTGCACATCCTCCGTAACCGCCTTGATAACCTCGACTCCCCTCTGGACACCAAACTCTCTACTGACTCCATCCTTCAGCTCATTACTAACTCCATCACCTCCACATACTTCACCTGGGGTGATGAACTCTATGAGCAAATCCATGGTCTGCCCATGGGATCCCCTCTCTCTCCCATCCTATCTGAAATCTACATGACCTCCTTTGAGCACCAAGCCCTCAGTTCCTCACTAATTAAACCAACCTGCTGGTTCAGGAAGGTTGACGACACCTTTGTCATTCTGCCCCAAGCTAACGACCCCTCCGCTCTCCTTCAGCACCTTAACCAGCAACACCCCCGCATTCAGTTCACGTTTGAGACTGAAAGCAACTCACAACCCCCCTTCCTTGACGTTCTCGTCACCCGCACTACTGACAACACCATCCAAACCTCTGTCTATCGTAAACCCACTCACACTGACCAATACCTCCACTTTGACTCAAACCACTCACTCCGAACTAAAACAGGCATCATCTCTACCCTCACCCGCCGTGCCCTTAAACCTATCCTCTGTCTCTCCTCAACCCGAACTAAACCATCTCAAGCATGTCTTCACTCAACTAAACAACTACCCTCCCCAACTTGTTAACCGTGTCATTAACTCCACTGTCAACCCACCTCCCAAACCCACTACTACCAAGCCTGATCCCGCTCCCATACGCATCTCACTACCATACACCGGCAAAACATCACACCACATCAGTCGCCTACTCAAGCAACAAGCAGGCATTGACACCTACTTTACAACAGGAACACCCCTCAAAACAATCATTAAGGCCAACGGTAGGAAACACAGTACACAACAACAACACCCTAAAGGCGTCATCTACAACATCAGCTGCAGCTGCGGCAGCAACTACATTGGGGAAACATCCAGACCACTCAACATACGCATCAAAGAACACAAAACCTCCACAAACAAAGGTGACACAAAATCAGCCATTTCGGAACACATCACCAAATTTCCTGACCACAACATCAACTGGGACACTGTCACAACACTTGCTAGCAACAAACATGACTTCAAACAACGCAAACTTGCTGAAGCAGTACAAATCCGCAGACACAACCCAAAAATCAACAGGGATCAAGGCGTCTTTGTCTCTCCGGCATTCAACTGCATCATTAACACTAATTAATCAACCCACTCTGGCCCCCAGTCTCAATTTATCCACTCAACTCACCCTGGCTTCCACCAATTAATCCACTCATCTCACTCTGGCTTCTGTCAACTCACCCGCTGGCTTCAGTCCTTAATCAGCTTACCTCAACACTTCTCTCACGCTTGAAAACGGTATAAGAATCTATACCGAAACGTCGCTACCCTGCAATAAAGAAGTTGATCATCCATAAAAATTCTTGTCATCTTTATCTCAGCAACTTCTAGAATGCCTCTCAAACAGTTATAGATGTGCCGGATTTTGACTGTTTATACTATCAAAAACGAGTAGACATTGCTTCTGAGAGATGACATTCAATATCATTGATAACTTGGCCTTTTTGCAATTGACTGTAATATAAAGAAAAGTAACGGCCTAATGAACTTGAACTAATCATCGCTTGGTGGGGTAAGGTATCCGGAGTCTATCCGTACACTTGTGGCATTTTCACCTTCTCCTCCCGAACTGAAAGCTTATTTAGCTAAAGTCTTGTGTGTAGGACCCGTGGCCATTGGGGATTTTATAAATCGTGTATTTAGTGAGCATGTGTGTGTGCGCGCGCCCGCGTGTTTGTTCATTTCAGATGACAGATTATTGATGAAAGGGTTCAGTGTGCATAACAGTCTGTAGAAAACGGATTAACACCTAAAGATGGACGTGATGATTTATCTCTAAAATAGAGGCTTTTCACAGACTGATGAATTTACTTGAGGTAAGAATGTATGTGATAGACTTTAGTAATTCTACGTCTGAAGATTTGGGAATAGATAACTATTTTGTTATTGGTAGTTTTGATTAGTAACTGCGATTGTTAGTGGCTGTACCCCTCAAAGGGGGATTCAACTGTTGTAACATATTGGTCCTAAGAAGGTACGTAAGTCCCAAAACATTCAAAGGAATTTAAACTCGCCCTCTGTTATAAATGAAGTATTATTGTCATTTTAATTTCAGGTAAATTGCACTGCAATCGCCAGCGGTTGCAAAGTATATATAAATCCAGCTAGGGTCCATGCGGTTAGCGAAAGTCTCCATGGTCCCAAGTATGATGATCTACCTTCGGGTGTTTGCGATCTGTGGCCAGTATTTATATTGTAATGTCCAAAGAATGCCATGAGTTATTACTTTCTGTACTAGTTTGAGTTGTAATTGTGGTATTCTAGTTGTTGTAATGTCATTTGACGACCAGTTTTTATATTATAGACAAATTTTATTTCATTCAAATATCAGATATGTTCTCGTCACGATATGGCCGAGATATTCCCGATATGACTTTAAGTCTTATCTCACTCACTCTGAGGAGTTAAATCCCGGGTCAGTGCCTGAAAATTCTTTTGCTAAAATCTAGGAACTTAGTTTTCTCTATGAAGACTGCTTTCCTCTTTGAAATGTTGACATACTGATATATTTTAGATGTGTTGCTTTATACATGCTAAGAAAGACTAAATGTTTCGTTCTTTAGGCAGTACACAAGATGAGGTACAACACAACAAATGGAAATGACAAGGGAACAGTGTACTTCTTCAGGAACCTTCTGACTATGAAAAATGTAAAGGAGATATGGAAAATGCTTATCGGCCCTTAAAATATTGCACTAAATCATCTTGGATGCAATATGCTTGCTGCTGTTCATGCACCATTTAGACCTGACGCCAAGATAAGCTTTCTTGACAACTTCACTGACCTGTCAGGAAGAGGTACAGTGGCTCCTAAAAGAGTGTTTTATAAGATTCAGAGGACATTTGCAAATCTCTGGGAAAGGTTCTCTCAAATCACTAGGAAAATTACAGGGTACCCAACCTTGATAAAGACCGTATTTGCGTGAAAAGACCTGTACATATATTGGGTCATTGAAGGCACATGAAGCAAAGTTCCACGACTTGAGCATTCAGAAAAAAATATATCAAAAAGCAATCCCAAGAAACAAGTTTAGTTGAAAGACTATAAATTTAACTGCCCTCGTTTCAGGCACTTCTGTAGAAGGACAGACAAAGCTAACAAACCTGAGTATTTGGAATGGGGCATAAATAACAACTTAAAAATAGTATAAAAAAAAAAAAGTACTTAAAAATACCCAATCATGAATGTAAAATTGCATGTTCAAAAGAATTTGAAAACATTTGGAATACGGTAAGGGATTTTATCACTTGCCAGACTTGGGAGCTGATGTACACAAAATACTGAGTGCACTGAGGCAATTAGATGTGCTCACAACAAAACCTGGACGTTCATTCCACTGCAGGATCCGTGTACAGACAGGAATCCGTTTGCCATCAGTGAACGAATCTGTCTACCAGAATACATCGTCACAAATCACTGTTCACGGGTGTGTGTGATCTTTGATCACTTTTGTTTTGTTATAAAAGTTCACACGCTGTTCACTGATGTCCAAAGCATTACATTCAACATTGTAATAGCGGCAGTACACTATTAACTTTTTGCTCCAGTATACATAAGGCAGTGTTTATTGGAATGGATTGTTTAAAAAGCTTCAGTTGCAACTTCCAATAGATGTGTAATGTTTCGAGTAACATTTGATCACATCTGCCATCTGAATGAATGTACTCACTCAAAATCCGCTTCACCACCCCAATAGGATGTGTAATATGCATCTACTGACGCTGTCGTTTGAAGAGTCTGAAAGAACAGACTTTACGCCTGCAAACAATTATTCTAGCTGCAGCAAAGAACACATTCCACAGGAATATGCTTTAGCACAAATGTCACAAAATTGAAAGCCTTGTGTTTACAGAGTCTACTACCTGGTCCAGCATGTAACTAGACGACTTCGCACTACACCAAGGTGTGCTCGACGGCGAGCAGGGATGCATCCAGGCCGCGGGAGTGCGGGAATTACGCATTTGGTGGTCCATCTTGCACCAAAAAAAAATATTCAGTGTGTCAGATTTCACGCAAACAAAGTTCAGCTAGCGCACTTGGATATAATATGTGCATCATATGTAGCCTATTGTGATAAAATATTTGACAATCAGTTGGTACTGACATGAATACGCAGCTAAAACTTCTACCGTATCGAACGTGAATAACAAAACACGAAAGCACTTTCGTTTAACCATTAAGTGGGTTATATCATAGTATGGATGTTTAAGAAACTTCGCTTAACCAGTCATCAATGAATGCACATGTTTTGGAGAAAAAACATTTACTCTTTAAGGTAACTACTTCATCAATTTGTTAAATTTAGCTGCTTAGTAATGTTAGTAGAACTGTTACCCTGGTAATACATTAATACATAAGGGTGATACAATGAGAAAAATGGGTCATTTACCTTAGACCCATGTTAACTTGTGTGTTGGCCCACTTTTTCAATGAGGGTGGGCCAAGTGGCCTACTTTGACACAAAGCTGGATCCATCCATGGGCGAGTGAATTTTCTTTGACGCACTGTGCGCAATACAGAGAGGCAAGAATCCAGCCTATCGACGAGAACAGGTGCACAGATTGCTAAAGCAAACACTCACTTCCAAAACAGAATACTTACCTCAACTAACATCCATTCACTTTATTATTTACGAGCCCTGATACGGAGCCACCCCCGTTTTTCACCACCTGGCGGACATTTTGATTGGTTTACTTTAAAGTGGAATTGCACTAAAACGGTTAGCGATAAATTGACTTTATTTATCATCGCAAAATTCACTGAACGCGTAGCATTACAGTGATTACTCTAAAACGAAATGAATCACTGTAAGCAATTATAATTCTACACCATTAACATAATGGCAGTGTGCATGTAGTGTATATAATGGGTTTTAAGATGCTATAGTTTTTTCACTTTCATGCTCTTTGTAAAGTTGACAAATTTCCAAATTAGGATTTCATCACTGATTTATGCAATGTTTCATTTCCTCTACGTTCAACATTTTTCCACCATATAATTCCTATCCTTCAATACTAAAGTGGTACCAGTTACGAAAGTTACATGACGCCGAAAGAAGACACATTTAACAAATCGGTGAATGTCTTTCCAAGATAAGGAAAAACATGACACACACTCTTTGGATTGTATTTCGTTAGAGAAGGGGACGGAGGTGCTACCATGCGACACTGCCTGACAGACCTTGTCAACTTCTATGGTAAAAGACACTACAAATACGTCATCCTTCGTCATAGACTCCTTGCCTCCATCAATGGATGGCTGCTGGAGAAACTGCAGTGTGATCTAATGTGGAATAGGACAGTTAACTACAGTTGGAGTATTGGCATGATATCCTGCTGATATCATGAACGAACTACTGAACAGAATGTAGAAGGACATGCTCAAGGAATCACATTGTCATTACACATTAAAGACATTAGGACGGTGCAGTAAAATCGTGGGTCCCCTCGGTGAAGCTCTCGATGTTGTCATGGTTCCAGGGTCATGGAGAAAGAGGTTTACCATCACAAACGACGAGTGGCAAAGAGACATACAGATGTTTGTCTCATGATAAAGATTTTAAAGAAGGAACACCTCTTCCATGTTTGCCCTGGAAGATGGCTTGCGACCTTTCAACACTTCGTTCACGACGAGACTCCTCGAAATGGAGGGAGCTATTTGGTCAAAATGCGCGAACTCTTGGGAAAATTTGTAGCAAGGGAGGGCTTGACTATGGACACATAAACATAACCAACTCTCGTATTATCTTTGTAGAGTGTGTTCTAATATCAACTTACTTAACGTAAGAGAGAGCATGTCAGGCGACTCAAATGATCTATCTACCGATGTCTGTGACTTGTATGGGGGAAGAGTCGGATTATTTCAGTTGACTTTATTAAATATCTGGTGGACGTCCTGCCTTAACGTCCATAATGTCCCTCCACTCTGTCCATAAGCTGGCCCCTAGTTAACTTTAAGTATACGACCCTTCCTCCATCTTCCTAGTATGGTGATATACCTTTAGTTGTTGGTGATCTATAGCCTACTTTTATAGTATGTATTGTCCAAATTGTGCTGTAGTTTTCACTTCATATGCTAGTTTTAGACTCGAATTGTGATACTCTAGTTATTTTATAATGTCTACATGTTCTGTACAATCATGTTTATTCTCGACACAATATGGCTGAAATATTGCCGATTTGACGTTAAATTTTAACTCACTCACTCACCCTTATCTCCATCAAACAGTGATTCGTATAATCAGTGAATTTGTTTATATAGGTATATGTATGGGTATGATTCTAAGAATATAGAGAAATGGGTAATTAGTGCTCAAATGATTCTCAGTACTTGATATTATGATAAAAGAGTTACATGTATGGATGTGGACGTATGACGTTTACGTCGTTTCGTGAATTTACATGTCTGGTCATTATGAGACATCTTGCATTATCATGTCCCTGCTTAACCACCTCCGGCTTGTACTGGGTGAAAAGTAATTAAAAACGTTTTACGTTGTGTTAGTTTTTTAAAGTCAAGTGTTGGATACGACCTGAAGGGTCCCCTCTGAACGTTCAGAGGGTGGGATTTGAAATGAATACACCAGCATATGAAAATCTAACAAATTATTCTGGGCGAAGACTTTGTAGTACTACCCCAACAGTGTGTGTCATATAGTTTTTGTTATCTTGAAACTAGATTAAGCGATTTGTTGGTTGATAAATCAGTGATGCGTAATGGATTAAATAATGTGTTTGTGTGTGCGTGCGCGTGCATGTTTAGTTCCAGAGAATCTTCATTGTACCGTTCAAAAACTAATGTGTATGTTCAGCGACGTCCTACATGAATCATGTTCGGGCTGACACCTTTCTGCGTGCATTAAGTCAGTATCAGTAATACAATGTCTTCTTTATGATTCTTCAGTATTTAGGCACCCGTGGTGGGTGCTGCGTAACGCTAAGAGCTCGCCAACACCCCCGTAGTGGACCCGGGGGGATATTTGGACCACCAACCCGTTTGCCGTGGATTGCGGCCCGTGTCGGCGGAGGAAGGGATCCTGGTGGTTGAGGGCAATAGGAGCTTGCAACCGTGTTCCTGTTGCTTAATACACCACTTTGGCCCTGACTTCGCCTAGACGGGTGGTCGAATGGGCCCGGTTTGACCAATCGGCAGGTCATGCCAAGCCCTGTGCATGGATTATACTTGTATTTATCATTGCACAAATATCATTTGGAATTGGTGTACTTTGGTCTTGGCGCGTTATTGTGTAAAACACTTGTAACTTGAAATATGTTGTTCTTAGCTTTGCCTAGAGTCCTGTGCCAGAAGGCGGTGGTTCATGGGCCAATCTGGTGGAATTATTAATCTTTTGATTCTTCTACTAGAGTATATCATCCGAGTATCCTTGGTGCTGCAAGCTGGAGGCCCGCTTGCTTTAGCATTGTCCTTGTGATACTCCGTGGTGGGTGGGGAGCTCAGATGACGAACGACTATACACTTACCATGGACTACGAAACACCCTCGAAAAAAACAAAACGCCCCCATGCACTGATGACGAACAAGGAACCTCCTTACTTGATTACTGGCCACGTTTCCTGATTATTGAGACTTTGGATAAGACTCCCTTGAAACTAAATCCTTTCAAAAGGAGTTTATGGCATAGCAGGAGAAGTGAAGAATGTTCAGAGGTTGCGTTCAGGATCCCTGTTAGTCGAATGTAACAGGAAACAGCAAGCAATGAACCTGCTATCAACAGATATGTGTGTTGGTGTTCCCGTTAAGATCTCTGCTCATAGAACTTTGAATACTAGCAAAGGGATCGTAAGAGACAGAGATCGCCTCTTTGCTGACATGACAGAGATTGATATCGCTTCTGAGATGAAAGACCAAGGAGTGTTATTTGTCAGGAGATTTACAACCCGCAAAAATAATGACAGTTCCAACAAACACTTATCTCTTC
This sequence comes from Haliotis asinina, assembly GCF_037392515.1. Lineage (NCBI taxonomy): Eukaryota > Metazoa > Mollusca > Gastropoda > Lepetellida > Haliotidae > Haliotis > Haliotis asinina. The sequence continues at coordinate 90,982,846 of NC_090280.1, forward strand.
TCGTTTTCAGCGCCAAACCCTCCTAAATCAATCAAGGCAGGTTACGGTAATGTGAACGTTGATGTGTGCATCCCTAGTCCTCTGCGGTGCTTTAAATGTCAAAAGTACGGACATGGAGTTAATAATTGTACATTGTATGTTACTTGTGCTCACTGTGCTGAGAATACACATGTAACAGAAGATTGTGACAATAGTTATAAAAAATGCATAAATTGCCACGGAAGTCACTCATCCTTTTTTAAAGACTGTCCTGTTTGGAAAACACAGATGGAAATAAATCGGGTTAAATATACCAGGAATGTCAGCTTTGCTGAAGCAAAAAAGCTTGTTCAGTCTAGAGAACACAGTGAAACCTATGCCTCTATCGCCAGTTCATCAACCGAAACAACCCATAAGGAAAGTTACAATTACAAATACCTCCTCGCACTCATGCCAAACAGACTTGACATGGGTAAACTCTGACACTCCTACACGATTGTCTCCTGCTCAGTTCACTCAGACAGCAAAATCACTTTCACAGCTGAACCACTTGCAGGAACAATATTCTCTTCCACAAACGTGTTCTCAACCTGACAGAAATAAGAACCAACCTGGAAAGTCCAAAATCAAATCACGGATAGACACTTCAAAAACAAATCGAGCATCTAAAGGGTCAGATAAGATAAAAATATCTAACAAATTTGGATCACTAGAGGATATGGATGTTTCTGATTGCATCCATCAAAGGGCACATAGTTTATCGCCCTCAAAGAAAGTGCAGGGCAGATCCCCAATCAACCCTCCGAAGAGATAGTTCATTCTAAAAAACTAGTACAGTGGAATTGTAGAGGCTTACGGTCCATTTTAGTGAGTTACAGCTTTTAGTCCAAGATTGTGCACCATCGGCTTTCTGTCTGCAGGAAACTTATTTGAAGCAGACAGATACTTTTGATTTACGGCATTTTGATGCATATCATATATTTTTCACCTCCGGGTGACAGAGCCACTGGGGGATCTTCAATCCTTGTTAAACAGGATGTTATACATAGTCCTGTGCCACTCGCAACTTACCTCCAAGCCGTTGCAGTTAGACTTACTCTTCATGTTACCTTTACACTATGCTCTTTGTATATTCCGCCTTCTTCGGCACTCCAACTGTCAGATCTGCAAGCTCTCTATGACCAACTTCCTAAACCTTGTATTATAATGGGTGATCTCAATGGCCATAACCCGATATGGGGTGGCTCAAACACTAACTCAAAGGGTCAGATACTGGAAGATTTTATTTCCAATAATGATTTGTGTATTTACAATGATGATTCTAGCACTTACCTGCATCCTGCAACTGGCACTTACTCTTCTCTAGACTTGTCTCTTTCAGATTCTAGGCTACTTAATGAATTTGAGTGGTCGGTCCACAATGACCTCTGTGGAGTGACCATTTTCCAACTATCTTATCAGAAATTAATCCGTCTGACTCTCCATTATGTTCGAGATGGAATTTTTCCAAAGCAGACTGGTCTTTATTTCTTGCTTTATGCACATCTAAAATACGGCCCGAAGTTTTTAGTGACATAGCTGATCCCATTCAGTGTTTTCCGACGTTTTAAATGAAATTGCTGATGAGTGTATACCCAAAGTCCTCTACGAATCCACATGTACGGAAACCATGGTTTAATACAGATTGTAGACAAGCCAGGAAAGCGAGGAAAAAAGCAAACAAATATTTGCGCCATCACCCAACTGTCCACAACTTAAATAAATTTAAGATACTCAACGCGAAAGCACGTCGTACCTTCAAACAAAACAAACGGCAATCCTGGAGAAACTATGTCTCCAAAATTAATTCACGTACGCCAATGTCCAAAGTATGGAACATGGTTCAAAGAATTAAAGGTAAAGTTCAAAAGCTGCTGTTCACCATCTTAAAGATGGGGATAATTTAATAATTAACTGACACATCTGAAATTGCAAATAAAATTGGCGAAACTCTTGCCGAAAATTCATCATCGGCGAATTATATCCCTGAGTTTCAGAGATATCAGAAACAACAGTAAAAGACAAAACTTAACTTCGATTCAAATAACGGGGAAGATTACAATGAAGTGTTTTCTTTACATGAGCTCCATACGGCTCTTGACCAAGCTCACGACACAGCAACAGGTGATGATAATATACATTACCAGCTACTGAAACACTTACCTGAATCATGTTTGGTGACACTTTTGGATATATTTGACCAAATATGGACGTCTGGCAAATTTCCTTCTTCATGGCGTAATGCCATTGTAGTTCCAATACCAAAACCTAGTAAGGATCATACAGATCCGTCGAATTATAGACCAATATCGTTAACTAGCTGTGTCTGTAAAACCATGGAGCGTATGGTGAATACCAGATTAGTTTGGTATCTTGAAACCAATAACCTTATCACAAATATTCAGTGTGGTTTCAGGAAAAATCATAGTACCATATTGATCATTTGGTACGTTTAGAATCCTATGTTAAAAATGCTATAGTCAATAAACAACATGCTGTATCAATTTTCTTTGATCTTGAAAAGGCTTACGATACCACCTGGAAACATGGCATTTTGAAGGATCTACATGGTTTTGGTTTGAGAGGCCGTTTGCCACTTTTTATATCACAATTTTTAAAAGACAGGGAATTTCAAGTCCGTGTGGGTTCAACCCTGTCTGATCATTATAAACAGGATCAGGGTGTTCCCCAGGGCAGTATTTTGTCGGTGACCTTATTTAGCATTAAGATTAATAGTTTATCCAAGGTTTTAAACGATTCAATTGATGGATCACTTTTTGTGGATGATTTTAATATTTCCTGTCGTGGTAAAAATATGCATACTATTGAACGGCAACTGCAGTTACGTTTAAATAAAATAAATAAATGGTGTCTTGAAAATGGTTTTAAGTTCTCAAAGTCGAAAACTAACTGTCTACACTTTTGTAGGAAATATAAATCGCATAAAGACCCTGGACTCCCATTAAAGTTGTAATGGAGGCCAAGTTTCTGGGCCTAGTTTTCGACTCCCATTTAACTTTTTTGCCGCATATTAAATATCCCTCAAAGCCAAATGCCTGAAAGCACTCGATCTGTTGAAAGTTGTTTCCAACTCACAGTGGGGAGGGGATCAACCTACCCTCCTACACCTATATCGATCACTGATCCGTTCAAAACTCGATTATGGCTCCATCGTATATGGTGGAGCCTGTAAAAGCAACCTTAAACTATTACATTCTGTCCACCACCAAGGTCTAAGACTTTGTCTTGGGTCTTTCAGAACTTCACCTATTGACAGTCTTTACGTTGAGGCTGAACCATCTCTTACACAACGTCGTATAAAATTATCCTTACAATACATTACTAAATTATATTCTAATGAATCTAACCCTGCATATAACTGTGTGTTCAATCCACTTCATCCAATGGGGATTTGTATGACAAGAAGTCTTTTCTGGTTCCACATCTAGGGCACAGAATTAAACCCTTTCTTTCTTCGGCCGGCATTGAGCTGAAACACATAGCTCCCTCTCGTCTTCTTTCTTCTCCTCCTTGGCAGTTGGTTAGGCCTCAAGTCGACCTAACATTAACTTCATTTAAAAAATCAGAAACAAATGAATTGCAGTATAAACAAGAATATAACCAATTAAAAACTAAATATAGCAATTACAAATCCTTATTTACAGATGGTTCGAAGGACGGTGGATCCCGAACAATATCTTCTAGATTGCCAGACAACAGTTCAATTTTTACAGCTGAAGCAAACGCCATACTAGCGGCTCTTAAATATATTCAAAGACACCCTAAACGTAAACAATATATAATCTATTCAGACTCTCTTTCTTGCCTTCAGGCTATTAAAAATATTTCTTGCAAACATCCACTTTTAATAGAAATTATTGAATTGTATAATGTTCTTGCTACTGGCCAATACGACATCGTCTTTTGTTGGTTACCCAGCCACGTGGGCATTTCTGGGAATACACTGGCTGACCTTGCTGCTAAGGCAGCACTCAAACAATCTGTGACACCACTTCATATTCCCTACACTGATTATAATTATAAAGCTAACATTAGGTCTTACATCCGTGATCTGATGCAGAAGAGGTGGGACACTCAAGTAGGTATCAACAAACTACATGAAATAAAACCCTACATTGGTTACTTACCTTGGGTTGTCAGTCCAGATTTGAAGAGGTCATCATGCGACGATGTCGTATTGGCCACACACGATATACACATGAATATTTGTTTAAAGGTGACGATCCTCCGTTTTGTATCCCTTGTGATGAAAGAATCACAGTCAAGCATGTCCTGCTTGACTGTGTGGAATATTCCATCACAAGGGATCAGTATTTTAAATCAAGAACTATGAAGGATCTTTTTAGTAATGTCAGTGTTCATTTAATCATTGCGATTTTAAAAGAATTAGACTTGTTACATGACTTGTAAATAGATTAATATTTTATGAATGGAAGTTGAATTAGCAACTAAGATTGTTAGTGGCTGTATCCTCGAAGGGGGCTGAAGTACCGTAAAATTATTGTCCTCCTGAGAGGGTACGTAAGTCCAAAAACGGTTTAAGTCAGATTGAATCTTCCACTTATTTAATCGTTGAATATGTGTAATTTTAATCTGTGGCTAATCTTGGATACAGTCGCCAACAGCTGAGGGGATGATGTAAATCCAGCCAGGGATCATGCTGGTAGCAGAGGTACTGTAAGTCCCCATGGTCCCTGGTATGGTGATCAACCCTCTGTTGTTGGCGATCTATGGCCTTTTTTTATATAGTACTGTCCAAATATTGAAACTATCATTTTTTAAGTTACCACGCTATTTTTAATACCAACTGTGATAGTCTAGTGGTTTTACTGTCCTTCGTCGACAGGGTCTTCATAAAATACATATATATTCTTTTTGTCACGATATGGCTGCAATATTGCCGATGTGACGTTAAATATTAACTCACTCACTCACTTTGCAAACTTGAACTCGTGTCAGAAAGAAAAACTTCACATTTGGATAATAAGAACACTATGCACAGCTGCCCAACACCAAAAACATCTAGAAATAACATTGTGGGTCTCATGACATCTCGGAACCTGAAATATACCGTCCACAAAATATGATGTATACCACTAACGGTTCGTTTGCCTTCCCGCCTACTGCAGAGCGTCATGATCATAGTCCGTTTTCATGGATTCCGCTTTTTAGGCAACCTCGGATTTACTTAGCCACAATGGCCGACAGTCAAGGGGTTATCTATGTTTCAAGACTTGTCAGAAATAAAATGAGCGTATTTTATTGGAAGTAAGTGTCCCGCTTTTACGATGAGTGTTTGCTTTGGCAAAACGTGCAAATACATCAGTCGACATGTTGAGTTTTCAGTCTTGATTTTTCTTGAACAGTTCAGCTCAATTTTTTGCGGAAAGGTGCGTCAAAGAAAGTGCACTTGCCGTATGAACTCGATGTAGGCCTCGGCTGAAATACGAGTTCTTTCATGTGAACTATCTACTGTCATGTAATCTTGTCACCTGCTTTGCTTATTTTTCCCGAGGTACAACTTGGTTTCATAGACGTTTCTGTCGAAATGGCTTGTCTTCATAATGGTTATAAATCGTTCTTGTAGTTCTGTTACATAAAAGTTGTGAAAAGACGACGAAGTCGCCGGTTGTTCTTGTAAGTTTACTGACATTCAATCTACTGACATGGACATTCCCGTAACATTTGCGAGTCGAGGCAACTGGCAAAGCACTCACACACAGACAAACATGTGGTTATGTCAGAAATTGCAAGAGCAAAACGAAATCGGGTGCTTGTGGCGGGTGTATCCAACTGTCATGAAACGAAAATGGATTATGCTTCTTATCTGCTTGAAATATGAAATTCACACCGTTACTTTCTGACAAGTGGTGTCATGTAAAAATCTTTTAGGTAATATTTAAAAAAACACACATAACTACGAGTAGGAGGTAGTTTTAATCCTTTAACTTGATAAAAACAAACCATAACCTAATAGATTCGCAAACAGGCTCTAGACCGTGGCGCAACGTTTTTTCAAACAAACGGCGTCGCCCTGTCGCGAACATCCGCGAGTCGGAAAATAAATGCTATTTAGGATTGTTTTCATCGAATTACAAAATCTAAACTTTATACTGCTAGTGAAATGTGTATTTGATTGAAAAACACTAGGATTTTGCATGGCATTGCTTATAACATAAGCGAGGTGGGTGTCAATATGATTCTACTCAAAATATTATTGTCACTGCGACCACAACCTTTCCTCCGAGGAAGAAATCGTTGTGTCATGCAAAACCCCCTTAGTCAGTCTATAACTACAAATTTGAGTTTGTTTAACTCGATGATAACAAATCTAAATTAAATTGCATCTTGGCAGCGTGGTAAGTGTTGAACCACCCGATTTAGACGTACAGGGTTCCACAACACTGACTGCGCACTCAAACGAGCTGAGGGGTCTGGTAGAAATCTTTTTGCATGGTGACACCATCACCCGACCCCTAGGAGCATTTGACGGTATTTGGATGGCGGGCGAGATTGAAGTGGACGACTCTTTGGCAGCTTTTACTCGCTCAGTATCAATTAGCCACACGTGTTTTTAAGAATGAGTTTGGTGTTCCGCTTTGGACTAACCACAAATCTTTCAAATATAATGGCTAAACTGGTTTATTCGTTCTTTCATAGAGTATTGGTACTAAGTTATACTTCCTAAAATTGTGTATCCATTATGACTGATGCTATAAAATGGTACAAAAATATCTTTACTGATATCTCATGTAAATAAACGTAATTAAAAAATGTAGTTAGTAACTGGAACAGTCTAAACGATAGGCTCATCATAAGTATATTTATGACTCATTACATATTAGGCCTTAATATTTACACAAATTATCGTACCTGTGTACACTGTGCACAGATGCCAGGAATGGAGGAGAGTTTATCTACTTGATCGTGCATTACTGACAGGAGTGGACAGCAAACGATCATCTTGCCTATATGTCTGGAATCCGACGCGCGACGAACGGAAATGCAAGTTTGAAAGGAAAGTGACCTGCCAAATCCAGTTGGTTGCGTAGCAACACAGTTTCTATCCGCCAGCAAACACTTTAAAATTCTTTGTGTCGCTTTTTTATCGGTTCTACATCAAAATGTGGAAGAACTTTTCTGAGCGCACTGTCAATTTTATCTTCCTTGGACATTTAGTAACTCCTGCCGAACCCTAATTATTGGCTGTTGTCTGATTGGATAAATCCGGTCGGCGTTTGATTGGACGGTCATAGGTCGCTTAAAGGTAACCTGACGTACTCTCATACTAGGGCTCTTTAGACTTAGTAGAGGAGTGTAACGAGTAATAGTATTTTAAAGGATTTACATGATTTTGGATTACGAGGCCGTATCCCTCACTTCATATCCAACGTTTCAACTGACCGGCAATTTCAAGTCCGCGTGGACTCTACCCTGTCGAATCATTATCATCGGGATCAGGGTGTCAGCAAGGCAGTATTTGGCTGCTACTTTATCTAGAATCAAAATTAATAGTTTAGCTGAAATTGTAAATGTTTCAATCAATGATTCACTTTTTAAGGGTAATTTTAATATTTCGTGTCGCAGAACGACAAATGTAGTTGTGTTTAAACAAAATGGTGTCTTGAAAACGGCTGTAAATTTTCAACGTAAAAAAGACAAAAACCATTTGCATACATTTCTGCCGAAAGTAAGAACCACATACAAACCCAGAAACTGTTTTGAATGGTACTCCCATTAAAGTACGTAAGTCCCAAAACTTTCAATGTCAGTTTAGCTCTACCAAGCTGTTTAGGCGAATGACGTTTGTTAATTTAAATTATGGTTAAGTATCATAAGTACATTCGCAAGTGGCTGGAGGGATGATGCAAGTCCAGCTATCGCCCATGCACGTAGGGCAAAGTACCCATGATCCATAGTATGGTGATCTGCAGTCTGTTTTAATATTGTATTGTTCTATTTAGTGTATAACTTTAGGTTATGTTAAATCTCTGTGATATGCTTCCCCAAACCTCCACAGTTTAATTTCTGCATACCCCATTTTAAATGCAGTGTGTTCTTTTAACATTTGGGCTAAACTTCCCAACCATCAGTTGCTTTCGGTCTGTAGCCCGTTTTTATATTGTATCGTCCTCTGTAGTTCATGTGTTTTAGATTTAATTACTGGTTTTAAACATCTATCTGTGATGTGTTGTTTTACTGTCCTTCGTAGACAGATTTTTACTATTCCCTATTATGTATAATATGCATGCTTCTCGTCACAATAATGCTGAAACATTGCCGATGTGACTTTAAATATCTTATTACTCGCCCGTTGAAGATTCTGCAGTGTAATATTTTCACTTCAACATTACACTAGTGTGATACCGCTTGACGTATGACGTCAAAATGGTTCAAAGTTGTGACGTCACAATGGTAATGTTGATGTCGCGATTGTAATAGATCTTGCTTGACTTGAAAGCTGAGTGTCCTCACACTATAGGCAATTTCGCGGCAGTTTCTGTCAATTTATGTTGGTGAGTATTAAACAGAATACTAAACTCGCTTTCGTGAAATACCATATAAATTAAACTCGTTAAAACTTTAGTATCAAACTCGCTTTCGCTCGTTCGATACTAAATCATTAACTCGTTTAATAAAAATGGTATTACACGGAAGGTCGTTTAGTATCCTCTATAACTGACATAACTCACTCACTGTGACATACTGGTTGTTTTACTGTCCTTTTGGGACAGATTTTACATTGTAACATAAGTACTTACGTATGACCTGTTTAGTCACGGCATGACTGAAATATTGCCAAACTGACTCGCTCACTCTGACCCAACATAGGCAACGTGTTCTATTCTGAAGTGCAGTGGGTATGTAAGAAGACCGTATGTTTTTGGAACCGGTTTACATGTAGTTGTAATCAAATGAATAGTTTAGAGCACAGCAACGTGGAGCTGGCCATATTTCAAGGAAATAATTCGTTGAAAACTTTCGACTTCGGCGGAATGCTTCTGTTTAAGAACAGAGATTTCGCCGCGAAATGATTTTACAGCACCTTCACTTACTGGTTCACATGTGTGACGTTTTTGTTGTTTTACTGTCCTTTGACGACAGGTTTTGATACCCATCTTCAAATTATTAGCTATCTAAATAATAAACAGGTGGTTAAGATATGACAGATCACTTGGTATGACTTGCAACAGATGTATTTTTGAAACTAAGGCCAATACATTTTTTGGCTGCCGATATTGTAGGCTTTCCACTGTGGTTAGGCACATGAAAGCCGATGACTGCAGTTCTGGGCCCCGTTTCACAAAACTCGCAGGTCTAAGGTCTCGTAACTTTTCTCGTAACATTCTTACCTCCTGTGTTATATTATAAGAGGTACGGTTGTTACGAGGAAAGTCGTAAAATCTCAATTCAATATTTAATGTTGAAACTAATTTCTTAATGTACAAATTCCAGATGGAAGGCTTCTTATGTCCATGAAAGTGTCAAAATGTCCTATGTCCAATACCATTGCTGCGGGCACCCGTGGCGAGCCACCTCCTCGTGGTGGGTGCTGGATAACGCTAAGTGCTCGCCAACACCCCCGTTGTGGATCCGGGGGCATATTTGGTCCACCAACCCGTTAGCCGTCGGTTGCGACCCTGTGTCGGTGGAGGACGGGATCCTGGTGGTTGAGGGCAATGGGAGCCTGCAACCGTGTTCCTGTTGCTCAACACATCACTTTGGCCCTGACTTCACCTAGACGGATGGTAGAATTGGCCCGATTCTATCAATTGGCTGGTCACGCCATGCCCTGAGCATGTGACTTCTGTATTTGTAATTGTTCCATCCATACCTGTTTTTTATGGAAATAATAGACAACAGTTTAAAAAGAAAACACCTTTTCCTAGAGACTACATGCCAGAAGGCGGTTGCTCATGGGCCAATCTGGCATTTTTGACCTCCAGATTCTATCTGTCTTCGGGTATCTGTCTTGGGCTGAACCACCCTGACCTTTATTCTGTTTGGCAGAAATAGCTATCTAAGTCATTTTTGCTTGAGTATAACATCCCTGTAACCCTGGTGTTTGTAGGCGGCTTCCACTTCAACATCGTCCTTGTTGACACTCGATGGCGGGTGGGGAGCAGGGATGCCGAATAACCTCTGTTCCATTATGGACACCGCACATTCGACTGGTTCTCGTTCTAAAACGAAAGGACGTCACATTGACGCTGATATAGCAACATCTTCTGATGAAGAATCTGTTCAAAATGTTGATTCTTGGCCACGTTTTCTTGTCGTTGAAGGAGTTAATGGTGAACCCCTTAAAATCAATCCCTTTGTGGTTTCGAAATCTATTGAAGGAATCTGTGGTACAGTTAGGAATGTCACTCGTCTCCGCTCCGGTTCCCTGCTTGTGGAGTGTACAAGAAGACAGCAGTCTCAAAATCTCTTAAAGGCACATCGTTTTGCAAACACTGAGATTGTTGTGTCGGTGCATAAAACTCTCAACTTATGTCGAGGCATTGTCCGCGATCGTGCTAAGTGTCTCTCAGACATGTCCGAAGAGGAAATTGTCACAGAACTGAAGCCCCAAGGTGTATCATCAGTGAAACGATTTACAAGGAAAGATAGTGACAGCATTGTTAATACCAACACGTACAAACACCTTTGCCTTCACGAAGACTCCTTCATCGATTAAAGCTGGGTATTTCAACACTGGAGTTGATGCATATATTCCTAACCCCCTTCGATGCTTTAAATGTCAGCGGTTCGGACATGGAGCTAAATCTTGTCGTAATAACCAAGTTTGCTCCCCTTGCTGTAAACAACACGACAGCACAGACTGCACAGATGAAATCAAGTGTGCAAATTGCAGTGGTCCTCACATGTCCTCATCCAAATCTTGTCCCTCTTTCGTCACACAAACACAAATATTGAAATTAAAATACACCAATGACATTTCATTCGCTGAGGCAAAAACGTTGGTAACAAACGCATCAACAAATTCCTCTCCTTCACGATCGTATTCCGACGCAGTTTCCTCTACCCCTATCACATCTGATACTGGCTGTCAAACTGCTATTAGCTGGGTGTCTACCGACCAAAAAGTACTGTACCCAATCGATACTGCAGCTACCAATACTTCATCAGCTTCGCAGACAGACTCTGTTCCTGACCCTGTGATTGCGTCCGGCAGTATAACTGAAGGGAAAACAAATAGAATTCTAACTGCAAAAGAACAAAAATTACAACGGGAAAAAAGAAGCAAGGTCCCTTAAACATATTCAGGACCTGTCTACCTCAACATCCCCTCTGGAGGTTCATAATGTCTTTGAACCTCTAGCCATGGAAGTCAATCCATCGCTGCCCATGCAACATAGGGGAAAATCTAACTGCTCACGATCTCCAGTTAAGCCGCCATGAGTGGCTTGTCCAGTATAATACAATGGAATTGTAGAGGACTTTGGAACAATTTCAATGATCTTCAACTTTTAAGACAGGACTTTAAACCATCAGCACTTTGTTTGCAGGAAACGTTCCTCAAAAGCACACACAACTTTGACCTGAGACATTATAGTTCATATCATAGCTTTTCCCCTCCAGGGAATAAAGCTACTGGAGGTTCTTCTCTTTTAGTGAGGCAGGGCATCATCCATAGTCCCGTTTCTCTCAATACCCCTCTCCAGGCTGTTGCTATTCGAATGACATTAAATGTTGTTTTCACATTATGTTCTTTATATATTCCACCGTCGACTTCCCTTCAACAGTCTGATCTTCAAGCGCTATATGATCAACTCCCTAAACCCTGTGTCATAATGGGAGATTTAAATGGTCATAGCCCATTTTATGGTAGTACTGACAGCAATGTAAAAGGTAAGGTACTGGAGGATTTTTTCTTGAACAATGATTTATGCATATTTAATGATGGTGCTTCTACATATCTACATCCAGGAACTGGAACTTACTCCTGTCTGGATTTATCCATTGTGGACTCTACTTTACTGAGTGAATTTGAATGGTAAGTTCATGATGACCTTTGTGGGAGTGATCATTTTCCCACCATATTAAAAATCTGTGACACTTTCTGATGTCCCTCCATCATCACGATGGAACTTTGCTAAAGCTGACTGGGATTTGTATGAAATTCGCTGCTCTGCTAAACTAACACCTGATGCTTTTGTTGATGTTTCTGATCCGATAAAAATCTTCTCTAACGAACTTCTTCAAATAGCTGATGAATGTATCCCGAAGTCCTCTTCAAATCCACACATACGTAAACCATGGTTTACTGCTGAACAGTATTTCCGTCGTCATCCTATGGTCCATAATTTTAAATGCTAAACCAAGGCGTACTTTTAAACAAAATAAACGCCAGTCATGACAAAATTACGTTTCAAAAATAAATTCACGTACGCCAGTTTCAAAGGTATGGAAAATGATCCACAAAATAAAAGGCAAGGGCTCTAAATCTTAAAGATGGGAATCAGTTATTGACTAATCAATCAGATATTGCTAATAAACTTGGTTAGACTTTGGCGAAACATTCTTCCTCGTCAAATTATGTACCTGAATTCCAAAAATATCAAAAACAGCAGGAAAAGAAAAAGAATTATATTAATTTTACTTCGGAGAATGGGGAAGATTACAACGAAACCTTTTCAATACATGAACTTCATACTGCTCTTGACCAAGCTCACGATACTGCTTCTGGAGCGGATGGTATACATTATCAACTTCTGAAGCACTTGCCAGAATCCAGTTTAGAGACACTTTACATATATTTGATGACATTTGCACAACTCCAAAATTTCCTCCCTCGTGGCGAGATGCCATAATTGTACCCAGCCCTAAACCTGGACGTGATCATACTGATCAGTCGAATTATAGACCAATTTCACTAACAAGCTGCGTTTGCAAAACCATGGAACGCATGATAAATAATCGACTTGTTTGGTACTTGGAAACAAATAACCTTATCACAGATATACAATGTGGTTTCCGTAAAAACAGAAGTACCGTCGATCACTTAGTGACTTGTGCTACTGTCATTGGATCCAGAACAATATCTTCTAGATTACCAGACAATAGTTCTATTTTTACAGCAGAAGCTAACGCCATATTAACAGCTCTTAAATATATTCAAAGACACCCTAAACGTAAACAATATATAATCTATTCAGACTCTCTTTCTTGTCTTCAGGCGATTAAAAGTTTATCATGTAAACATCCACTTTTAATTGACATTATTGAATTGTATAATAATCTTGCTACTTGCCAATGCGACATCGTCTTCTGTTGGTTACCCAGCCATGTAGGCATTTCAGGGAACACAATGGCCGATCTTGCTGCCAAGGCAGCACTCACCAAATCTGTGACACCACTTCTTATTCCATACTCAGATTACAAAGCGAACATTAGAACTTATACACGTCATCTGATGCAAAAGAAGTGGGACACCCAAGTAGGTATAAATAAATTACATGAAATAAAACCGTATATTGGTTACACCTACTTGGGCTGTCAGTCCAGATTTGAAGAGGTCATTATGCGACGATGTCGTATTGGTCACACCAGATATACGCATAAATACCTTTTGAAAGGTGAGGATCCTCCATTTTGTATCCCTTGTGATGAAAGAATCACGGTCAAGCATGTCTTGCTTGACTGCGTGGAATATTCAATCACAAGGGATACCTATTTTAAATCACGTAGTATGAAGGACCTTTTTACTAATATCAGTTCTCATTTAATTATTGGATTTTTAAAAGAATCAGATTTATTAAATGAATTGTAAATAGATAATATTTTATTATCGGAAGTTTAAATTGATAACTGTGCTTGTTAGTGGCTGTATCCTCAAAGGGGGTTGAAGTACCGTAAAACTATTGTCCTCCTGAGAGGGTACGTAAGTCCACAAACATTCAAGTAAATTCAAACTTTCCAGGTTTTTAATCTTAGAATAAGTGTCATTTTACTGAATGGCTAGATGTCCCGAATTGCTGACGGCTGAGGGGATGATGTAAATCCAGCTAGGGTCCATGCAGGTAGCAAAGGTACTGTAAGTCCCCATGGTCCCTAGCATGGTGATCTACCTTCAGTTGTTGGCGATCTATAGCCCATTTTTATATTGTATTGTCCTCTATAGATAAATTGTTTTAAGGTATAGTTACTAGTTTTATATTCTACTCTGTGATATTCTAGTTGTTTTACTGTCCTTCGTTGACAGGTTTTATAGTAGGCATATATTTCGTTTCAGAATTAACTGTTCTCGTCACGATATGGCTGAGATACTGCCGATGTGACGTTAAATGTTAATTCACTCACTCACTTTAACTCTCCACACTAGTTTTATATGTAAATGTGATATTCGAGTGGTTTTACTGTCCTTTGACGACAGGTTTTTATAATGTATACATATTTCATTTCAGTATCAAAATGTTCTCGTCACGATATGGCTGAAATATTGCCAATGTGACGTTAAATATTAACTCACTCACTCACTCACTGATCGTTCAAAGTATCTTATTCCTACTTATTCCTTTAATATTTCAGGGTCTTACTGTAACTCCATGTTTATATACTGAGTCAAAAAAGAAACTTCACATTCTTTCCTCAGGGCACTATAAAGAACAAGAGATGGTAAGATGGTTAAATTGTTATTTTTTCATTGCTCATTGAGATCTGTGTGATGTAATCGATACACTGACAGTGCCACAATCAATTCCATTAGGCTACACCGCCGTTCCAAACATGGGTATACAGAAAGTCAAGTCACAAGAATAAGAATTCGAAATTTCTCAGTTCAATATTGTGTATGGCCGCCCCGCACATTCACCACTGCCAAACACCGGTACCGTCTCCTCATCCACTGCCTGATGCTTGTGAACCCATGGTTGGGGATTCTGCGCCATTGCTCTTGCAAGGCAGCACCAAGTTCCTACAAATTCTGAGGTTTGTTTTTTAAGACCACGAAGCCTTCTCCCAAGTGCATCCCACACGTGCCCCATTGGATTAAGGTCAGTAGACCTCGATGGCCATTCCATGACGTTGATTCCAGCGCGTTGAAGGAAATTTCGTGTCAACATCACGGTATGCGGCCGAACATTATCATGCTGGAACTGTGGACCTGGGCCATGACCCGCCATGAAAGGAACGTGTTCAGGGGTGAGCACCTGGTCGCGGTAAGCAGCAGCTGTGAGGTTTCCACGGATGGAACGGTTGTTACCACAGAATGGTGTTGTTACCCCACACCATGCAACATCAGCCCTCCAATCTGTCGATTGTGCACAACATTGGGCATACCGTTCACAACGTCGTCTCCAGACTCTGTGCCTGCCGTCCGCGAACCTAACGGTGAACCTGGATTCATCGCTAAAGACGACTCGATTCCAGTCTCTCTGGGTCCATCGGAGGTGACGTTGGGCCCACAGCCGACGTTGACGTTGATGAAACGGCGTTAATATTGGCCCACGATATGGACGTCGAGAATGGAGATTGGCAGCCCGCAACCGATTTCGAATGGTCTGTGAGGACAGTCGACCTCTAAACATCTCAGCCCTGGTTCCTGTAGCTGACAGAAATCTGTGACGAAGAACGATTAACACACTCGTTCTCAAGTGGGATGTAGTGTGTTTATCACAGTAATGGTGTCCTCCCCTGGATTATTGCTAAAAGATGTGTACTGCGAAGATTCTGTACATTCCGTGTATAAGACTATGTTTTGAATCTTTTAACCAGAACAACATTAAAGTCACCAATCTATGTTCACATTTACAATAGATGTTACTTAAGATAAGTATTAATTGCAACTCATAGCTTATTCAGTCGGCAGTTTAAGTGAGTGAGTGAGTTTGGTTTTACACCGCTTTCCGCATTTTTTTCCAGCCAAAGCACAGTGAGGGAAGCCAAAATTGGGCGTCACACATTGTACTCATGCAACTCCAGTCTTCATCATGACGGGCGACGTTTGAACCATCAGGCTGCACCACCGCCGTTTATACTATGCAAAGTTTGCGGGTAATATTACGATTTCAGCTTTAAATATCATTATACACTTTTAAATTACTATCACATCACATGGGCATAGAGCTACCTGGAAACATAAATTTAAAAGTCATGGAAATGGCATTTACACGTAGTACACAAAACGGACGAATGTATCGTATCTGCTGAACCATTAGTATGTGTGAAACAATTGAGTTTGGACCAGATAATCCAGTGATTGACACCATGAAATACGATGAAATTACTATCAAACAAGTGCTTGATTGGGAGGTAAACATAAAAAGTATGGTATTGATTTACAAATAAATATATAAATAAACACTTTAGATGTCGCAAACACATACAGTACATAGTATATTTTGGTTTAACAAACACCTGATTCGAGGGAGGTTTTGCTTTGGCAGTCCTTTAGCATGGGGTCTTTGTGAGCCATTATGTCTGTTTCTATCATTCTTGTGTTGCAGCATATGAAATTGAGATTACAAGACTGACAAAGATAGCCGTTGCTCTCCCTGGAGAACCCTTCACCTTCAATGTGGTGATGATGCATACCGGTCCCTTCTCCGAAACGCTGAATGTTGTGAATACTAGCGCTACAGATCCGTCTCACAAGACGCTGTGCTTTATCCCATTCACACACCCTACAATGCCATCTTGCCAAAGTTATCAAGGATTCAAATGCGTATGTTTGAACAAAGCAAATCAGTTCAGACTGGAAATCAATGTGTCAAAAGAGGTGGTTGATGTGTACAGTAGACAGACGTGGAATTTCCAGTTCACGAGGAAAAGTTACAATGAAAACATGGACATTGCTGTTGTCTGTAAGTATGCTGTATGCACTTTTGATCATGTTACTGAGACCCGTGAAGATCCGGATTAGAAATGGTCTTCGACAGGTCTCTGGCGTGATCGTTTGGTTTGGCTGGTTGAGTTGGTTTATGCATGCACGAGCTAACTGTAGCGCAAATGGGACAGAGAATGCGCAACAGAGAGAAAATGACCAGTCTTTTTATATGCGAGCGAATCGAGCGATTGGCAGCATACTTCCCTCGTTTCCTTCCGAAAAATATTTTCATGCGTTACGAGTGTGTATTTTCTGTATATTTTGTTGTTAATTAAGTAATAATTATTATTGGGTCACAACGTTTAGTGTTTTGAATAATAATTATAATGGGTCACATTTCGTATAATAAATGATCCGCATTTTTATGATTCTCGCAGCAGGTTTTCCGTGAATTATCACAACCAACGCAACGATGACATAACATCACTGCCACGGGCTATAATGTTCATATCACGTGACCGGACTTTCCTCTTGTTTGTAAACTAATGCGCACATTCATTAATATGATGAGACTGGCATAAGGCAAGCGAGGTTTTCATAATGTTTTACACTGTTGAGTAAATATTTTTCTACTACTGCGTCACTAAGCTTTGACAATACATATTTACATTTCAAACGGGCTGCATGTTTTGCTATCCCTTAGGCTTCGATGACAGCACGTGGAGCCGTACAATCCATGTAAACAAAGGATCGCTGCGCAAATCGAAATAGTACGTGTTACACGTTTTAGGATAATTTCTCACTGAAACTGAAGCATTTTAACAATGATGTTAAATTAGATGTGTAGACTCATCACAAATAAAACAGTTATGAAATTTGTACGTTTTATTCACTGAACCGTGTAAGATGTGGCGAATCGCCGTAGGTGCTCATACTTTGGGGAAATGACTGAAAGTATATATAAAGGCTAGTTGTCATGTTCGACGGGGACACATTCACATTCATTCGCTGGAGTTGATATCTTTCTGCCTCCGTCAACGTTCGATCTTCCTACCTGCCGTCAGACCGCTCACTGTGTTACATTCTGCAGCTGTTTCTCTCACACTAAGACTTTGGTGAGTTTGCTACTATATATTTTGTGACCCATTGCCACTTGTATTGTACTTGAAATCAGTATTGTTAAATTGACTTGTGACTTTGTATAACTTGCTCTCTTTGCCTAAATAATACAGAATTTGAACGTTTATGACTTGTCTTTGTTCTGTTTTGCGGGTTCACAGGGGATTTCTGGCATAGTTTGTTGCAGCAAATTCTTAACCGTAACACATGTCAAACTAAAATATTGCCAACATCAAACCTCACTGGGTTGTGCTCTCAGATTTCCAACCCCATATTTAATAATTACTGACGTGAAATATATTTCAACATTTAAAGCGCCACTCGTGGTATATCAGATCGTTCTTCGCCTCCATTTCCCCCTACCAATTATTAAATATTGGGTTGGAAATCTGAGAGCACAACCCAGTGAGGAAATGGAGGTGTACCTATTGATGGTGGCGATATTTCTATTTTTATGTTTTACAGAGTAAGATTGAAATGCACCAGAGAGGGTTTGGTGATTCTTGCACAGTCAGGCCGGTAAGGTTCATCATCAGCTCAGGGCCCTCACCCCCTCTACACGCAGCCCAGAGAGCGAATGGGACTTCTCCCAGGAAACACTGCCTAGTCGAACCCACCAACAACGTTCTGGAGAATATGAAGGCTCCCAAACACCGCATCCTTCTGCATTACCCAGATTGTCAGAACTGCTGTGATCCCCGTGGAGAACCCGGGCACCCTCCTGATCTGCGTCAAGAGATGAGGAGGTACCAAAGCAAGGGCACCGAGAACAATGGGGAGCCTGACGACAGTGTATTGTGATGCAAGCGAGATATTTCAAAGGCGAGATCCGCATACCCATCATGCTTTTCCTGAATCTTGCCAATCTTATTGCTGTCAAAGGGGACAGAAAATTCAATTAAACCTTTTTAGATCTAGTTGCTAGTTTTACATTAGAATCTGTGATAATCTAGCTGTTTTACTGTCCTTCGTTGAGAGGTTTATACAAATTACCGTTACTTATTATGTATGAAATTCGTTTTCGTCACGGTATGGCCGAAATCTTGCCGATGTGACGATAAATTTTAACTCACTCACTCACTACTGTTCTTCACAACATATCACGATGAGTCATATAACCTGGATATCTACGTTAATGTTTACGATGTTGCGGGGCAGATATGAAGGGAAACTACCCTAAAGTGACGATAGTGGAAATATCACCAAGGGACTCACCCTCGTTTACTTCATCAACATGTGAACAAAGCAAAAGACTCGACGTATTTCGTGATCTGGATTCAAATAATCCACTTCCGCATGGGACTGGTGGTGTTGTTTCTTGGGCTTGGTAATCGAGATTATAACTGATATTATGTAGATCAAGATAGCTCTCCTTGAATGGATCGGTACCAAACAAAATTGTATTGTTTATGCGATAAGATTACTTGTTTGGTATTGTTTCTGTTTAAAATGCTTTGTCCTATCGAATCTTTTGTAGATTCAGGGTATTTATTCACGCATTTACTTTCAGTTGTACCCACTGGTGATTGCCAAGTGCTCATATCATAACTCATATACCTGCATGCATGTTACAGTAGCTGGGAAAGACGAACCTCCACATTATCATTAAGAAAATATTTATTTTTATTTCAGTCAACATGAGTGGGGCACAAGGTGCAAGAGAATACTGGATGATTTTTTTCTTGACTGAATTGGTGGTGAACAATTATTTAAAGTGAATGAACGTATGATACCCGCATGGGGAATATCTGAAACAACTGTCAAAATTGATTTATTGTAGATCTGGTGTATTTATTCTGTACCCCTGTAACTGCAAACACATTATCAGATTAACATACCAGAATTCACACTACAACAAACAAGTAACCCAAATAAATAACGATTGCCGGGAGTGCTGTTATTTCAAATTATTTTGGAATGGTGTCTTAAAATCTAGTAACAACAAACACATTCACAATAACTTCAAACTGTAATTCTGACGAATTAACAATACAATTTTCACATTTTATTCAAACTGCAAGTAGCAAATATATTGGGTAGTATTTATATTGATGAATTTAAATACATTAGTCTGGTGAATTGCAACAATGGCTGGATCAATTCATAATTTATCAAAGGTTTTCTCCCTTCACACATTATCATAATCTATATATATATATTTTTCAGTTTTTGATTATCGAGTAATGTTTCCTGTATCTCTGAAATAATGGTCAGTATGCGTACAAGTGCATATTTAGGGGGCTTTTTAACGGCTTGTGTGAGTGACATTCACATTGCGCATCTGGCCCTAATTAAAATCTTCACGTCGAGATGCAGACAATGTCACATGCCGTAATTCTTACGTACTTACTACAAAACATTTCCAGGATCTCTCCGTATTTTCGTCATCCACTGACTTCTTGTGATCTCATCCATGGGAATATGGTGAAACGATAGCGTAAACTGATTGCGGGCATCACTCCGACACAGAGGCATACATCTTTCCTTTTCTAGTTCGAGATTTTCAAGGTTGGGTCAACCTATTTAAGCTTTCGATTTGACCTGGCTAAGAATGGTCTATTAGGAAACTAAAATACATCTCCCTCGAAATTATTTCGCGATTACACAAGATAATGAGATAGAAAGTCACGTGATCAAGTGACGTCATACCGGTGCAGTCGCAACATAACAACAGGAAACATGCACCGGTTCTGAGCATGTACGCTCACTTAGAAAGGCTTTTATTATTGCAATTAATAAACGCAGGAAGCCAAACCTGGATCTGGATGGCATGCCAGATACAGATAATACCACATAGGTACAACTGCTTCAGTATGAAAGTATTGCAAGCATGAAGACCGACAGGAATATTGATGACGATTTCATCACTTCACGTGACATAATCCTATTGATGATCCTATTGCAGTGAAAACGTATCAATGAATAAACAAATGAAAAATGCATCAAATAAAATGAATTTAAGACTGCGAGTCCTCAAATTGTATCTTTCCAATGGGACATTTGAATCTTAGAATTTCATTTAACTTAGGATAAAAGGACAATACAAGCCAATAATAGCGATTTGCAATTAAGATCGTTTGTTATGCAATTCTTATCCAATTTGGAAATTTAAATGTTCAGTTGGCAAGGTAAAATTACGAGGATTCGCAATCTTCACTCAGAAACTGTTATCTAAAATCTGTTTCTTCACAAATACTTCTGTGAACATTGCATTGTGCAGTAACACATACTGTTTAGCGTTTATTATTAATAAAGTTATTTCTGCCAACTGTCACGGGTGTTATTAGCTAGATGTGGCTCGTTATTTCCTACATTGCCAACAATATGAAAATCAACGCAAGGCAATGCTGGAATCTCTTACAGACCTCAATCTCATTGGCTGGACATTGTCATGAACGTTTGATTGAAATTCGTGATTAATTTAAGTATGTGGCAGTATACTTTGCTTATAAAATAAACAAAACTTTTGCAAAGCTTAATTATGGGCAATGTGTGAATGAGCCTAGTTGCGCGAGCACCTACTAAACTTTTAATACACAATCAATCAATTCTGTTTCAGCTGCACCACGCGCTGATAACGCCCGTAACACTGTATTTGCTCAACAGGAAGAAGGTGTTGTCCTCACTGCAAAGTTCCTCAACATTTTCTGACGTCACGGTTCACTGGTCACGTGACGGACGAACCCTTCCACGCCAACAACCTGGCTTAGAAACCGAAGAAAGGGTGTACCGCGTTTACGGTAAGAACGTGACGTCTCGGGGTATTCGGACATGGCTCCGCGTGAAAGTTGATGAAGATGCACTCGGGCTGTATGACGTCACGGCATGCTCACAAGGTGGCTGCGCAGCTACAACCATTCACCTTGCGGAGGAACCACTAACTGGTGATTATCAAAATGTCAAATCAGTCCTGGGTCAAACACAAGTTTGAGAAGGAGAATAGCTTGTAATGTACAGTATTTTATACACTATTAGTTACACGGTGTTTTGAAAGGGTGCACGGGACCGATCGTAAAATCCGTATTTCTTGCGCCTCAGGAAATACGAAATTTACAAGGGTGTTGCAGTCCCGTATACTCTTTCAAAAGACCGTGTGACGAATTTATTGCCTGTATGTTTTGTTTTTTTTAAAAAAAGTATAAGCTTCTCTTTAAACAACAACACCCAACCTTTGGCAGAAAAAAAACGCAGAATGTTTCGCCAAGATACTTCCTGTACGGCCTTAAACGGAGATAAGTCGGGGATGACTGGTTTATGACAAAAATGATGGAATTTGGGGTTTCGTCAAACGAAAAGTGAAATACAGAATCATTTTTTGGACATATTTATTGACACAAACAAATACAAAATTATGGCAATAATTTTATTTGTAATCTGTTTTTATTAGTCTTATAATTGTATATGCCAACTCTAAAATTTCTAAGCGATCAACCGTCTGACAGCCACATTCGATCTAAGGTCAAGGTCATTCGTACAACCCGCGTAATGTGTATCGTGACAGATTTGGTTCATGCACTCTGTCAAATCTGCATCCATGGTTTAGTATGCTTTTGCTATTAATTAATCAGAATTCGACATATTTATCTCTAGGGTAACAATGTTTCATACACAGCAAAAATGGTGGCATTTTACACGAAATGAGTATTTGCAAGCTAAAGACCTTTGTAGATATTAAAGACAGCATGGATCTTTAGAAGCTTTTGGGTGAAAATATTAAACAGTTTTTCAGTTAAGCACCGGAAACGAAATGCTTACGGACGCACGAACGGACAGACGAGGCGTCGACTATAAACCCCAACCTTTTATGTGTGAGGGATATGAATAACAAATCATATAAATGCTTCATTATATTTCCCATGAACTCGGTGTACGCTCGCACACGCACACGCACACGCACACGCACACTAAATGCCTTTTTAAGCAAAATATCCCAACGACGTCTCTTATAATGAATGATCTTATCTTGGACCATGAATAAGTGAAGTGAGCGTGACAGTTATATATGCTTGGTTCACAAATATAGCCAATGTGTTAAGAATGGGCTTAAGAAGTTCGTAGGGCTACGAACGATTCGAGAATAGCTAGCTTGTTCTAACCCGATTCTTCATGAGGGCATTAATCCCAGATAATATATTTCAGACTCCCAAGAGCTGTTGAAGGGTGTTGGGATCGGGCTGGCAGCGGGCGTGTTCGTAACCATGATTGGGATACTGGTAGTTATGGGATTAAAGAGAGCACGGCGTCAGTTCCCTTTCTTTATATCTGTATGAGATTTATTATACTCGGGTAGATAATTTAGACTGAGATTCATTTTTCTTGGGTGGATGATTTAGACTGAGATTCATTTTTCTCAGGTAGATAATTTAGACTGAGATTCATTTTTCTCGGGCACATACTTTAGACTGAGATCCAATATTCTCGGGATTTTACATAAGTGAATGACGTCACTGTAAGTTTCCTCATATGAATGTACTGTTTTTTTAGTTCTTAAATGACATATTTTCTGAATTAGGGCCATTCGCTCTTACCATTGACGTGAAATGCTTAAAGTTATCGGCACCCGTGGCGAGCCACCTCCTCGTGGTGGGTGCTGGGTAACGCCAAGAGCTCGCCGACACCCCCGTAGTGGACCCGGGGGGATATTTGGTCCACCAACCCGTTTGCCGTGGGTTGCGTCCCGTGTCGGTGGAGGACGGGATCCTGGTGGTTGAGGGCACTGGGGCTTTTAACTGCGTTCCATTGCCCAACACACCACTTTGGCCCTTACTTCACCTAGACGGGTGGTCGAATGGGCCCGGTTCGACCAATCGGCTGGTCATGCCAAGCCCTGTGCATCGAGTATATATATCATTGCACAAATTTTATTTGGTTTTTTACTTTCGGTCTTGGCCTATTTGTTCACTGAGCTTTTCGAATTTTAAAATGCATTTTTGAAGTTCTAAATTTTTGCCTAGAGTCTTATGCCCAGAAGGCGGTGGCTCATGGGCCAATCTGGTAGACTAATTATTTCTAATTCTTCTGCTGGAGTATATCATCCGGGTATCCTTGGTGCTGTAAGCTGGAGGCCCGCTTACTTTAGCATTGTCCTTGTGATACTCCGTGGTGGGTGGGGAGCTCGGATGATGAACCGTATTACACTAACCATGGCTTATGAAACTCCAACCAAAAAAACAAAACGTCCACTTGATATTGACCCTGTTGATACTGACCATAGACCGTCTACATCGATTGAGTATTGGCCACGTTTCATTGTGATTGAGACTCCTGATAAGACACCTTTGAAGTTGAACCCCTTTGCTGTATCCAAAGGTATTCAAGGCATTGCTGGGGATGTGAAGAACATCAGACGCTTACGTTCGGGTGCCCTGCTAGTCGAGTGTGGGTAAAAGCAGCAAGCAACAAATCTGATGAATATTAAATCTTTCGTGGGCATTCCCGTCTCGGTTTCTGCACACAAAACCTTGAATACAAGTAAAGGTATCGTGAGAGATAGAGATCGATTGTTTGATGACATGTCGGAACTTGATATAGGATCTGAAATGAAGGATCAAGGTGTTCTATATGTCAAGCGCTTTTCAACTCGCAGAAACAATGAAACCGTCAAAACAAATACGTATCTGTTTACTTTCTCATGTCCAAATGCTCCAAAATCAGTGAAGGCAGGCTACTGCAACATACAAGTTGATACCTACATCCCCAACCCGCTCAGGTGTTTTAAATGCCAGAAATATGGACACGGTGTATCTACCTGCACATTGTCTGTTGTGTGTGCTCACTGTGGTGAGAAGACACACACAACAGAAGATTGTGACAGCGATTATAAAAAATGCACCAATTGCGCAGGCGACCATTCGTCCTTTTCTAAACAGTGTCCTATTTGGAAAGAGCAAATGGAGATCAATAAAATAAAATTTACACAAAATATCTCTTTTGCGGAGGCCAAAAAACTGGTAAAGACATCTGATCTTACAGAAAGTTATGCAACAGTAGCAAAAACATCATCGGTTTCTAGCTCTAAAACAACATCAACCACAGGCTGCCAAACTACCTTGACTTGGGTAAATTGCGATTCTCCACAGCATTTGTACCCTGCTATATCATCACAGACTGAGGAATCACTTCCTAGTACCTCAAGGTCTTATGATCACAAATCATCATCTCAGTCACACTCAAAGTCTCAATCGACATCTGATAGTCAGCAAACGGTGAAAAGTAAACCGAAGCCAAAGCCTGATGCTTCAAAACATCAAAGTGGTAGAACTCCTAAAGGGTCACAGAACAAAATTCAATTGTTCAATAAATACGGATCTCTTGAAGACATGGACGTTTCTGAAAACGTCCATTCTAGGGCACATAGCTTGTCGCCCTCTAAAAGAGTGCGGGGTAGATCCCCAATAAATCCCCCCAAAAGATAGTTTATTCCAATAATATTGTACAGTGGAACTGCAGAGGATTGAGGACTAATTTACACGAATTACAGCTATTAGTCCAAGATTTTACACCTTCAGCGTTATGTCTCCAAGAGACATATTTAAAACAAACAGATACATTTGACCTTCGTCACTTTAATACATATCATTGTTTTTCACCTCCGGGTGATAGAGCCACTGGCGGAGCATCCATTCTAGTCAGACAAAACGTTATTCAAAGCCTCGTTTCACTTAATACTAATATGCAGGCTGTTGCTGTGAGAATTACTTTACATGTAGCATTTACGCTATGCTCCCTCTATATTTCGCCATCTTCGACATTTGCCAAAACTGATCTTCAAGCTCTATATGACCAACTCCCGAAGCCCTGTATCATAATGGGAGACTTAAATGGGCACAACCCACTCTGGGGTAGTGTAAATATAAACACTAAAGGGAAATTGTTGGAGGACTTTTGTTCTGACAATGATTTGTGTATTTATAATGATGGTTCCAACACATATTTACATCCTGGTACAGGGACTTATTCTGCTCTCGACTTGTCAATTACAAATTCCGAACTATTAAATGAATTCGAATGGTCAGTCCACGATGACCTCTGTGGAAGTGACCATTTTCCTACTATATTAAAAGCTGTAACTCCATCTGATGTTCCTCCATCATCAAGACGGAATTTTAAAAAGGCTAACTGGGCTTTATATGAAACACTGTGTGCTGAAAAACTTAAACCCGAACGTTTTATTGACGTTCCTGATGCTATTAAATGTTTTTCTGAGGAACTGAATTCCATAGCTGATGAGTGTATACCAAAGTCCTCTGCAGTTCCACATATTCGAAAACCATGGTTCAGCGATGAATGCAAACAAGCTAGGAAGGCAAGGAAAAAAGCAGAACATTATTTCCGTCGCCATCCTATGGTGCATAATTTAAATAAATTAAAAATTTTAAATGCTAAAGCACGGCGTACATTTAAACAGAATAAACGCCAATCTTGGCAAAATTATGTATCTACAATAAATTCACGGACACCCATGTCCAAGGTATGGAACATGGTCCAGAAAATTAAAGGTAAGGGTACTAAATCTACAGTCCATCATCTTAAACATGGAGATCAGTTACTTACGGATAAATCAGATATTGCGAATAAACTGAGTGAAACCCTCGCTAAACACTCTTCCTCTTCTAATTATTTACCTAAATTCCAGCAGTATCAAAAACAAGAAGAAAAGAAAACTATTAATTTCAATTCAGATAATGGGGAAGATTATAATGAAACATTTTCTATTCATGAACTCCATACTGCTCTTGATCAAGCTCATGACACTGCTACAGGAGCTGATAACATACATTATCAACTCCTGAAGCATTTACCAGAATTCTGTTTAGAGACGCTCTTATCAATATTTGATGATATTTGGACATCCGGGAAATTTCCTTCTTCGTGGCGTGATGCTATAGTGGTACCTATACCTAAACCTGGACGTGATCATACGGATCCATCCAGTTATCGTCCGATTTCATTAACCAGCTGTGTTTGCAAGACCATGGAACGCATGATAAATAATCGACTTGTTTGGTACTTGGAAACAAATAACCTTATCACAGATATACAATGTGGTTTCCGTAAAAACAGAAGTACAGTCGATCACTTAGTGCGTTTAGAATCATTTGTGAAAAACGCGCTGATTAATAAGCAACATGCTGTGTCTATCTTTTTTGATCTTGAGAAGGCATATGACACAACCTGGAGGTATGGCATTCTGAGAGATCTACATGATTTCGGTTTGCGTGGTCGTTTGCCTCATTTCATAGGCAAATTTTTAAATAACCGACAATTTCAAGTCCGCGTGGGTTCTACCCTGTCTGATCATTACAATCAGGATCAGGGTGTTCCACAAGGCAGTATTTTGTCAGTCACACTTTTTAGTATAAAGATCAACAGTTTATCAAAAGTTTTAAACGATTCCATTGATGGATCCTTATTTGTGGATGATTTTAATATTTCTTGTCGTGGTAAAAATATGCATACCATAGAGCGGCAGTTGCAGTTATGTTTAAACAAAATAAATAAATGGTGTCTTGAAAACGGCTTTAAATTTTCTAAATCGAAAACTAATTGCATACATTTTTGTCGTAAGTACAAACCACATAAAGACCCTGAACTATCTCTAGATGGCACTCCCATTAAAGTTGTCAAGGAAGCCAAGTTCTTGGGATTAATTTTTGACTCACACCTTACGTTTCTGCCTCATATTAAATCTCTGAAAACTAAATGCCTGAAAGCACTTGATTTGTTGAAAGTGGTATCAAATTCTAAATGGGGAGGTGATCAAGCTACCCTTCTCCATCTATATCGATCACTTGTCCGTTCTAAACTTGATTATGGCTCCATCGTATATGGTGGAGCCTGCAACAGCAACTTAAAAGTATTAGATTCTGTTCATCATCAAGGTCTAAGACTTTGTCTTGGGTCCTTTAGAACCTCTCCTGTTGACAGTCTATATGTTGAAGCCGATGAACCATCTCTTACACAACGTCGTATAAAATTATCTTTACAATATATCACGAAGCTATACTCTAACGAATCTAACCCTGCATATAACTGTGTTTTCAGTCCTCTCTACGAGGACTTGTACAACAAAAAGTCTTCTCTTGTTCCACCTCTCGGGCACAGAATTAAACCCTTTCTTTCTTCGGCTGGCATTGAGCTGGAAAACATAGCTCCTTCCCGTCTTCTTTCTTCTCCTCCTTGGCAGTTGGTTAGGCCACAAGTTGACCTAACATTAACGACTTTTAAAAAATCAGAAACGAATGAATTACAGTATAAACAAGAATATAATCAACTGAAACATCAATATAGCAATTACAAACCCTTATTTACAGATGGATCCAAGGACGGTGGCGCAGTGGCTTGTGCCACTGTCATTGGATCCAGAACAATATCTTCTAGATTACCAGAAAATAGTTCTATTTTTACAGCAGAAGCTAACGCCATATTAACAGCTCTTAAATATATTCAAAGACACCCGAAACGTAAACAGTATATAATCTATTCAGACTCTCTTTCTTGCCTTCAGGCTATTAAAAATCTTTCTTGTAAACATCCACTTTTAATAGAAATTATTGAACTGTATAATAATCTTGCTACTGGCCAATACGACATCGTCTTCTGTTGGTTACCCAGCCATGTAGGCATTTCCGGTAACGCAATGGCCGATCTTGCTGCCAAGGCAGCACTCAACAAATCTGTGACACCACTTCTTCTTCCCTACACTGATTATAAAGCTACCATTAGATCTTATATCCATGATCTGATGCAGAAGAAGTGGGACACCCAAGTTGGTATAAATAAATTACATGAGATAAAACCTTACATTGGTTATACCCACTTGGGTTGTCAGTCCAGATTTGAAGAGGTCATACTACGACGATGTCGTATTGGCCACACTAGATATACTCATGCGTACCTGTTAAAAGGTGAGGATCCTCCATTTTGTATCCCTTGTGATGAGAGAGTCACGGTCAAGCATATTCTGCTTGACTGTGTCGAATTCTCCATCACAAGGGATATGTATTTTACAGTTAAAACGATGAAGGATCTTTTTACCAGCGTTAGTTTTCATTTAATTATTGGTTTTTTAAAAGAAATTGATTTTTTGATTGAATTGTGAGCAATATGTTTCTGTAAAAAGATATATTTTAATAATTGGTAGTTTGGATTCGTAACTAGAATCGTTAGTGGCTGTACCCTCAAAGGGGGTTGAAGTATTGTAAAAATATTGTCCTCCTGAGAGGGTACGTAAGTCCAAAAACATTCATAGTAAATTTAATTCTACCAGGCTTTTAATCGTAGTATTCCTGTTGTTTTAATTGTGGCTAGCATATTGTACACTCGCCAGCGGCTGAAGGGATGGTGTAAATCCAACTAGGGTCCATGCAGGTAGCAAAGGTACTGTAAGTCCCCATGGCCCCTAGTATGGTGACCTACCTTCTGTTGCTGGCGATCTATAGTCTGTTTTTATATTGTATTGTCTGAATATTGATATTAGTTTTAACTTTCCAAGCTAGTTTTAATTCAAATTGTGATACTGTAGTTGTTTTACTGTCCTTTGTCGACAGGTTTTATAACACACATATTCGTTTTCAGTGGTCTGTTCCCGTCACGATATGGCTGAAATATTGCCGATGTGACATTAAATATTAACTCACTCACTCACTCACTTAAAGTTATCCTTTTGAGTACACATACGTGTTTCAGTAAGGATATGTCGGATATTCGGATTTCCTTTTGCAATCATGGTAATAAGTTGACCAGCAGTTATTGACCCTTAGTGGACAGTGCCCCAAGTCGAACTACCCGCGAAGATCCGGGGTAGATTTGGTTTTCAGCTACCCATGATTGAACGGGTGGTTAGAGTCGCGTACTTGGTTTACACATGCCATGTGTAGATCGATACTTATGCTGTTGATCACTGGACTGTTCTGTCCAGACTCTATTGTTTACATACGCCCGTCATATAAGTGGAATATTCCTAAGTGCGGCATTATACTACAAACAAACAAACACAGTCAGACTAACAATGACGTCATCTGATCTAATCCTACAGGACGCCAACGGTCTGTTAGAGGAACCGAGGAGAAAAGGTGAGGTTGTCATGCATTGTGACAAAAAATTATATTTTCCTTAAAAGTGAAAAGTATACCCTAAAATTAACCAATATTTCTAGTAAGATTAAAATATGTACTTTTAGGGGCTCAGACAATAGCACACAACACCACCATTTATTCACTGAAAACGCACATATGATGCAATTTGGCCGCATTCAAATACGAGCATGTTGTCGGCAATGCCACCTATCCCTATTTACACTTGTGGCTGAGTGGGTTAGCAGACTGCTTTGTGTGCTGGCGATTAGGTACCACATTTTTTAAAGTTTATGTTCGATGCCAGGATGGGTCACAGCCTAGTGGAGTTACTAGAATCTGTACTTCACTGATAAAGTGCCATTCGAAAATATACGTATGTTAGCATTTGTTCATTTACTGAGCTGGGGTGGGTGGGGTTGTTATTTTTTTTTAATCTTTCCTTTTTGATTTAGTTTGTTTTTCCTATTGTTGGTTTTTTGATTGCTTGGTCTGTTTTTTTTTTGTTTTTTGTTTGTTTTTTTTTGGGGGGTTGGGGTTTTTTTATATATTTTTTTATATTTTTCGTGTGTGTGTGTGTGTGTGTGTGTGTGTGTGTGTGTGTGTGTGTGTGTTATGGCTTTGGGTTCTTTGGGGTACATTGTGTGTTTCATCATTGTTGTCATCGCATTAACTGCTACTCAGCGACCAGATTCGGTTCACTTATATATTCTGTGAAACTCATTTCTGGTGTCCATCGCCGTGATATAGTGGGAATACTGCTAAAAACTACACTAACTCACTCCTTCATACGTGTACAGATGTCCGTTTTAAACACAAAGTTATACTCGAAAACAATTCTGGATTCAAATATTAACATTTCAGTAACATCATGTTGTTTCACATTTACCTCAGCGATTTGCACAAGATTGGCGATTCGGTAGTTGATGACAAGAAAGATCCAACAAACCATTCTAGGAACAAGAAAGAAGCTGCTCATCATTATAGGAACATGCCTACATCAAAGAAGGGTAATGCTTCATCTGTTGTCGAACACATACTGTAACATGTCTTTCGGAAGGTTTTGAAAAAGTTCGCTAGAATGAGTTGAGTAGATATGAAATGGGATTAAACGTCCTCCTTAAGAGTATTTCTATCCTGTGGCGACGTGTACATGTGTGGCTGCGTGTACCAGCCCAGACTTAAGCTTGGTTTGTGGTGCTAGCTCACTGAGATACCATGCTGCAGTTAAGCATGAATACCCCGGTCAGACATTATACTGACTCCTAGCCGAACAGTCCTCCTTGTACCCATTAAGGCCGAATGCCAGGCAGGGACCTTACAAAGTGCGCAAGTGATGCCTGTCCTGTAGGTGTTTTAAATGGTTCTCTCAAATAACCGCGAGTGATGCCTCTCCTGTGGGTTTCTTAACTGGTTCGATCGAATGATCAAGTGATACCTGTTTGTTGTTATTCCAGGACGTATTCCAAAGGGGTCCCTCCCCAGCCTCCAAGAAAAGGAACCACGCCCAACAAAACATATGATGCACTGGTGGACACCCCCTAAAGAAGTGTATGACGGCCTCGGGATATACGAAAATAGCTAAACACAGAAATGTTGACTGTTGTTCATTTGTCAGAGTGAGATTCCGCCGTATTTCCTGAATGACGCTATGGACGGTGGGGTATCCTAACGGCCTAATGAAAGCCTAATGGGTACAGTGTCATTGTGTGAGGCCTTTTCCTGGTGTCCCTCGTCGTGATATTGCTGGGATATTGCTGGGATATTGCTGGGATATCGCTGGGATATTGCTGAAACGGTGTAAAACCGGACTCGTGATCTTACACTCTTATTGACTAGGGCCGTGTATTAGTAAATAAACTGTATTGCAATATGTTGCGATTCAGATCCTGCAACTGAGATATTGGGAACCTAAGTGCTGACAATTAAATCACTATAGTATTAAGTTGTGCATTTTCTTAACTCACTGAATACCTTCGTTTGAAGTCCCTGTTCTCGTATTATTTAGGTTATTTGGTTCTCTTTCACGTATATTGATTTGAAAGTCCGGGTTAGAACAAAGTGTTTAATGTTTTGAAAATGGTTTTTATTTTATATGTCTACGTTCTGTAAATAATCAATTCTGGACCAGACAATCCAGTGAGTGGCATCATGAGCTCCGAACTACGCAAATATGTAAGTCATCTGCTCTGGCCACCTATCAATATAGGTTTCGAAAACCAATTCTATGTCGGATCTATGTATCGTTTATGAAATATTATATTGAATATTTCTTGGTGATTAGAAGTGTATGTATATAAACATTTAAAAACAAAGGAAAATGCCTCGAAGACTATGTGTCATGTGAGTTATAAGAGACACGTGGATGGGCACCAAATGTTTTCAAGAGAAAAGGTGATTTTACGTCACCTCGGCAGCATCGCAAAATCATAATAACGAGATCCTTGCGGCACGGGACGGTGTGAACGGTCTGTTTTAGGACATCCCCGTGGGTAGCTGTAAGCGGAGGGAGTATCTATTCACCAGCTGTTACTGGTCTCTTTTTGCATTGTTGTTTCGCTTGTTTAACAATATTCCAGCCATATTAAAGCGGTTTTTTGTAAGCGTGCCACAGTATAGAGGGAAGTCATCATCTGCGTAGAAGTCTTTTTTGACTTTACCCAAGGTAGTGCTATCATTTCAGATTGTCAAACTGTCAGTTTTAACATAGAATCAAACCATTATAAATCCAATTAACACAATATTAAAGAGTTACTTTATTGAATGTTGTCATCGTGCCTCAACAGCACATGCTGTTGACCAGTGGATTGTCTGGTCGATTATATGCAGACCGGCACCAAATTACTGAGAGTCCGGCGTTAAACAACAACCAAGTAGTTTCACAGCAAAACAGTACGGGTATCACAAGATATTACCCCCCGCAACGCGTTTTAAATGCACCGCGTCCGTCCGTCCCTGAACATTTAGTTTTTCCGGAGCAGACCTCTAAAACCGTTCAGTATTTCTTCACCAAACTTGACACATAGCTTGGGCTAGTGGTGTACTGGTGCCTTTTGATAATTTTGGAATTCTGAATAAAATATATTATTGGCGGTTCCATGGCAACAAGTTTGACTTCGACTGAAATCGGAGGTAATGCAGGGGATATTGATGACTGTGTCTTCTTGTTAACATATTTATATATTCAGACTAAGCCACACAGTACGGATGTTATCGTGTCTTGTGATGACTCCACCACACATCCTAACTCCCGAAGACCTAATCTGTTATGGTTAAAAACCCTGCGGTTACAGCGTCAGCTCGTCACACCGAAAACACGGGTTCGATTCCCACATCTGTACAATGTGTGGAACCCATTTCTGGTGAACCCGCCGTGATATTTCTGGAATATTGCTAAAAGCGGCGTAAAACTATGCTCCCTTACTCACTGTCGGAGGTCAGACATGGGTTGATGTGCCATCGATGTTTGTTTGTTCCCGTGAACAACGTATTTATCTTACCGAACACCTCAGTGTTAATTTTGAACTGTTTGAAGTATGAGTATCGGATCGTACACTTACGCCAGCCTGTGTGAATCGAACGACTGGGAACGATTCGAATCTTGCATGCTGCTGTTTGCCCTGCAGGTATTGTCTTAGTAAAGCCGTCGCGGTGTAATTCCCTTCTTCGTATTCACTGGGACTACATTTGATCGTTTAGTTAAAATATAATGAATTAGAAGCAACTTGTTTTTCGTTGCCATTGCTATATTTTGCAGACAACACAATAAAAACAGATTTAGAGTTACTTCCCTTCCATCGATTTGCACTGACAAAAATATTTCCGTGCATCATGCGTGATTGAATTATATTCGAGATAACTACTACCACGAAGTACCGAATGAGTTGCCATTGGCAGCCGTGTATACTAAAATCCTTCGTCACCACTCGCCTTATTCCGAAACCTCCAAAAAGACTCGTCCCCTTCTCAATGCTTGTTATGTGTGAAAATACGACAAACCAGTTAGAACGCGCGTAATGGACGTTGTGCTTTGACAATATAATCCTGACTGATTAAATCGTTTATAGCTGGCAGGCTTGTTGTGGTGATTGTACGTGCGCTTCCAACAGTTTTAGGAAATGAAATTATACGTAACAATACTATTATCAACGTTAAACATTTACACTGGGCATACATTTCACATCTCTGGGATTTCACATTTCCGGTATACTCTTCACTGAATTCAGTTAAAATTCCACTTTAGGTATGACAGAAGGTTACACGAATGTTCAGTTTGAGATGTAATGCAGCCTGTTTTTCAAAATGAATTTCACTTCCATGTGCAATAAAACAATTCCCATTTGTGGATTATTAAGCCCTGTTTAGATATGAAGTTGGATATATATGGTAAATATCTGGTAATAAATACGTGGGAATATGTCTTCAAGAAAAATAATTCAGAAACAATAAATAAATCGTTAAAATAAATAATCAAAAACAAACACAGCAATACAATGTACCAGTAATCCAGTGATATGAAGTACGATTAGAAGTGAACAGACAGTGTTGTCGCTCCTATTTGAAGTAGTTCTGGTGCTCCTCCGCCTGTATGAACTCCTTCGAGAGGGGCACGAGTCGCTATTCGGCTTGTCCCGGAACAACACGAGAGCGTTGAAATGAACCTCACTTGTAAATGGGGTGGGTGCATTAAAAATAATAGAAGAGCGCTTATCCAGTCAGAAAACGACATTTACGTGTGAAGTAAGATAATTGGGATTGTATTATATTTTCTGCGAAGAAACGTCCTAGCCAGTATGAGAGCCTAATGCTGGTACCTTTGCTGGAATTCTGTTTCAGTGTTGCTTCTGACACCTCTGACGTCTTCTCCGAGTGAGTGGGTTTGGTTTTACGCCGCTTTTAGCAACACTAAACTCTGAAAAATGGTATTTTTAAATTTTCAAACTCAAAGTCAAGAAAATGGTATAAACTATTGAAAACCAGACAACAGAAGTGTACAAAATAATGAAAATTAGAACTGCAAAATAATTATGACAGGAGGTTTGAACTTGGACTTTGGACACTCCAGCACACAGAAAACGAGACAATGAGAGCTCATTTTTTGACAAAAGACTGACTTATCAGAATGGAAAGAAAAGATGTTATCTTTTATTAAACTCTAACTAGAAGAGGCTATAGTTAGCCTTATGATAAATGATTACAAAGACAGCTAAAAGCTACAATTAAAAGAGGTGATGACCATGACTGAGGAGATTCAGCTCCTATAAGTAGCCAACACAGCAGTATGTACTGCGGTGGTGTAAGACTTCTCACCAAGGTAATACATGGAACACTTTGTCTCAAGATTTAATAGAACTTGAGGAAACACATGCCCGAGTAATTGAGTAGGAAAAATATAACATTCATATTTTCTATGTTATCAATTCCAAAGCAATTTCAAAAGGTAATTGAAGAAGCCTGTTCTCTTATCCCAAACTGGATATTTATAGTATAACTGGATTCTTTTATCTGACTTGAAACCTCTGCAAACTTTAAAAACCGGACTGAAGTCTACTTGAAAATTACTTTAAACTGATTCATATATACTGGACATATAGCACATATATATTTTTAATGAAAACATACCAATGTTGTTGTTTTTTTGTCAAAAATGGAAAAACGTGTACGTTGCACTCCAGCGCATTCCAACTATTTGGTGCCAGTATGTAAATAAACGAGTCAAAACAATCCAGTGATCAACAGCATGAGCATTGGTCCATGCAATTGGAATATAAACGAAGTCAGCTAGCGAGCGTGACCACATTATCCCATTAGCCGCGACTTATGACAAACATCCGTTACTGAAGATCAGTTCTAACCGAGATCTTCATGGGTGCTAGGCTACTTGTCAAAAGCTCCAGGAAGGTTTTGAAAGTTAAGTACAACCAGTAATGCCATTTTACTGCCAGTGAAAATACGATATCGGTTGTTTTTAACCTGAAATTCCTTAGGGACAAATACTTTATGCATTTCAAATACTTTAATAGTAGGTGATGCATTCTTGTTTACCAATCGTGCTAAAAGTTTGCTCAGAACTTTTTCTCACTGGAGATGACTATTTAGCTATGGTATTACATGCCGTTAAGAGTAATTGTCATGAGATCATGTATAATACAATGATACCGGGTAGTGACAAACTATTCCAAGCACCATTGAACCAAATCACATCACCTAACCACATCTCAAATATCCAAGTTAGCCAGAACACAACCCTTCAAATGGTTGAACTTGCCTTTCTAAGAATATCTTCTGTTACTGCTAAGTTTTGCTTGGAATATAGCAGCAAACATGATACTCAAAATTAAGTCAGATATAAAGACTGTGAGACCAAGGGTATCTCTGTCACTCCATTGAAAAGCCATGGGTGTCCAGAGTCACCATCACTGTAGTTCAGGCTACCTGGTATGTTGATTAATATTTTGTTCAGTTATTACTATATGGAGTTACGGAATCACTATAATGCATCATTTGGTATTGAGTTATGTCACCTTCATGTCCATGATCAACCTGAATCCCAGACTCAAAACTGTATTTGTTGAATATGTGTGTGAGACAGCCAGACAAAGAAGTACCATGTTGGTACACTTTTCAGCAAACCACATACTAGCATATAAGGTTAACCACAGTTTAGTGGTCATAGTCACATGGAAGTCAGCTGGTTGTATCTGATAGATAATATCCACACAGGATGCTAGAATGGTGAGTGAGTGAATGAGTTTAGTTTTACGCCGCACTCAGCAATATTCCAGCCATATGGCGGCGGGCTGTAAATAATCGAGCCTGGACCAGACAATCCAGTGACCAACAACACGAGCAAAGATCTGCGCAGCTGGGAACCGTGGACATGTGTCAACGAGCCTGACCACCCTATCTCGTTAGTCGTTACCCTTACGACAAGCATAGTCTCCTTTTTGGCAAGCGTGGGTTGCTGAAGGCCTATTCTACCCCGTGACATTCACGGGTCATTTACTGTGAGAAACTGCCACCCACGTGTTGACATTGAAGTTCCGTCATGCATGATCTGGTCCCATGGACTTCAGTCGGGTCCATGAGGTTACAGCAGATACATACTGCTGTGGATTTCAGTCTTTAGCAATACCTAAACCTAGTGCCATGGCCAAATTCCCAGAGAGCAAGGCACCACTAAGTTTCTTAATTAAATTCCTACTGGCTTTGGAGATAGCCGTTGCAAGTAAACTACCATAGAAAAGTCAAAGTTATTACCTAGGAAACAACTGATATACATTTTAACATCTTAAGATAGTACATGATCCTTGTTCATAACGTGATAGCTCTCTCTGTTCAAAGTGAATATGCTTGAGATATGGATCATTTT
Source organism: Haliotis asinina (assembly GCF_037392515.1). Classification (NCBI taxonomy): domain Eukaryota; kingdom Metazoa; phylum Mollusca; class Gastropoda; order Lepetellida; family Haliotidae; genus Haliotis; species Haliotis asinina. The sequence continues at coordinate 91,020,221 of NC_090280.1, forward strand.
AATTACTAGAGACTTACCATAGGATACATACATTGTACAAGCTGTATGCAGTCTACACACACACACTCACACACACACATAGGATTGAAAAAAGAGCTCCTGTATATTGATAGTGGATAGTGCGTGGTTTTGAATTTGTGTTTACCCTTGAAAATAGAAAACATATGATCTGAAAAGTCTCTTATCTATGGTTTTGTTCAAATCATATGACTTTTCCAGCCCGTGTCCTCTTTGAAAATATACATATCAGACTACAAGTTGGTCTCAATATAAGATTTTAGAAGTTATTCTTTGAAAATTTCAACTTTTCCCTTTTTTATCCTATAACGAGATTTTGCATACATTTATTTGACTTTTCTTACCCATATCTTAGTAGTACCCTCTGTTCTCTTTGAAAACATTCAGAAAAACGGCATATGTGTCTCAATATGAAATTTCATAAAATATTCTCTGAAAATTCAACTTTTTACCTTTTAACGTCAAAATAGGACCACACAAAACCTGTTTTGACTTTTCCAAAATATTTGTTAGTAGTACCTTGTATTCTTTGCCATAATATACTTACACATTTCATTTTTGTCTTGATATGAGATGTTAAAAATTATGCTGAAAATACTCAATTCATTTCTGAACCAACTTTTTTGAGGTTTTGGCCCAGTTTGACTTGCATTATGCTGAAAACACTCAATTCATTTCTGTACCAACTTTTTGAGGTTTTGGCCCAGTTTGACTTGCATTATGCTGAAAACACTCAATTCATTTCTGTACCAACTTTTTTGAGGTTTTGACCCAGTTTGACTTGCATTATGCTGAAAACACTCAATTCATTTCTGTACCAACGTTTTTGAGGTTTTGACCCAGTTTGACTTGCATTATGCTGAAAACACGCAATTCATTTCTGTACCAACGTTTTTGAGGTTTTGACCCAGTTTGACTTCCATAACTAGTAATCTCCACTTGAAGTAGAGTCGATCATGCCTTCCGACTTTGTTCTAAGCATATGCTTGTAAACCACAATGCAATACCAAGTGTTCGTGAAAAGGATTGTTGGCAATTGTGTTAATCCGGAGTGAATGTGTGAGGCTTTACGTCGCTTACACTAATATGCCAGTACTATCGCAGAATACACGGTGGCAGTTGACGTCAGCCTGAAATGTTCCCATATGGGAATAGATCCCGGACCTTCGATGCACCAAGCGAACGTTTTAACCACTCTGCTATCCCTCTCCAGGCCCAACCTGTATCATGTTGGGTGTATCACGGAGAGGCAAATTATTCGTTTCTTAGCTCCTAGTAGTTGAAGTCTACCACGAAAGTGAAAGTAGCAGTTTACATACTGAGTTTGAGTGTACCCTTTTAAAAAAACAATTCCAGTATTGTCATCAATATCGATGTTTATTTTCATTTTCAATCACCCCAAGTCCCGAACTCCCCAAGTAGTGGAAAACACCGAATCCTTTCCCGATTAGGTGCTATCAAAACCGTAACGTCAATGTTGGAGTTCAAAGCGCTCACTCGTCAAACCAAAGCAATGGGTTTGATTCCCAACATGAGTACAGCGTTTAAAGCCCGTTCAAGGTTTTCCCCAAAATGGTACTCCTGCAATACTACAGATAGCAGCTATGATAAATATATTGTTTACAGCAAAAGGCTGCTTTGGGATTTAGAAAAACAACTAGAAATCTGTCTCACCGGGAAGAAGAAAGGAAAGGAAGTATTTTTATCCCACAAATCTGATCATGCGGTTCTGTCAACCATGAAGACAAGCGTTTTTCCTGGTACACTTTATGCATCGCGGCTTTTGTCAGATAGTAGCGTGCAGTCACCATACCGTTCAATACATGGAGAACGACATATATTAAACCTGGTTTAGCCATGACTTTATTTATACCTTTGAGGCCATGCACAGTACCGGGCAAAAGGGGATTACCCCAAAAACATGTAACAAACAAGAACTGGTTTATTTTGTTTGTCGTTCTTTTACACTGCTGTGTTCCAGGTATATGGCGTCGGCGTGTAAATAATGGAGTCTGGACCAGGCAATCCAGTGATCAACAGCGAGAGCTTCGATCTACGCAATGACACGTGTCAACTAAGTCAGCGAGCCTGACCATCCGATCCCGTTAGTCGCTTCTTCCGACAAGCATGGGTTACTGAAGACATCTTAATGCAACGACAGTTTTATCACAAAGTCCACATTTTCCTTGTGATATTACTAGATCGTTTCTGAAAATTTTAAACCTGTGTATTAACTTTGAAACATATTGCTAAAATATCTCATTGTCGAACACCGGTATTCTTGAACACCGGTATCTGGAACATCACTGCAAATATAAATACATATCATTCTGATAAAGTCGAAAGGTACACAGACAAATGACGATCTCAAAACGTTCAGTTGTCGCTAAGTAATTGATAGGTCTCGGCGCATTTTTTTAAAGTCAGCATTTCGCGGTTTGTACGACCCTTGGATAAAACGAAGTATTAAATTACGGCTCTTCCACTTCGACACAACGGTGTTGAGTGGTTAATGTTGTACGTTATCTAGTAGTCACATTAACTGCCGATAAAATATAGCGTTGTTTTTTTTACCATCGAATTGTCTTGTGTGTGAATAACCTGCCTGCTATACGATGCTGGAGTAGAGATTTATTGCCAACATAAGTGTCATGTTTGCAAGCACGATTCACCACTGGTCTAGTTGACGTTAACTATGGTGACTTGAGGACTTGAGGACTTCCTGCTATGACAGAGGTTGTTTTGTTTTGTTTTGTTTTGTTTTTGTTTTTTGTTTTGTTTTTGTTTATTTTTGTTTTGTTGGGTTTTTTTTAAATATTTGGACAATGGCTGTCCTGAATTAGACACTATAACAAAAGGACAGAAAGTAGAATTTTGTATGTTATTTAACGCCTACAATATTGTTGACATTGATACATGTCAAGCAGGTCATTGAACCTGACTACCGTCTATATTCTTGTAAAACAAACGACAATATAATAAGACGATCCGATTAGAGTTAGCGCGTTTGTAGTAATGTTAACTGTTGACTCTGGTCTGTTGCACGTTATTGAAGTGGACTGGATATGTTATGTGTTTTTTTTTGTTGTTTTGTAATAATTTCAATTCCGTTGACGCCTACCTTGGGTCACAACTTAGATATTTGACACCCATCCTACTTTACGAACAGTGGCTTAGTGTACTGTGTGTTTACACACATGCCGCCGTATGTGCCTGGCATAATGTAGGTAGTTGTGTTACACATCAAGTAACACTGCATGTTGTCAAAATGCGACCTACCTTTTTTCAAGTACGCATGTTTATACACAAAATATACTATGCGCCGAATGTGTATGTATGCGTGCGTGTGTGGGGGTGGGGGTGGGGGGGGAGAGCTAGGTTGTTGCGTGTGTGGCCAACACATTTACAAAGACACAAACTAGTGCTGTCACAGGTGAATACGGTCAGAGATAATATATTGTTTAATATACTATAGCCCTTAAATGTTTTGTTGCGCACCTGTTGCGCACGCCGCTATTCAATATACCAACAATGCCTCCGCTGGGGACACCAGAAATGGGCTTAACACCTTCAACCAAAGTCGGGTTCCGTTTTATTTATTTATTTATTTATTTATTTATTTATTTATTTTAGCGCGACCTCTCCCATCCATCTATTCATTCATTCATTCATTCATTCATTTATTTACGTTAGCGCGACCTCTCTCCCTTTGGCTGAGGTTGTGAAACACATGTAACTACGTATGGCCTACGTAACAGTCTGTGGCGGAGGTTTGTGTTTCACAGGTATGTGTTCCGTTCAGTGACAAATGTCAAACGCCCGTAACGCCAGTTCACTTCCTGGTCTGGTAAGTCCGCCATGAAACAACAGCGACAACAGTAGGCGACGTGGAATATTGTTATGGCTGCTGCAGTAGGTCTTGTTTTGGCTCTCGTTGTTGGACTAGCACGAAACTCAGGTAAGACTTGTTTCTTGAGAGTACGTATGGTCTAGTAGCAATAGGACACAACTCAGTTAAGCGTGTTGTCACTGGAATGAATACACAGTTCAAGCCAAGGATCGACTGAGTGTGGCAATGTCGGGAAGAACATGGGGACGGGTAGAGCCACCCATAGTCTATGGTGAAGAGACATAACCCTTTCTCCGCTGTCAGAAGCCAGGCAAGTTTGTTTCGAGCAATATACTCAAGTGATTGCACACGTACAGATAGAAGGGCTAGCTTGCGTGCGTGTGTGTCTGACAGTACTGAGACAGTACATACCCCAGGGCCAGTGGTCTTCTTCCCCATCAAGGTCCGGGGTAGACTAGGTCTTCAGCAATCCATGCTTGTCGTAAGAGGCGGCTAACGGGATCGGGTGTTCAGGCTCGCTGACTTGGTTGACACATGTCATCAGTTCCCATTTGTGCAGATCGATGCTCATATTGTTTAACACTGGATTGTCTGGTCCAGGCTCGATTATTTACAGACCGCCGCCATATAGCCGGAATATTGCGGCGTAAAACAAAACTCACTCATACGAGAGTCACGGGAGAGCCCATTCATAGGATCACTCAACCATTTTCAACTCAACTCAACTGTTTTTGTTAAATGTGGCTTCCTCGGTGTATAACCATTTTCATATGCTTTTTGTGTTGGTCATGGTTGATAATCTGTTCACGCTTTCATCAGACGGTCGACCTGGTATGCTTGTAATATAGCACCAGTTCGTACACAACGTCTGGTTGGGAATTATAAACTGTTAAGGAGAACGATAAATTCTTGGAATTTCTCTGAATGGCGCCTTCTCATGTTTCAACTGTGACTCAATGTCTCGTGTTATATCCGTGTTTGCTGCGTGAATGAGATCAATAGCAGGTACTCGATACGTGTAGTGATATCTTTAACATACCATTATTGTCACGTGACAGGCATCAGAAATAACTGTACACTTGCGACCAGTTTCCTTTTCTTTTACTACATGTAACCCGTGAATGTCCGGGGTAGAATAGGCCTTCAGCAACCCATGCTTGTCATGAAAGGCGACTATGCTCGTCGTAAGAGGGGACCAACAGCTTCGTTTGGTCAGGCTCGCTGACTTGGTTGACACATGTCATCGTTTCCCAATTGTGCAGATTGATGCTCATGGATTGTCTGGTCCAGACTCGATTATTTACAGCCCGCCGCCATAAAGCTGGAATATTGCTGAGTGCGGCGTAAAACTAAACTCACTCACTCATTTTACTGTATGTGTCACCTCGCCATGCTCGAACCTGACATCGTCACCATCATCATCACCATCATCATCACCATCCCTCCAAATCAAGTTCCACCCGATCACCATTCATCCCGTCGTATTCCACCCTAACGAATTTCACCCCGATACACACCTCTAACCATCACTTCCTATCTATATTCCTCCTTTTTACGATCCACCCTCACATACTTGACCCCAACTCTCTAACCCACTGATTTCATCCACACCAAGCTCCACCCAATCACCCTTCAACTCGGTATTTTCACCCAATCATTCTTCATTCATCACGCAACCCCAGGTTTCACTGGAGTCGTAACCATCGTTATTCCATCTTCTAGTGCTCCACCCGATCATCATCTACCCTGCTATCTTCCACCCAGTTATTCCATATTCTACTAGGCACCCGTGGCGAGCCACCTCCTCGTGGTGGGTGCTGGATAACACTAAGTGCTCGCCAACCCTCCGTGTGGATCCGGGGGCATATTTGGTCCACCAACCCGTTAGCCGTGGGTTGCGGCTCTGTGTCGGTGGAGGAAAGGTTTTGGCTGAGGGCAATAGGGGCCTGCAACCGTGTACGTGTTGCTCAATACACCACTTTGGTCCTGAATTCACCCACACGGGTGGTTGAATGGGCCCGGTTCAACCAATCGGCTGGTCACGCCAAGCCCTGTGCTACATTTATGTACTATTGCAAGAAATTTGGAAATGTTTAAAGACTTGGCGTTTTTTTTATCTCAGAAATTCAATTTGTCTCTATTTGCCTAGAGTCGTATGTCAGAAGGCGGTGGCTCATGAGCCAATCTGGAGGAATCATTAACTTCTAAATTTTTCTGCTGGCGTATATCATCCGGGTATTCTTGGTGCTGCAAGTTGGACGTCTGCTTGCTTTTAGCATTGTCCTTGTGATACTCCGTGGTGGCTAGGATGCTCGGATGGTGGAATCTCAACCCAAAATATGGCTTATGAAATCCCCAACGTCCAAACGTCCTCTTGAAAATGATGTTGATGGTGATGACCTTCGATCGTCCAGATCAATTGACTTTTGACCACGCTTTCTTGTGATTGAAACTGTTGACAAAACGCCATTAAAATTGAACCCGTTCGCAGTTGTCAAAGGTATTCAAGGTACTGCTGGGGACGTTAAGAACATTAAACGGTTACGTTCAGGTGCACTGCGGGTTGAGTGCGGGAAACGGCAGCAGTCAGTCAATTTGATGAGTACAGAATCGTTTGTTGGCATTCCGGTTACTGTTTCTGCTCAAAAGACGTTAAACACGAGCAAAGGGATCATCAGAGACCGTGGTCGGTTCTTCTCTGACATGTCAGAACTTGACATCGTGACTGAAATGAAAGACCAAGGTGTACTCTATGGAAAACGCTTTTCAACACGTAAAAACAATGAAACCGTTCTAACAAACACTTACCTGCTTTCCTTTTCGTCACCAACTGCTCCCAAGTTCTTGAAGGCAGGTTACTGTAATTTCACTGTTGACACCTACATTCCCAATCCGCTGAGATGCTTTAAATGTCAGATGTATGTCCATGGTGTAAATACTTGCACATTGTCTGTTGTGTGTGCTCACTGTGATGAGAAGACACACACAAGTGAAGATTGTACAAGTACTTTTAAGAAATGCACCAACTGCTCACGTGACCATTCATCCTTCTCTAAAGAATGTCCAATTTGGAGAGAACAAATGCAGATCAACAACATCAAATTTACCCAGAACATCAGTTTTTCTGATGCCAAAAAACTTGTACAGAGATCTGAACTTACAGAAAGTTATGCTTGAGTAACCAAACCACCAATCGAGCTAAGCCCTAAAGTATCTAAATCAACCACAAGCTGCCAAACAAACTTGACTTGGGTAAAAGGCAACTCTCCACAGCATTTATATCCTGCTACCTCATCTCAAACTGCGGAATCAATACAGAGGAAGTGTCACAACCACCATCTAACCATACGTCGTCTTCTCAATCACGTTCACTGTCTCAGTCATCATCTGATAGTCAACCAGCTGTTGACTAAACTGAAGTACGATGCTCTAAAAAAGCAACGTGGCAGAGCTCCGAAAGGGTCGGAAAATAGAATTCAACTATATAACAAATATGGATCTCTCGAGGACGTGGGTGTCTCTGAAAACGTCCATTCTTGGGCCCACATCTTGTCGTCCTCAAAAAAAGTACGGGGTAGATTCCCAATCAACCCACCTAAAAGATAATGTCTTCCAACAATATAGTACAGTGGAATTGTAGAGGATTAAGGACAAATTTTAATGAGTTACAGTTATTAGTTCAGGATCTGGCACCATCAGCTTTCTGTCTGCAGGAAACTTATCTGAAACAGACAGATACTTTTAATATGCGTCAGTTCGAAGCATATCATTCTTTCTCACCTCCGGGTGATATGGCCACTGGTGGATCCCTGGTTAAGCAGAATGTAATTCACAGCCCAATAACACTATAAACTAACCTTCAAGCCGTTGCAGTGAGACTAACTCTTCATATTGCCTTTACAATATGGTCACAGTATATTCCGCCTTCTTTCACACTTCATTTGTCTGATCTTCAAGCTCTCTATGATCAACTTCCGAAACCCTGCATTATAATGGGTGATCTTAATGGCCATAATCCACTCTGGGGTGGTACAAATACTAGCACTTAAGGTGAAACAGAGGAAGATTTTATCTCCAATAATGATTTGTGTATATTCAATGATGGCCCGAGTACTTACCTGCATCCTGCAACCGGCACCTACTCTTCTCTAGATTTGTCTCTTGCAGACATTAATCTACTTCATGAATTTGAATGGTCAGTCCACAATGACGTTTGTGGAAGTGATCACTTTCCAACGATACGATCAGAAACTTCTCCAACCGATTCTCCATCTAACACACGATGAAATTTTTCCAAAGCAGATCGGTACTTATTTCAAACCTTATGCACATCTAGACTAAGACCCAAATGTTTCTTGGATATTGCTGATCCTATTCAGGTGTTTTCTGACGCCTTAAATATAATAACTGATGAGTGTATACCAAGGTCCTCTACAGCTCCACATGTACGGAAGCCATGGTTTAATGCAGACTGTAACAATGCGAGGAAAGCAAGAACAAAGGCAGAGAAACATTTTCGTCATCAGCCTGCTGTCCATAACTTAAATAAATTTAAAATCCTAAATGTGAAGGCACGTCGTACAAACGGCAATCCTTCAGGAAGTATATTTATAAAATTAATTCACGGACGCCTATGTCCAAAGTGTGGAGCATGATTCAGACAATAAAAGGCAAATGCTCAATATCGGCTGCTCACTTCTTAAAGATGGTGCGAATTTAATTACGGATAAATGTAAAATTGCAAATAACATTGGCGAAACTCTTGCCAAAAATTCTTCATCAGCAAATTATGTGCCTGAGTTTCAGAGATATCAGAAACAACGGGAAAAGACAAAACATACTTTTGAATCAAATAACGGTGAAGATTATAATGAAGTGTTTTCATTGCATGAGCTGCATGCTGCTCTTCAGCCAGCTCATGACACTGCAACGGGTGATGACTATATACATTACCATTTTTACCGAAACACTTTCCTGAGCTGAAAAAACTTAATTTTGATTCCAATAATGGTGAAGATTATAATGAAGTCTTTTCATTTAGCTCATGACACTGCACCGGGTGATGACATCATTTATTATCAGCTCCTGAAACACTTGCCTGAACCATGTCTGATGACAATTTTAGACATATTTGATAAAATATGGACGTCTGGAAAATTTCCTCCTTCATGGCGTAATGCCATTGTAGTCCCAATCCCAAAAACTGGCAGGGATCATACAGATCCATCGAATTATAGACCGATATCTCCAACCTGCTGTGTCTGTAAAACCATGAAACGTATGGCGAAAAATAGACTAACTTGGTGACATGAAGCCAATAACCTGATCACAAATATTCAGTGTGGTTTCAGGAAAAATCGAAGTACCATTGATCATTTGTACGTTTAGAATCCTTTATGACACGACCTGGAAGCATGGTATTTCGAAGGATTTATATGATTTTGGATTGAGAGGCCGTTTGCCTCTTTTATATCAGAGTTTTTAAAAGACAGGCAATTTCAAGTAGTAGGTTCAACCCTGTCTCATCATTATAATCAGGATCAGGGTGTGCCTCAGGGCAGCATTTTGTCCGTCACTTTATTTAGTATGAAGATCAACAGTTTATCCAAGGTTTTAAATGATTGATGGATCACTTGTTGTGGATGATTTTACAGTTGCGTTTAAATAAAATACATAAATGTGTCCTGAAAACGGCTTTAAATTTTCTAAATCTAAAACAAATTGTATACATTTTTGTAGGAAATATAAGCCGCATGAGGACCCTGAATTATCTTTAAATGGCACTCCCAACAAAGTTGTCAAGGAGGCCTAGTCTTGGGTTTAATTTTCGATTCTCATTTAACATTATTACCTCATATTAAATCCCTTAAAGCTAAATGCTTGAAGGCACTAGATTTGTTGAAAGTTGTTTCTAACTCAAAGTGGGGAGGGAATCTACCCTCTTACACCTATATGTAAGTCCCCGTGGCCCCTAGTATGGTGATCTACCTTCAGTTCTTGGCAATCTATAGCCTGATTTTATGTTGTATTGTCCGAATAGTGATATTAGTTTTAACATTCCACACTAGTTTTAATCCCAATTGTGATATTCTCGTTGTTTTATTGTCCCTCGTTGACAGGTTTTTATACTATACATATATTTCATTTCAGTATTCAACGTTCTCGTCACGATATGGCTGCAATATTGCCGATGTGACGTTAAATATTAACTCACTCACTCACTCACTCTTACACCTATAAGTTCAAAACTCAATTATGGCTCCATCGTAAAAGCAACCTTTCTTTGATTCTGTAAACCACCAAGATTTAAGACTTTGTCTTGGGTCTTTCATATTTAAAAATATTTCTCGCAGACATCCACTTTTAATAGAAATTATTCAACTGTATAATGATATTGCTGCTGGCCAATACGACATCGTCTTCTGTTGGTTACCAAGCCATGTAGGAATCTCTGGTAACAAATTGGCTTACCTTGCTGCTAAAGCAGCACTCAACAAATCTGCGACACCAGTTCTTATGCCTTACAGTGATTATAAAGCCATCATTAGATCTTATATTCGTGATCTCATGCAAAAGAAGGTATAAATAAATTACATGAAATAAAACAGTATATCGGTTTTACCTACTTGGGCTGTCAGTCCACATTTGAAGAGGTCATCATGCGACGATGTCGCATTGGCCATACAAGATATACACATGCATAAATGTTAAAAGTGAGGATCCTGCGTTTTGTATCCCTTGTGATGAGAGTACAACGGTCAAGCATGTTTGCTTGCCTGTGTTGAACTCTTCGTCATAAGGGATATATATTTCAATGTAAAAACACTTTTGGATCTTTTTAACACAGTTAATACTCATTTAATTCTTGGATTTTTAAAAGAAATTGATTTCATGACCGAATTTTGATTGTTATGTTCTGTAGATAGCTGCATTTTAATCATTGGTAGTTTAGATTAGTAACTTGAATTGTTAGTGGCTGTACCCTCAAAGGGGGTTGAAGTACCGTAAAGGTCTTGTCCACCTGAGAGGGTACGTACGTCCCCAAACATGTCATGTACGTTTAGACTTTCCACTGTTTTTAATAGTAGTATAGGTGTATTTTTAATTTGTGGCTAGATGTGGTTAAAATGCTAACATTTGAAGGGATTGTGTAAATCCAGCTAGGGTCCATGCAGGAAGCACAGGCACTGTAAGTCCCCATGGTCCCAAGTATGGTGATCTACCTTCAGTTGTTGGCAATGTATAGCCTATTTTCATAATGTATTGTCCGAATAGTGATATAAGGTTTAACTTTCCACGCTAGTTTTAATTCCATTTGTGATATTCGAGTTGTTTTACTGTCCTTCGTTGACAGGTTTTTATGATATACATATATTCCATTTCAGTGTTAAATGTTCTCGTCACGATGTGGTTGCAGTATTGCCCACGTGACGTTAAATTTTAACTCACTCACTCACTCCATATTCTACTGCTCCACCCGATCATCATCTACCCTGCTATCTTCCACCCGGTTATTCCATCTTCTAGTGCTCCAACCGATCATCATCTACCCTGCTATCTTCCACCCACTTTTTCCATCTACTAGTGCTCCACCCGATCATCATCTCTACTGCTATCTTCCATCCAGTTATTTCATCTTCTAGTGCTCCACCCGATCATCATCTACCCTGCTATCTTCCACCCAGTTATTCCATCTTCTAGTGCTCCACCCGATCATCATCTATACTGCTATCTTCCATCCAGTTAAATCATCTTCTAGTGCTCCACCCGATAATCATGTACCCTGCTATCTTCCACCCAGTTATTCCATCTTCTAGTGCTCCACCGGATCATCATCTCTACTGCTATCTTCCAACCAGTTATTTCATCTTCTAGTGCTCCACCCGATCATCATGTACCCTGCAATCTGCCACCCAGGTATTCCATCTTCTAGTGCTCCACCCGATCATCATCCACCTTGCTATCTTCCATCCAGTTATTCCATCTTCTAGTGCTCCACCCGATCATCATCTCTACTGCTATCTTCCATCCAGTTAAATCATCTTCTAGTGCTCCACCCGATCATCATCTACCCTGCTATCTTCCACCCAGTTATTGCATCATCTACTGCTCCACCCGATCATCATGTACCCTGCTATCTTCCATCCAGTTAAATCATCTTCTAGTGCTCCACCCGATCATCATGTACCCTGCTATCTTCCACCTAGTTATTTCATCTTCTAGTGCTCCACCCGATAATCATCTACCCTGCTATCTTCCACCCAGTTATTCCATCTTCTAGTGCTCCACCCGATCATCATCTCTACTGCTATCTTCCACCCAGTTATTTCATCTTCTAGTGCTCCACCCGATCATCATCTACCCTGCTATCTTCCACCCAGTTATTCCATCTTCTAGTGCTCCACCCGATCATCATCTCTACTGCTATCTTCCATCAAGTTATTTCATCTTCTAGTGCTCCACCCGATCATCATCTACCCTGCTATCTTCCACCCAGTTATTCCATCTTCTAGTGCTCCACCGGATCATCATCTCTACTGCTATCTTCCATCCAGTTATTTCATCTTCTAGTGCTCCACCCGATCATCATCTACCCTGCTATCTTCCACCCAGTTATTCCACCTTCTAGTGCTCCACCCGATCATCATCCACCCTGCTATCTTCCATCCAGTTATTCCATCTTCTAGTGCTCCACCCGATCATCATCTCTACTGCTATCTTCCATCCAGTTAAATCATCTTCTAGTGCTCCACCCGATCATCATCTACCCTGCTATCTTCCACCCAGTTATTGCATCATCTACTGCTCCACCCGATCATCATGTACCCTGCTATCTTCCATCCAGTTAAATCATCTTCTAGTGCTCCACCCGATCATCATGTACCCTGCTATCTTCCACCTAGTTATTTCATCTTCTAGTGCTCCACCTGATAATCATCTACCCTGCTATCTTCCACCCAGTTATTCCATCTTCTAGTGCTCCACCCGATCATCATCTCTACTGCTATCTTCCACCCAGTTATTTCATCTTCTAGTGCTCCACCCGATCATCATCTACCCTGCTATCTTCCACCCAGTTATTCCATCTTCTAGTGCTCCACCCGATCATCATCTCTACTGCTATCTTCCATCAAGTTATTTCATCTTCTAGTGCTCCACCCGATCATCATCTACCCTGCTATCTTCCACCCAGTTATTCCATCTTCTAGTGCTCCACCGGATCATCATCTCTACTGCTATCTTCCATCCAGTTATTTCATCTTCTAGTGCTCCACCCGATCATCATCTACCCTGCTATCTTCCACCCAGTTATTCCACCTTCTAGTGCTCCACCCGATCATCATCTACCCTGCTATCTTCCACCCACTTATTTCATCTTCTAGTGCTCCACCCGATCATCATCTACCCTGCTATCTTCCACCCAGTTATTCCATCTTCTAGTGCTCCACCCGATCATCATCTATACTGCTATCTTCCACCCACTTTTTCCATCTTCTAGTGCTCCACCCGATCATCATCTCTACTGCTATCTTCCATCCAGTTAAATCATCTTCTAGTGCTCCACCCGATCATCATCTACCCTGCTATCTTCCACCCAGTTATTCCATCATCTACTGCTCCACCCGATCATCATCTACCCTGCTATCTTCCACCCAGTTATTTCATCTTCTAGTGCTCCACCCGATCATCATCTCTACTGCTATCTTCCATCCAGTTAAATCATCTTCTAGTGCTCCACCCGATCATCATCTACCCTGCTATCTTCCACCCAGTTATTCCATCATCTACTGCTCCACCCGATCATCATCTACCCTGCTATCTTCCACCCAGTTATTCCATCTTCTAGTGCTCCACCTGATCATCATCCATTCTGCCAAATTCCACCTAGTCTACTCGTATTGTGTTTCAGATGCCCAAACGGTAAACATAGACCTTTTGACTGATGAGCCCAAGGAACTGGGCGACGTTCGTCTCAACTGTACCGTGACCAATTTCACCACCGTCAGCACCGTGAACTTCACACAAAATTGGCAAGGGAGGATAATTCGGACGATCCCTATAAAAGTGGATGGAAATGCTTCAACTCTTCGAGTGGCTGGTTTTACCCTGCAGGACGCTGGGACTTACGGCTGTCAAGTGGGATCAGTCAATTCCACTGAATCCATCGACCTCTCCGAGAAAGGTAATTTGACATCGTGAAGAATATTTATACTCTCGAAGAAAATGTATGTCTCTGTCTGTCTGTCTGTCTGTCTGTGCACGCATGCATGCATCTGCGCCTGTGCCTGTGCCCATGCCTGTATCCGTACCTGTGTCTGTTCCTGTATCTGTGCCTGTAGCTGTGCGTGTGTCTGTGCCTGTAGCTGTGCCAACATCTGTGCCTGTTTCTGCTCCTGTATCTCTTTCTGTAGCTGTGCCTGTAGCCGTGCCTCAGTCAGAGTTTTCTCGCGTCTATGTGTAACTGTATCTGTGTCTATCTGTGTAACTGTGTCTGTAACTGTCTCACTCTGTGTCTACGAGCGTATGTGTCTGTATCTTTCTCTGTGTCTGCGAGCGTTTGCGTCTGTATATCTATGTCTATGTTTAACTGTCTGTGTCTGCATCTGTGCCTAGGTCTAACTGTGTCTGTGTCTGCATGTACCTGTGTGTACCTGTCTGTCTGTATCTGTATGGCTGTGTGTAACCGTTTTTATGTCTGCATCAGTGTGTGTTTGTGTGGCTGTGTGCGTGTCTATGTCTCTGTAAATTTGTCAACGTGTGTGTTTCTGTAACTGTGTCGGTGTTTCTGTGTCTTCGAGTGTTTGCATCTGTGTGTACCTGATCTCTATGTCTGCATGTATCTGTGTCTACGAGGGGCTGTGTTTGTGTGTAACTGTGTCTGTATCTATGTCTACCAGTGGGTATGTGTCGCACCTCAGGCCGTTTTGTATACTCTGCTGCATTTATCTCAGATAGTCCAGGGTTTTTTACTGTTCTGTATTGACAGGTATTTATATCGTCCGTTTACAAAAAAACCCAGATAGGTTTCATAGTCACAATATGGTTGAAAAAAGTCCGATGTGACTACTCACTAACATATAGTGCCTATTTCTATGTTTGTGTGCATGCGTGCGTGCGTGCGTGCGTGCGTGCGTGCGTCCGTGAGTGCTTGTGAATCAGGGGAAGCGAGGAAGCTTGCGTACGGTAACTCGTCAGCAATCAGCAAATTACTGAGCCTACCCACCCTAATATCAGCAATAGTAGTAGTAGTAGTAGTAGTAGTAGAAGTTGTTGTTGTAACAGTAGTTGCAATTAGTAACAGCAGCAGAAATAGTAGTAGTAGTAGTAGTAGTAGTAGTAGTAGCAGCGGCATCAGCTACTAACTACTTTGTCTAATTCCTCAGTTACCATGGCGCCGAGGTTGATGTCTACCGCCCATGACGTTGTGTATGCAGAAGTTGAGTTCAAGACGACGTTGAGGGCTACGTTCCTCAATGTGTCGACGCTGTCGGCTTGGAAATGGAGCAAAGATGGCGAGGGGCTGACGAAAGGACTCATGGAGAACAAGACTATTGACTACCGCATGCACGGCGAAAGCGTCAGCGTTTCAGGGTCAAGTTTGTTCATAACGCTGACGACATCTTCTTCCGACTTTGGGCACTACTATGTTACAGCATGTACAGTTGGTGGGTGCGCCTCCGCACTAATCGAGCTCAGACGGATGGGTACGTCAGTGAAACAGTTTAAGCTAGGGGTGTAAAGTAGCCCAGTGGAGAAAGCGTTCATTGATGACGTATACGACCCGGGTTCGATTCTTAGCTATTTGTACCAACTGCGAAACCTCTTTCTTGTGACAGGCCCCAAGTGGACCTAACATTGACCACATTTAAAAAATCAGAAACGAATGAATTAAAATGTAAACAAGAATATAATCAATTAAAACATAAATATAGCAATTATAAGTCCTTATTTACAGATGGGTCCCAAGGACGGTGGCGCTGTGGCTTGTGCCACTGTCATTGGATCCAGAACAATATCTTCTAGATTACCAGATAATAGTTTTATTTTTACAGCTGAAGTTAACGCCATATTAACAGTTCTTATATATATTCAAAGACACCCTAAACGTAAACAATATATAATCTATTCCGACTCACTTTCTTGCCCTCAGGCTATTAAAAAATATTTCTTGTAAACATCCACTTTTAATTAAAAATTATTGAATTGTATAATAATCTTGCTACTGACCAATACGACATCGTCTTCTGTTGGTTACCCAGCCACGTAGGCATTTCCGGTAACGCAATGGCCGATCCTGCTGCCAAGGCAGCACTCAACAAATCTGTGACACCACTTCTAATTCCATACTCTGATTATAAAGTTAGCATTAGAACTTACATCCGTGATCTGATGCAGACGAAGTGGGACACCCAAGTAGGTATAAATAAATTACATGAAATAAAACCGGATATTGGTTACACCTACCTGGGCTGTTGTTGGCGATCTATCGTCTGTTTTTATATTGTATTGTCTAAATAGTGATATTAGTTTTAATTTTCCATGCTAGTTTTAATTGAAATTGTGATATTCTAGTTGTTTTACTGCCCTTCGTTGACAGGTTTTTATAATGTACATATGATATTTTTCATTGTCGAATGTTCTCGTCACGATATGACTGAGGTATTGCCGATGTGACGTTAAATATTAACTCACTCACTTTCTTGTGACATTGCTTGAATGTTGCTAAACAGACTTTGGGCGCCGACTTATGTTTTCGCTTCCGGAACTTTGGATTTGGTAAGACTTCGAGTGTCAGAAATTAGGTTTTGCATCGAGAATTTAGAAACCTCGACAAGAATTGGTTGATAACAAGGTCTAATGGATGCGATTTTCACCTGCACCCAGATATTCACGCAGAGACACATTACAAGAGTAGATTTTATGAGACAGTATTCAACGGTACATAGGTTAATCCCTATGTAGTATACCTCAGTCGACATCCAGACATGCAATCGTGCCTCCAAGAGCTACCCAATAGCGAAACAATACCACCCCAGTTATGGACGTAGCCGATAATGGACAATGTGTAGCTGCACCAGCGACAGTTGCAGTAATGAAAGTGCAGTCCAGTGCAAGGTTTAGTTTGGGTCGTTGGCGTTGTACGTTGTCGTTGTCGTCGTAGTAGCAACACCACCATCAGTAGTAGTAGTAGTAGTAGTAGTAGTAGTAGTAGTAGTAGTAGTAGTAGTAGTAGTAGTGACGTAACTGTTTTGGAAAATTGCTTCCCAAAATATTAAACAGTCGCCTTTCAGATTTCTTAGATACAGATAATGTTTTGACACCCGCCCAAACTGGGTTTAGAAAGTTATTCTCCACTGCTGACAATGTATTCATAATTTATAACTTAATGCAAATTTTAAAAGATAGGAAACAGAAACTCTGTTGTACCTTTATAGACTTTTACAAAGTTTTCGATACTGTTTGGCCAGTGGGATTGTGGGAAATAATGCAAATGATTGGCATAGAGGGTAAATTCCTGGCGTCAGACAAGGGAATATCTGTCACCGTTATTATTTTCCATTTGCATAAATGATATTGAATCTCATTTACTTACTTTAGATTGTAATGGTGTAATTCTAAGTAATACTGAGGACGAAAATTTGGTGATGTTTGTAAAGGTGTTAGTTTTATTACATATACAGATGATACAATAATATTTAATGAATCGCCAAAAGGACTACAACATGCTTTCAACTCATTTAAGGACTATTGTAACTCATGGAAGCTAAAAGTGAATATAAGCAAAACTATAATAGTAATATTTGGGTGAGGACCCTCAAAAAGCACAAAAAAATTATTTCACTTGGGTGGTAAATTACTTGAAATAGTTGATAATTATATCCACCTCGGTATAAATCTCCATTGAAATAGAAAACGCGTATCAAGTATTAAAAGTGTAAGTAATAGCGCTTCAAAAGCAATGTATAGTTTAGTGAAAAAACGTGCCTCTAGACTATTTATTGTCAGCAGTTGACTTCATGGTAACACCTACCTTGACCTATGGTACTGAAGTCTGGTCTGTCGAAAACCTTAAAATTCTAGAGAAAAGTCATATAAAATTCTTAAGATACATTACGGGATTAGGAAATTCAACCCCTCGATTTATGCTCTATGGAGAACTAGGAAGATTCCCTACTAGAAGTATGATATATAAACGTTTATTTAACTTTTGGCACAGGTTAAGTTACCAAGAAGGTGTTTTTTAAGCTTATCAACTTAATTTACAATTATTTATCATTCCAAAGAGGTACAAATAAAAAATATAATCCTGTCTCGTACACGTTGAAATTATGTTAGACAATACTGGACTATCGAATGGTTTTGAAAATCCATCAGTTTGTGCAACCCACTGGCTGGTCTTATGAGTTGAACAGACTCTTCAAGATCAGTTTATCCAAAACTGACACAATCACATTATTTCTAGCCCCAAAGGAATATACTATAAACATCTGAAGCCATTTCCTAATTTGGATGCATATTTCCTCTTTCCAAAACGTATTTCATTGCCATTGTTGAAATTTAAAACATGTAACCATAGTTACCTATTGAGACGGGCCGCTGGTATAATAGTCCAAGGAACAAGAGAACGTGTCTGGGGTTTTGAAAATACCTCTTGCTTTGAAAGTGTTCATCTACGCTTTCTCAAATATTTAGTATCACTCAGGAACAGTACACCTAACTTTACGTTATATGGCGAGTTTGGCAGATTCCCCCTCGTAAATGTTATTAAAAACAGAATGGGGCTAAACTTTTAATCGGAAGATCGTCAAAAGTGTGCCTCTTAATATATAAATTAATTTTCAACGATTGTATATTTGGCAAATGTGAACATAAATGGATAATGTATCTCAAAAGCATTTTCGACGAGCTTGGACTGAGTTTCATGTGGAAATCCCAAAAGTTTGAAAGTCTATCTTGGCTTAAAACTGTTATCAAAAGTAAATTAACAGACATATATTAGCAAACAATTTCAATAATTGAAACTTCCTCCAAAGGAAACATTTATAGCACTTTCAAAAATCCCATCTCTCAAATTTGAACCATACCTAAATTTTCTGCATTATAATAGCTTGTTAGAATTCCGAACTTCCAATCATTTCCTTCCAACCGACACAGGTAGATGAAACCCAGCAAATGATAGGACATGTACTTTGTGTAACCTACATGATACTGGTGATGAATTTCATTATTTATTTATATGTCCCAAGTTAGAACTAGAAAGAGAAAAATGTATTCAAAAGTATTACTATATTAGACCAAATATATATAAAATGAATGTCCCTTTTAACACCAATAAGCTAGGAACTTTATGAAAACTTTCAATCTTCTGTAAAATAATTTTGAAATAACTCCAATAACATATATGTAACTTCTCTCAATGTACATTGTATTTATCATACATTTATCATATATCATATATAATTTGTACAAATGTAAACAATATTCGTGTTCATTTCATTTTAAAGCATAAGATACTTTGAGGAAGCATTGTTTACCCACACATCTAACCTCTTTTCCCAATGAAACAAAGTTCACGGAAGCATTATCTGTAAAAACCTCTCAATGCATGCCAAGTCCAACAAAATATATTCTACGTCTATCATCTCTTGTCAGAAAAAGATGTTAATATGTTGTTTCCTGCCATCTTGAATTGGAATCTGATTTCGTATTTGTATATATGTTCACAACACATGCTCTTGTACCACCAAGGTGGTTCATGAGAATACAGAATTAAATTGATTTGAAAACTTGAACATATATGTGCTTTAGTTCCTGTGATATATAATATTCATTGTAGCCATTGGTAGAATTTGCTTACAAGAAAAATAGATTTAGACTTCTTCCTTTCCCCGATTTGCATTCGCAAAACATCAGTAATTTCCGTGCATCATGTGTGCTTCAATGTTATTCGAGGTAAAGAAATACAACCACGAAGTAACGAATGAGTTGCCATTAGCAGCGGGGTACATTGCAATATACCTCGCTTGTGACTTCACCTATGTAAAGCATTAACTTCATTGCGGTCTTTATGTGGTTAACCGTTCTGTGTTTCTGCAGATCGACCGAAGTCACCCATTCAGTTCCAAGTTGTGGACAACTTCACAGACGGCTTCTGGTTCTCGTGGAGGTCAGAGTTCAACGGGGGAGGGGAGCAACGTTTTGAGTTGTCATACAAACGAGCGGACTCCTCTAGAGGCTGGGTCTACATCAAGGTCGACGAGGACCCGGGAGTCGGACATAGTGTTTATGCCCATATATCCGGTCTCGTATTGAACACCGGATATGACGTCAGAGTGCAAGCCATCAACAAGCAAAATTCTTTGCTGACATCCAACTTTACAGAGGAACTGTTTGTGTTTGTTGAAGGTAATTGATTGAATTGTGCTACCCCATACTTTCCACCCCTTCATTACGGTGTGTCAGTATAATGTGAGAGAAAAGTACGAAGGGGTGTCGGATTTTTAGGACGTTGAGAATCCGCTCCAAATGTCTAGTTGAGGCAAATCATCACACCAATTTCCAGCGTCTCTACCCAGTTCATAAACAGACTTATAGCTACTTGCCCATATTGGTCTCAATGTGTCATTATCTCAGATGAGTAAATAGCACTTTGCCATTTGTCAATAAGTACTGATGTATAATATGTGTATATTTTTTTCGTTTCGCACTTGACTATCAACAGGGCGGTGGGGTAACCTAGTGGTTAAAAGCTTTCGTTCGTCACGCCGAAACCAAGGTTCGATTATATCCACATGGGTACAATGTGTGAAGTTCACTTCTGGTGTTCCCTGTCATGGTGATGCTGGAATATTGTCAAAAGCGAAGTAAAACTCACTCACTCATTTCAGGTCCTGCCACGTCATCGGACATCGGGGTGGGGGCCGGAATCGGTATCGGAATCGCAGTGACCCTGCTTCTCGCTGCGGCTGTGTGTCTAGCAGGATTCTACGTGAGGCGGGCGAAATGTAGGTATCTTTTTTTGTTTGTTTGTTTGTTGTTCAAACCCGCACCAGAATATTCCACCTATATGACGGCGGTCTGTTAATAATCAATTCAGAACAATCCATCGATTGACGTTTTGTGCATCGCCCTCTGAACTGGGGTAAAATGATTTCTATTAACTATAGCTTTACCACCCGATCCCTTTAGTGACCTCTCACAACAAGCATCTCTGTTCCAGACTCTATCTTCCCAAGTACATATGTTTGTAACCAAAGCGAACTCGTGGCATTCTAAAGCTTTTGAAAAACCGTCTCGTAACAAACGCCAACACCTTTATTCATCAAATTCACTAAACCCGGAAGAACATGAGGACCTGGAGTATTGGAGACTAACGCTGACCCTCAATTCCGCTTTACTGTATGGTTTTTACATTCCAGGTACAACCGACCCTCGCCTGAAGGACGCAGAATGCAGGTGATTCCATGTGCAGTTTTTATGTGTCGGTGAAGCTTGTGTGCGCACGCACTGGCGTGTGTTAATGAGAGGGTGGGGTTGTGGTGGAAGGGAGATGTTGATGTATCAGCAGATATGGGAGATATGTCGTCTTCGCTCACTGCATATGTACATGTCTGTGGATCACCAACTCTATATACAGATGCTGGGTACATTATGGATCACACAGAGTGAGTGAGTTTAGTTTTACGCAGCGTTTAACAATATTCCAACAATATCACGGCGCGGGGACTAGGGGGTTGGAGTGGAATCGAATCTGGTTTCTGGAGTGACGAGCAAACGCTGTAGGCTCTGTGGGAGGGGCTGAGGATTGGCGCTGTTTCTTGGTGCAGCGACTGTTGCTTCTGATACATATGTTCCCTTTTCCAGATCTAACGTCACGTTGTCCGCACAGAGCAGCACAAAGTCAGAACCGTCCCGAAAAAACAGCAATTCAGACAATGGTACCGAGAGGCCAGACTGTCCCTTCAGCCCAAGTCTGTCGCGACCCTCAATGCCAAGACCACCCGTGCCTGGCAGCCAGGCCTCGCACTCCCCGGGTCTCCCTCGCTCTACCGCACCCCTACCTCCTGCAGTCAACAGGCGGAAGACAGGTAATTACTTCTTTGTTGTTTAACGCCACACACAACAATAATCCAGTTACATTGCAACGTTCTGTAAATACTCGAGTCTTGACCAGACAATCCAGTGAGCAACGTCATGTAGAGTACGATGACATGTCTCAGCCAAGTCAGCGTGTCTGACAACCTGTTAATTGCCTCGCACGACAAGTAAGGGTTGCTGAAGACCAATTGTAACCCTGATCTTCACGTTTTCTGAAGGAATGTAAAGTATCTAGTGAAGGCAGTTCGTGAGCAATGAAGTCAGGATTCCTGTTTGTTTCAGATTCTCAGAACCATAATATTTTCATTTCCACCCAGCCCTACTGCAGTGTTGCATCAAAATATATTATTTTAACGTTAGTCTGCATTGGTGAGAAGACCCGAATTCCATTCCCCATTGGGAACTATTTCTGGTTTCACTCGTAGTGACCTGGTTGGAATGTTGGTAAACGCGGTTCTGCACCCCAAAAGGAGGGGTACATTCTTTAATGTTGTCTGTAAGTAAACGGGTATGGACCAGACAATCCTGTTATCAACATCATCAGAACCGACTTACGTATTTGGAATATGAGAACATATGTCAACCTGAAGTTAGCGAGCCTAACCATCCGATCGCATTTGTCGCCCTGTACGATGTTCGTTGGGTGGGTAGAAATATGGACGCTAATTCGTTTGGCTGGTGTTTAATAGGGATTAAAGTTTCCTTCTTATTTTGTTTGATTGCAATTTGTTTGGTTGGGTTTATTATTATTATTGTTGTTGTTTTTTGGGGGGGGTTGTTTTGTTTTGTTTTGTCTGTTTGTGTGTGCGTCTGCGCGTCTGTGTGTGAGAGAGAGTGACTGATGATGTTAAAGAGAAGGGTACTTGTTAGGAGGGGGCAGCCATTTTGTACATAAAAACATGTAACACATGCATAGAAAGGAGGGGGGATGGGGGCTGTAGAATTGTATGAATAATTCCTTTTAGATAGGTGTATTTGAAAATTTCAATTTGATACGTGTCGGCTAGACATTATTTACGACTGTTCGTTGAAAATGAAAAATGACAATCTGTACTTGAAGGCAAGATGGCTGAATAACTCGTTGACTCACCTTGACGGAGGAGGAAGTGAGACGTATCTGTAATACACACACTTCCGGGTCTCTTGTTTATTATATCACTGTATTGATTTTAATATTCTACTTTGTTGTTCAGCCCAGGTTCATTTTGAAACCTATTAAGTAGTTAATTTTCTTCCTCAATACAGTGAAGTGTGCTCGTGTTGAGAGTCGGTTTCATGGGGTGTGGGTTTTTCCTTCACTTGAAATATTTTTGGTGTAAACAACTTAAATATGTATATGCATTTTCATTTGAAATGTCTTCCTGCAATTGATAGACATTTCTGACACTGCCTCTGGCTCAGTTCACCATCCTACTTGTAACATTGGTTGTACGATATGTACTCAGGTTACCGTGGATACACCATGTGGGTTTCCATGGGTAGGAATCCCCAACCACGTTCTGTCGCGATTTGCATGAGACATGTCCTCGATTCAAGCGGCGGTGGGTTAGTCCAGCTGTTTAAGTGTTCGTTCGTCATGCCGAAAGTCCATGTTCGATATCCCACATGGGTGTAGAATGTTCAGCCCATTTCATTTCTGTTGTCCCCTGCAGTGACATTGCTAGATTATTGCTAAGAGCGGAGTAATACCACCCACTCAATCACTGAGTTAAAATCGAGTAGAGTTACACAGGGTCGCGTAAATTCATGATACAGTATATCTTTGTTAATGACTGGAGTTGAGTTCGATCTCATCTAGGTGAAGCGTTTTCCATCGAGAGGGACTTAGTTCTCTTGGTCCAAGAATTCTGTACACGCAACATTGCAGTATAAACAGCACCTGGAGGTTCCAAATCTGTACCAATTTAAATGAGTGGGTGAATGAGTTTAGTTTTACGCCACTTTTAGCAATATTCCAGCAACATCAAAGGGGATACACCAGAAATAGGGTTCACATATTGTACCCAAGGTAACAAGTTAGGACAACATAATTTGAAGGTAATCGTGTAAATAATACAATTACGTTGTACGTTGTTTAACGTCGTTTACAGCCATATTCCAGCTATGTGGAGGGTGTCTGTAAACATTTGAGTCTAATCCAAACAGCCCAATGATCAACAGCATAAGCATCGATTTACACAACGGGTACGATGACATGTGTCAACCTTGTCAGCACCCAATCCCGTTAATCGCCTTTTACCACAAGCATGCTTTGCTTGAAGACCAATTCTAGCCCGGATGTTCACGGGTGGATATACAACAAACAACATAATAGTCACGTTAAATGCTGCCATTTTGTATATATTGAACATTACGTGTTGTTGTATGTCATGTGCCATATGTATGTATTATTCTGAAAAACATTTCGACTGATTTGAATGAATAGTTAGAATTAAACTTAGGACTTCAGGTAAATGAAGGATTTTCTCTTCCCAGTGAATAGATTACGTAAGCACAGCAAATGATTCTCACTGAAAAAACAAACTCAGAAAATGTCCATTTCTTTATTGAGGCATTTTTAGAATTTGGATGTCAGATAGAACAAGTATATATATATGACAACTTCTTTAATTCTTTAGCATGACGTTTCGATACAGGTTCTTGTATCATAATTGAAACCGAGAAAAGCACCTGTATCGAAACGTCGTGCTGTAGAATTTACGAAGTTGTCCTCCATATTATACTTATTCTCGATATTTAGAGCTGTGCTCCATGTTTGTTTTAAATATTTATTGATATTAATTTCAGACAAAAGCGTAACTCTGCCAGCTCCAACATTTGATGAGACGTACGAGGCGTTTGAGACTGAACAAGGAGGAGTGTACGGTGGGGAGTACGTCGTTCCCATGACGTACTACCAGAACATGTGATCACGTGACACTGTGACGTCAGTCAACAGTGACGGAACCACAGCAGACTTGGTGCCATTGCTTGTGTGTGTGTGTGTGTGTGTGTGTGTGTGTGTGTGTGTGTGTGTGTGTGTGTGTGTGTGTGTGTGTGTGTGTGTGTGTACATATTCATTCCGTAGTGACATGGACGTGAAAATATATATATATTTATATATATATATATATATTTTCACGTCCATGTCACTACGGAATGAATATATTACGGAACAATAGGAAAACACTGAGCATTACCAAAAGCCAGAAAGAAGGACAATGTGTAAGGAGTATGTTCATTTTTCGACCGCTTTTGACATTCTTCCAACAATATCACGGCGATGGACACCAGAGATGGACATCAGACATTGTACCTGTGTAGGGAATCGAACGCGGGTCATGGGCTTGACGAGCGAACGTTTTGACCACTAAGCTACCCCATCGTTTCGGAAAATATGTTGGACTATTCTTGTCGTTAAGACTATTTGTACATGAATATGTGCGTCTGTGCCTTATATTGTTATGATAAGCAGTTTCATCTTACTCAGATACAGCATTATAATGTTTACTGCCTTAGAAAATAATACAGCTTTAATGTCCAATAAAACTATTTAATTATTTTCAGCCCAAACGTGCTTATACATGTAACAACGCCATGAACACATGTTGATGTGTCACATATGATATATGCTGTTTTTGCCATATCAGATTCTTGCATTGCGAAGTAATTCCATTGTATGTATAGTTGAAGAGCCGGTTGTGTACATGTCATGAGACTTAAATAAATTAGACAGTTTCCCGTCTTCAGTATTTTTCAACTTGAAATACCAGGGCTCACGAGGGAAATAATATATGACGCATAAAATGACACAATGAATATCCTTTGGGGGTTTAAGAAGCGCTTTGAATTCGCGCTGCATGACTACCTGTAGGAAGATCAGAATAATCACACTGAGCAGAATTGTATGAACAGTCATCTGTAGACTTGTCACACACACACACACACACACACACACACACACACACACACACACACACACACACACACACACACACACACGTTCAGGTGTATTTGTTGGCTACTGTCGAATCTGTCAAACCATCTAACTTACGGGGACTACATTATACATTCTCAGTCGTACACAGTAAGAACTGAATAAAGTGAATTCTACTTCTAAGCCCTGGTAGTGCAGAGACTGTTGACATGAGGGTTCAAGAATTCAGCGGACACCATTAACGCAGGTTGTTATATTTCTTCGGACACCATTGACAAATGTTGTTTTATTTCATTAGCGGCCGTTGACAAGGGTGATTTTTTTCAGATGTCACTGGAGACTATTAACATGGGAGATTATAGGATTCCATAGGACACATTATCAAGGGTGAATTGAGATATCCCTTTCCAATTCACAAAGTACAATTAAAATTGTGAAATGAGGAGTGAGTGAGTTTAGTTTTACGCCACACTCAGCAATATTCCAGATATACGGCGACGGTCTGTAAAGCATCGACCTGTGCAATTGGGAAACGATGACATGTGTCAACCAAGTCAGCGAGCCTGACCACCCGATCCCGTTTGTCGCCTCATACGACAAACATAGTATGGCAAGCGAACGCTTTAACCACTAGGCTACCCCGCCGCCCCTTAAAAATAGAATGGATTCCTCATCACCGTTTGCCCAAAATAACGTTTCGGAATCGACCTGGACTTCTTTCAAGGTGATCGATCGTAAGTCACTAAGGTTACCTCAATGCATGCAATGTGTAATAATGGAAGTTAAGGTTAATCTCGGTAAAGGCTGCTTCATGAAAAGAGTCGCTGAGCTCAAATTTGGTGTCAACCACGACATCACTGAATTTTGGCGTCTTACGGAAGAAAGAACAGGGTGTAGGAAAGTCCATTTCTTTTGATGATGACTGATGGTACAGTCTTTGGCGACGTAGAAATACTGTGTGTGCACAAGGAAATATCTGGGAGCAAATACCCCTTGGGCCAGGGTTTATTGATGATTTTAGTGTGGGTGCCTTTCTCATGAATGTAAAAGTGGCCTGGTGACGATCAGACAAAATCTGAACAGACAACAAAACGTCTGTCTCTGACATCCTAGATCGGATTGTGGTGCCACATTTCGATGACCATCCTCCGACTATATGGCCTGTCTTCCGACAATGCTCGGTTTGATCATGCGTGCATGTGTGTGTATGTTTTGTTTTTTTGTTTGTTGTCTTTGGAGTTGTTGTGTTTGTTTGTTTGTTTTTGTTTTTTGCTGTTGTTTGTTTGATTTTTGTTTGTTTGTTTTTTTTGTTGTTTTGGGGGATTTTTTGCTTATATTGTGGTGGGAGTGGGGGTGGAATTGTCCTTTGTTTTGTTGTTTGGGTGTATTTGATATTTAATCTTTCATTTGCACATAGCTCGAATATTGCAGCGTTCAACAAAAAACAGTCTGTATATATCCAGGACCTGGACCAGACAACCCAGTAAAAAAATCACGTGCACCCCGTTCAGCTGGAATGTGACGACATGGACGTCACCGTGCCCGTCCACCCGATCCAAGTGGCAGGATCTCTGGAGCTAGAACATGTATTGTACCCGACCCCCAGTGTACAATAACGTAATGGTAACATAAACACTTGGGCATCGTGGATCGTGACGGTGCTATGGTTTATTTTGATTTATAATTTGGAAAGATAGTACACACTACATGGAGATCTATGCATGTGGGTTTTTCAGGATTAGCTGTTCAGTTATAGTGTTTTGCACGAAGTTGGTCGATTTGTGATACGTGATATGGTTCAGCGCAACAAATTTGTATTTTACGTGCGCTTCTCATTAAACGACATTTTGTACATGTTACTCTTTCCGTTTTGCTTCAAGTAGAAATGCAGTATTTCCACTGAACAACGACGGGATGTAAATACTAAGTTTGGACTTCACAAAGCATGGACAGACACTACTAGTAAGATGATATAATCAACCAAGTCACATGCCTAACCGTAGGTTGCGTTGTAAGTCAACATCTCCAATGATGAAAGGTTTCCTTACCTCAGTTTTCCCAGCAGTTGTTGAAACATACGCCCTCAATTGATCAAAACTTACTGTTAGTCTCTCCCCTTGGACACTTAAAATAAGCGAAATCAGCATGTTATGTTTTCTTCATCTTAATATTATTACACGTTTCTGAAGCAAAACCACAATTTCAACATCACAATATTAACTTAACCACAATGCTCAAGTCATCTAAATTTAAACTTTCATTTTCTATAAAAAAAAAAAAATACACAAGTGAAAGACTTCTTTGTGGCTGCCCACTTGCTGGTTTAGTTTGTACAGGACAAATTCTCACCAAAAAAGCCACAGATAATTTCCACTGTCAGTATATCTTATTGGGTACCGTTCATTACACTACACATGGAATCAGTTCAAAATCACCAAAGCAGTGACCGTCTGTATCTCGCGCATGCACTTCACATTCAACACACCTTCAGGTAGACTAAAACGCTTCTTCTCTTCCTTCACAGAAATCATGCATTAGAGAAACAAATAATTCCTTTTCAAATGAAAAAGAGAACGTGTGAGATGGGAGAGTCAGACACTCAACCTGAGGAAATGTAGACTTGCTTGCATTAGCATTGCAGAAACGGCTGGTTGGAAGGGAAAATTCTGTCAGACTGCATAAAAAAAGTTAAATGTTTCTCGGCACATTTTTGTCAATAGTGACGAGGGCAGTAGGACTTTATTTTTAATTTTTCATAAAAAAAAAAGTGACGAGGGAGGGACACATTTTTTTTCTCTCTCTCTCTCAGCTTGGTAAGTTTAGTACGTGTTAATCAGTTGTCAACACCAGCACAAAATCTGAGTCCCACTGGTGGCTTGTACATTTATCATCAGCTCTACAATCCGGCACACTGTCCAAACTGAATTATTTATTCAGTCCTAATGAGTAGTGGTTTAGACAGCTTCCACTGTATGTGCATGAGTTTAACACCTGATGGGTTATCTAAATACTTTTATTATATGCAATATTGGTACTCATCATGGATGCATACTTAGATCACAGAAATTTTAAATATTCATAAACATTATAAACATTCATAAACAGACTTGTGAATTTTATGGAAAAGTACTGAGGACAAACCAACTCTGTTAGTGGAGACTGTCCAGCAACTATTGTCTGTTGAATATTTAGCATCTACTACAGATAGCCTCATCATCTGCCAATTTCTGCGTAAGAACATTTGTTGGAGTTTCACAAGTATGAAGCTAAATTTAGAAACAAAGTAATAGTGTTCCTAATTGGTGAACCCAGTAAATATTATGAAAAATGGAAACATAATGATGAGTATCTTGAAACTGTCATTTTATAGATATTGAGGTATTGTTCACACCTTCATGTATTCTTGGTGCACCAAGTAACAAGGCTATCTTACACTCCCTATACCCCT
The DNA here is from genome assembly GCF_037392515.1 of Haliotis asinina. Classification (NCBI taxonomy): domain Eukaryota; kingdom Metazoa; phylum Mollusca; class Gastropoda; order Lepetellida; family Haliotidae; genus Haliotis; species Haliotis asinina. The sequence continues at coordinate 91,049,552 of NC_090280.1, forward strand.
ACACCCGAGACAGTGCATGACTTTCAAATGTTGTAGGTTTCAACTTGCAGTTGATTTGGGGAGATACATGAATATTCCATACACTGAAAGACTTTGTAAATGTACACTAGGAGAAGATCATTTGTTGAAGATGAATGTATGTACTGCTTTGTATAGGAGCGTTACTCAACGCTAAGAAATGAGTATCTGAAAAAGTATAAGTCCCATACTAAAACATCTTTTACTGAAATACTCTCCTCTGAAAGCCTGGATGCTGTATATAATTTATAAAACATGTCTATATTAACATGAAGTCCAGCAGCTAATGGCAACTTAGTTGTTTCACAGGTATGTGTGTTTCATGTAATCAAACATTCACTGTATAAAGACCTTTTAACTGAATAAACTGTAAATTAAGAAGGAAACGTAACTGGGCCTTTATCATTATACATATGATTGAAAGATATATTCATGTCATTCAGTGGTGTTTGATTGGTTAACCCCAGCAAATTATTTATATATCCCATGTGATCACTCACACACACATACAGCGCGTTTTATCAATGCAATTCCTCTAAAGCGTGGAGTCCACTTTATCTATGTGCAGAGGTGAATAGGTGCGTCTTGAGGCCACTTTCAAAATTTGATAGTTCTATTCCGGAACAAAGGATGGATGGTAAATAGTTCCAGAGGAAGGGTCCTGCTCTAGAGAAAGATCTGTCACCATATGACTTAGTTCTAGTTTGTGGTATTTCAAGGAGAGACTGGTCTCTTGAGCGGAGTGATCTAGTTGGGTGATATGGTGTCAGGAGATCTGGAAGGTATTTTGGCACTAGACCATTTAAGCACTTGTAAACAAGGAGCAGGATTTTATAACTGATTCTGAAGCAGACTGGGAGCCAGTGTAGAGTTTTGAGGGCAGGAGAGATGTGATCAGTCCTCTTAATTTGACAGATCATGTGGCTGAATTTTGTATCATCTGTACCTATAGAGGACTTGTTTCGGCACACCACACAACAAACAGTTACAATAGTGCAAGCGGGATGTCGCACATGCCTGAACTAGAGCTTGTGCAGATTACACATCCAGGTATCGACGAATCATACCGATGTTACGCAGATGGAAATAAGACTGACTGACATTGATAACATGGGGTTCCATGCTTAGGTACCGAGAAATTAATGGGTAAGTTGGGGGTAATAACATGTTTGCGAGAAATCAAGACTTGTCACAGCATGTCAGTTTCACCTAGGAGGAGCAATCCAGCTCCAATGCATTTACCATTCTGGCAAAACCTACAGGTATCAGATCTTGAAACAATCTATCCACATTGCCTTTCAGCAAAAATGGTCAATTTGTAGGGTACAGATTCTAATAACTGAGGGAAGTGATTCCTATCCAGACCCACACTGTGAGAGACTCCTTTGTGTCCAGCACAGGAAAACATGCTAACACACAGCCCCAATGCAGCTTACAAAAAAGATGAAATCCTGACAACTGCCAGTACTTTCTGTACCCCCTCTGATGTGTCAATTCATGTTACTCCAAACACTGATGCTCATGCTGTTGATGTGGATTATTTACAGACATCACATAGCTGGAATACTCCTGAGTGCAAGGGAAAACAACAAAACCAACAAACCAGGAAGCTATATACATACAATGACTTTCAGAAAGAGGTCAAATGTAACATATGCTTATATATGGGATTACACTGTCTCACTAAGGAACCCCTTATCAACCAGTTTTGTGATTCATTCCTTTTCATTCAAAATTCCATACAGGCCATAGAGGTCGAGCATGAACATGATGTCATTAGCCACTATTCCTTCATACAGAACAGAGCAAAAGATCCTTTAGTATAATTTATTTAGTTGTGGCACTCAAAAAAGTACTCTAACATTCATTCACATTTTCATTCAAGTGGTCAAATAGACACACTGGATTTGCTGAAAATATGATCGTCATTTGGGTGAGGGACTTCCCAAACTGAAGATAAGTGTCAGTTATCAGGCCATTTCTTCTCAAATGGAAAAACAGGAAGTTGGTAACATGCCCCATTACATTTATGGGATATACGACATCCAACAAAGGTGGTACTTTCTGCAGCATCCAGTGTGTTCATCCAAGCAGTAGGTAAGATATGGTCACAATGTCACCGTCAGGGGACTGTAACCCAGTTTAACATGTACAAGTTTGTATCACACATTCCTATGGCAGATGCTCTTATTCTTCTTCTCCTGATGCTGCGAATTTGTCCTTGATGTCCTCGTATAGTTTCTGAAGAAAATAAAAATCAACATTAAGAAAATATTGCCCACATGAGTAAATATCCCAGTCTTCTAAAATCAAACTTCAAAACTTGCTAATGACATCAAAATTCTGTTTGACAAACATAGCAAGCTAAAGAGCTTGGCACATTTGCATAAGCCAAATGAAAGACTGCTCATAAATACATGCTATCAACAGTGTGTTATATTTCTTGGATACAACTAAGCCCATACATCAATAGTTCACCCCCTATGCTACAACAAGCATGTAATGAAGACTGTAATTGTACTTATGTTTGCTTTATTACACTGATCAGGTCTGTATAAGCTCCTGAAATGAAAGTGAGCTGAAAGATTTAATACCATAAAAGTTTCTTAATTAAACCAATCCTTGTGGAGGCTGTGAGATTGTTTCACATTAGACACCATGATCCTAAATGCCTAACATATGTGCTAATTGTTGCAACATAAATAAAGATGAGGGAATGGACAAAATTGAATAGGACATTACCTGATCAAAAAGATAAGAATTAATTCATTTAAAGCACAGGTGACATATCATGTATAATTATTGCAAGGCTTGCTTTATTCTGAACAATGTTTTTACTTAACTATTTTAAAGACGCAACACACTCCTGACCCTTATGCATGAGGGTGAAATATGGTCAAAGGATTATTCCATTCTTCAGCTTAGTGGCAAATGATTAGTTTATCTCGTGTATTTCTACATTGGGTACCCTAGTGTCTGATTTCACTCATCATGCAGAAGATCCTTGTTCAATTGGGTGCAATGTGTGAAGCCCATTTCTGGTCGCCCCTCATCATGACATTGCTGGAGTATTGATTAATCTGGAGCAAAATCATACTCATTACTCTCTGAGTATGATTAAGAACAACAATAAGGGATGGGACAGTTCTATTTGTTCTTAAGAAGATAAAAGTTGTTTCTTTCTTCCAAAATATAGTCAACGTGTGACTGAGACAAATACTGAAACAAATACGACACACACCATTATTATATCAGGATCTTGTGAAGACATAGTATTATGTCGGAAGCAAAGAACCACAGTTGTCTGTTTGATTTGCAATCATGTTTAAACCCTCAATTCATTTCTATTACATTTTCTGAACTAATTTTATTTCTTTTTCCCCACACAAATCTTGAATATTTTAGAAACAATCACTAAGATAATCAGGTAAACTTAGTTACATGACACTGAAAGTATGGTGGCAATGTATACTGCAAAAATCCTAGAGCGTCAAAAAACTCAGTGGCACCATCCATACGAAGAATAAGCATCTACCACTGAAATCATGCATCGCATAGTTGAGAGGAGGCTGACTGTCTTTAAAGAAATTAGCTCTATTTTCCCCCAGATAACCATTCTAACATTGGCAAAGACTTGAGTTATCAGGTATGTGGATTGGTTGTTATGGCATGACCTGACATTTGACAGTTAAGTGGAATGAGTTTCTTCTGTTCCCCTATATTCTTTCTTCTGCATATTAACAGAGGTAACACTAAGTGGTTAAACCCTTTATAGTGGACTTAATTTTGGGGTTGTTAGTTTTTATCTGGAATCCTCTACTCTAGTAATTGTTGTTGTAAGGTCTTGTGAATAATTCTAGAACATCAATTTATAAATATTTTTTGTGATTGGGGGAACGAGAGGAACTTTATCCAGCTAAGCAGAGGCAGACCCCTTATAGTTCCAAACAGTTAACAAGCGGGCTTTTCACTCCTTTTCAAATTGCACCTGAAGTCAGAAACTTTACATATCACCAACCATTTACCCAGTGACATACTTTGGCTGCATTTCAGAGACACGTCATATTATTATGTTCTCGGACTGCACATTATTTGTGTCACTGAGAAAGTTGTTTTTAAAGAGGAATAGTGACACTGTCTGCAATTGTACCAGAAATATTCGAGATGATCCTAAGTTAAACATCCCATAACAAGACATGTACCGGCGATCGCTAAAAGTTGTAAAACGAGAATGCAGTTCAGGCAAGTTTGACCTCTCGATGTTTGAGCAAATCTTAAACTCTTGTTCATGAATATGATAACACAGAATCGGCTTATACAATCTGGTGCCTATTCGTCTAATATGTTTGGAATGTTCCACATGGAAACAGACGGAACTGTTGATTGTCACATGCGAAATCTGTCAATGACGTGCGATACTTACACCCCTATTGATATAGTTGAATAAATAGTCGCCACCCTGGTCAAACGCCCTTTCGAAAAAGAATGCCCCTACGACGATTGACAGTGCGAACGTAGATGTCCGCCGGAATACATTCTGGTATACTTTCGAAACGAGAGACATCTTGCTTGCGATCGTTTGACCTTGCTGCGATGAGCTTGGAGTGGAAGATTATGTTCAGTGTAGAAAGTAGTTCGGCTTCATAGAGTGCTTTAATGTTTTGAATGTAACTATGGTGATGCGAATGTATACTTTACGCATACCTGTATGTACGATGGGAGCAAAGAGATGTGATATCTAATAAAAATGCAATAAGCAATGCAAAACTATATTTTAGTGCGTAATTCTACAACCGAACCACTCATTTGAATATTTTACCTCCTACGATTAGAGAGTCATGGGGAGAAATCATTGAATCTGTTTGTAGGTTTGGGTGTTTTTTCGTGATTCTTGCCGTTGTCAGGTTCTAATGTCATATCTGATGTCATTACATTAACTATGAAGGATGTCACCTATGGCTCCAGTCACCAGTAAAAGACGTGCTGACTTTGAACTACATGTAATAACTTGTAATGTAATGGTTCATGTCATTCAAGGGTGACGGACTAGAATAGTGTTGGAAGCCTTTGCTCGTCACTCCCAAGACCTGGGTTCGATTCCCCATAGTGTGTGAAGCCCATTTCGGGTGTCCCCACAGTGATATTGCTGGAATATTGCTTAAAGCGAAACTAAACTTACCTGTATCATTCCAAACACATGGATAATCATCAACCTCAGTCAAGCCCATATTCAAGCGTTTTTGTGTGAAAAAATATGCTCAACCACAACCCTGGGATCTATTTCGTTAGCTCACTTGGAGCATCTGAACCTACTCATCTTGAATCTCTCATCAATAACATCTCTTCCAAACCTGAAGCAGAACTTGAAGCATGTCCAAACCTGTTATAAAAAATGACATGGGCGACATATCGAAAAACCTGGCCATTTGTCTTCAAAACATAAGTTAAGTATTTGTGTACTGGCAAGCGACCAGTTATCGCATCATACCAGTTATTGCCAACACCTGGCAGTAGTGCTTGCGCAGACAGTTTTACTTGTACTTCCATAGCATTTCACACATTGACACATCCCCAAAAACGATAGGTTACAAGAGGGGTTTTTTTTGAGTGAGTATTTTACGTTGTAGACGTTACAAATATGAATTCCCTCAGAAGACGAGACCCAAACACATCTGGGTATGTCACATGACCATTAGTGTGTTGACATGTCACATTTCATAAACGATGAAAATTGAATGAAAATCATCCAGACTGTGTGAATCAATGACTTATAATGACAATTCAGTCCATAAAAAGTGCAGATGTTAATTTTTCTGAACATCCCCATGATGCATTCAATCACTTTGCAGATACTGACAAAGTGTAACTGTCACTTTTCACCTTTATCTTTTCATTTTCCCAGAGGAAACAAACATTGCGAAAATTGCAAACTATGACTCGAAATGTCAGCTTTCATATGTTCAACCCCGCTGTGATACCTCCATATTCCCATCAGCTTATATCAGCATCCGTCAATATTCACAGTGTGAGCGAGTTTCGTTCTTTTAAATTCCTTTTTTTAAAACAAATCCAATTATGATATTTCGTCAATATGTCAAGGTTTGAAACACAATACTTTTATTACCAAGTTTACGTCAAATTAGGTGAACAACATAAAAAATTCAGAAATGGCGATAATTGGTCTTGTTAGTAGCTGGGAAAGCACAATATACACCACCACGCTTCCTGTTGACCGCATTTCGGAGAAACACGATCGAAAGAAGCAGAAAACATCAGTGAATAGCTGATCTATCATCAAGACAAATTTTATTTCATTCTGTTAAGAAATAATGGAGCAAATCGTTAACAACAGCTTAAAAATGGCGATAACTGGTCGCTAGCCAGTAGTTATTTTTTTGCTTCAAAAAGATGATGTTCAGTTAATTAGTTCAATGTCTTAAATATCAATGTGAAAAATTGAACACAAGATCCTGTTAAATCATAGTATATTTTATTTGACTATGACAACAAAACAAAACATCAGCATAAGGAAAATCTTACAAAAAATTGTTTAGAAAATAATAAAAATAATCTGTGTTAAAATATAAGAAATTACAAAACCCTAGGTAGCCTTGTAAGCAACAGAAGTGAAGTAGTGACAGTAAAGCTGGGGGTCATCTCAAACACAAAAAGGATTAATAAAGGGCAAAGTTCAGAGAGACAGGGAAGCTAAACTGTGAGGCTGCTCCATATGTTTCATTATACAGAGACTCACAGAATACAAAAATGAACTGTATACCCTCTTGTGTGATATGTTGGTAGAACCACTTCACTTGGTCACATTTTGGCATCATCAGCAGGATGGATAGTTAAAGTTTCATGGATTCTACCTTGCATCAATGAGAAACAGTATCATCGTGTGATAAAGAAAATCAAGGAGACTAAGACTGAATATTCCTGGCAGGATGAAGAGGTAAAATATGCTTTCTACTTTCCACCTTGCCCCGAGGAGGAACAGTATCATCGTGTGATATGGAAATTCAAGCAGACTGACTGGTATCATATCACAAGAATGGAAATATGAACAAAGTGGTAATGCAGTTAGCAATGGTGCATGAGGATTTGATGCCATTGTAGAAGAATGGACTTCTCAACAGTTTGATACTGTGTGTGAGCAAGGCCTTTCACTAAATGGTCCATCAACTTTAACGGTACATAGCTGCAGGGGCTATTACAGGCAACAAGAGTCAACTGGCCCCTGGGAAATGCTGCTCAATCAGCACAACCTTCCCCCAGATGGCTGTATCCTCACTCTGGAGAGCGGCAACTGGACCGGGATTGAGAGAAAGTGACTTCCTGAGATGGACAGTGAAAGAGAACGGACCAAAAATACATTCGTCTATGTTTTCAAGACAGTCATGACTTTGGATATGAATACTATTGACCCTAGCAGTGCCCAACGAGGAATATATATGCTGAAAGTGACTTTATAAAGAGTTATAATTCATAAAATGTCAACATTGTGTGTATCATTGCATTGTTTACATTGTGTTTGTATTGAGGCACATAGAGGGTGAATGTTGACTGGAAGTGGAGTCTAGTATATTGTAAGTCTGGTTTCAATGAATCAAGTTGGGGCTAGTAAATGATCTCAAAATTGAAATTTATTTAGTCATTTAATTGTGTAAACTGAGCTGTTTTGAAAAATGAGGACAGTAGAGTCCTAAATGACTCTCCATGTCAAAAAAAAAACCCAAAAAATCCTCAATAGGCTGAGGTGATATAAAATTAATTTATCAATTCAGTCCTGGTATCCTTTGTTCAGTTAGACTTCTTAGAATTTTTTCTTCCTCAAAATGACTGAAGCAAAGTTGAAAGATGAACTAAAACAATTAAGAGAAGCACTGGAAGAAGAACAAGTGAGGTCACAGGGTTATTATGAGATTTACAAGCAGTCAGGAAAGGAACTGATGGAAAAATCACCCTGTCGTATTAAAACATCATCAGAAGATTAGGGTGAACAGACTGTGCGCAACTCAAAACAACTCGTATTTGAGCTTTAACCCAAGTAATGTAGAGGGCATAAGGATTATATCATAATCAGAAGGATAGGATATGTGCAACTCCCAACATCATTTTAAATCTGAGATTATAATCTCCAAAAGAACTAGGAAACCATGAGTAAAATGGTATCCATGTTCACAAGCACAGTAACCATGGGCTTCTCATGACATGCCAGCATCAGATGTGTTGCCAGGTACAAGGTCAACTACTGTTAAACACTGCAAAAAATAAAATAACTCCTAGGAGACTGGTATAACCCATATCTCAAGACAAAACAACAACAGTACAGAGAGTGAGGCACCACAGATAGATAATGTGTCATTAATAACGTCATTTCCGTAAACATAACATATATGTCAAAAACATCAACACAGTCATTTAGCTTGGCTTAAAGTGTCTATGTGCAAATATTTTGCTCTTTAGTGCTTATAAAACAGCTCAGGTATCCACAAACAGCAATCGTCGGATCCAGCTGCCTTCAGTAATTACATACACTATAACAGACACTACTGAATTAACATAAAAATGGATTTTTCTATAAAAAAACCCCATCAAGTCTTTTATGGGGTGGGGGGGGACAGGGGAGGGGAGGGTTGACCAAATAAATTCTGACCTCTTGAAACATAAGGTTGTAAATAAATATCACAACATAATTTGTAACTATTCCTTGACCATATGAAGTTTAAAAAAAATATACCACTCAAAAGAAGAAAACACCCTATCTTTCACCTACTGATCAGTAAAGCATGCTCAACACAGGTTTTCCAACACACAGAATTCAAGTGTGTGTTCCTTAACTTGTTTTGGATAATATATGACCTTCAGGAAATCAGGAGGAACATACAGTTTACCCCATACCACCTTTCACTGAACATCAGGTGTATCTCAGCTGTTTATACATTCGATGTAAATGCCAGATGTACATGAATACACAATACCAGTCATTTTGTGCACTAATAGTCGTGTGAATTTACACTTGTCAGAGGGGTACACAAAGTACATATCCGGGCTACCAGTTGTCATACGTCCAGTTTGGTGAAAGCTTTGTGCTGAAAGGGTTAGATTGCTGACTTTGCATTTTGGCAACTGGGTGTCTTACTTTGAGAATTTAAGTTCAAATCCTGGCCCTAATATTACAACTTTACTTTGAAAGTGTAATCCCAAATAAAACACTTGTTCCCATATGAAGATATTCAAAAAATATCAAAACAAAGATCTAACAGAGTTAAATGTTATTTCAAGAGTATACAGAATGCAGTTTGAAACCATGAGTCAGGTTTGTGCACATTTCAAAGCAGCCCACCTTTTTAATATCAAATTTTTAAATATGAAATAATTTTGTTTGGCTTAACGGTATATATATCATTTGTATACTGAAAGTCATCAGTTATCGCTTTCATATATACTGGAGAGTTAACTCCAGAAATTGAGTATTATGACATAATTCACATTCTACAGATCTGAATCATATATGTTGATAACAAAGCTACAGTAGATAGGCCTGACTAAAAGACCAATAAGCAGAAATGATTAAAAAGACAGATAAGCGGAAATATTGTCGATAGGAAAAATTATTAATGATAATCAAACATGAAAATAGTGTCATAGATATGCATTAAGAATTGTCATGATTTAAAGCATTTATCTACTCACACAATACACAAATTTAGGATTTTAGTCATGGCTGCTTCCAAACTATGTTCAGGGTGCTGTTTTGTTAGTAACTACAGGGACAGATACAGCTTTTTGAGGAAGGGGGGAAATGCACACTTCATTTTCAACCAAGTTTCAATGGTCATATAACAAATTCGGATACTTTTCAGTTCGCATTTACTGAATCAAATCCTCAAAAATGCCAATTCAACCTATAAAGTTAAAAAAAAACAAACATGATGATGAACGGTCTGCAAAACCAGAGTTCAAACAATTCACTAATATTCCCCCAACGCTGGAGGAAAAAAAGGTGCTTTCAACAGCTATGCTGCGCAGCGCTATAATGCATGCGCAGTGAATATGTTCATGGAGCTTGAAACAGTATGCCTGCCCGGAGTATGAGGTTGTGAGCAATAATCTAAACAAATATTGTGGAGGAGTTAAATGTTTTTTAAAACATGCATAGATTACAGTTTCAAAGCATGTGTCTTGTGTGTGCATGACCCTTTATTAACTAAAACTGAAAACAAATGAAATATAATGAAACAACAAACAGAAGAGCTATTGTTCGCTATTGTTGATGTCTCTAGTAATCTCAAACTGGTTTGAAAGTAGTTGGCCACATCAAGAACAAGAATTTAATCAGTTAAAAATGTGACTGCATGAAACTTGAAAAATGAATGATTCGACCTTTAAATCAAGCTTGAGTATTTCACTATTAGTTCTGAATGAAATCTGCAAAGCAGTCACCTAAATACATCACTATGCAGACTCACAACACAATAACAATTTTTCATAACAATAACACTTGTATGTATTTAGTTGTTTCCATGTTCGAGAGGTGCTGCAAAATTCATTCCCTGATCTGTGTACAAACATTATATGTACCCAGCTTCCAGCTACCACCAAAGATTTATAATACCTTGGTCATGTGACTAGTGTCATGATGCAAACCCTTCTCCTTGACGACTATACAGCCAAAGATTCTCATTACCCTGGCCATGTGACTTGTGTCCAGTCATATTTCAAACTCCTCTCCTTGAGGAGTACACCACAAAAGCAACACAATACAGTGATGAAACAAACTTCCTGAGGAGTGTACAACTGAAGCTGCCTTGAAAGCACAAGAAAGATGCAACATCATCCTCCTCGGTACCCTTTCACTGTGGCATTAACATATATATGTCATTCATTTACAGAAACACTAATAATATTCTTGGCCTTAGCTTTGTGCATGCCTATCATCTTGACAATACACACTCTGGGCTCAAGACTGCCAGGCAATGTCATCCATAACTCTACCATTGCCACCAGTGGATTCCCTCACTCACTCACAGCCTCCCCGTCGACAGTCTAAGTAAACTTATCCTCAGTACTTTTCATTACACTCTACTACTGAGTCTAACAAAACCTTATGGGAGGTCACGTCAGGTAACTTTTGAGATCGACCAATCAGAACACAGCTTACCAAATTGCGAAAGTGCACATTTGCACATACAATGTACCTTTTGAACTTTTTATCTCGAAAAGGATTGTACCCGAACGATTCTGAATGCTATTTAGCGTACACTCACTTCTGGGTGATGCACATGGCATATGTACAACCTTGACAATGGTGAGTAAACAGTCGCTGAAAATAGTGTTTTGGGGAATATTCAAGGATGTTATCTTGCGGAAATACTAGCTAATGGTAACCATGTCAACAGAAACACCAAAGCGTATACACTGCAGGTCAAATAACTGTGTTATATGCGGATTTTTGTTTGTGGAGAGATCGGTGTCAGTGTCTATTTAACCGTCTCGCGTTTGATTGGACGGTTATTGGTCGTCCAAAGGTTACCTGACGCGACCTTCTACTAGGTTTTGTTAGACTCAGTGGTGGAGTGTAACAAAATACATTGAGACTAAGTTTACTTAGACTGCCCCGTCCAGTACATGAAATAAGGGCATGAAAGAGTGATCAGCTTAGGAGTCAATATACAGTATCTTGTCCAGCAATGTTAAACTGTGGCATGGGTGAGTGAGTGAGTGAGTTTAGTGATATGCTGCAGGGGACATGACGGGACACCAGAATGGGTTTCACACATTGTACCTATGTGGGCTGTCAGAACCAGATCTTTATCAAGATGAGTGAACACTTTAACCTCTAGACTTTCCCAACACCCCAACACTGGCATAGTTTCCTAAGGGGCTAGTGCTAAAAAAACAGCATTAGTAATCATCATCATCATCATCATCATCATCATCATCATCATCATCATCATCATCATCATCAAGCTCATATACACACGCATCCATGCATACTTATCACTATATAAGTGCAATAATCGTAAACAAGACATTACTCTGTTTCACCTCATCTCATATTAAATAAACAACATAAACACTGACAGGATATGTTTGGATATTTCAATAATAATCTACCGAAGTTTTAACACGTTTGTTCTTGGTTACATCATGGCATAAGATACAACAATTATATACCAGTAACAGTTTCTGTACACATAATGTAATTCTCTATGTTTATCACATATAAAACAATGTGTTCACCAGGTGAGAATTGATATGATAAAAGCAGGTAATAATCATCAAACAAATACTAGGTTTTCAGAATGATCCTGAAGACATTTAATACTACAGTGAGAGGAAAGTCAACAATAACAACATAGATGCCCATAAACATTAATCACCAGGTGAAAAACTAATATTCAAATGAGTCTGATGTCAGATTTGAACCCATATATACAGCCTTAATGAGGCAAAACTGCACAGCAAGTTGGACCACCCCAGCCTTGTGAAGGACTGGATGTTAGTTCAGGAGTTGAGGAGCTGGATTTCATAATGATTTTGACAGTTTTCCATTTATTTTGTGGGAGAAGATTCTACAGCTATGCAGGAGTCAAGTTTCTAGGTGCTGACACTAACCCAGAAACCGAACTGGGGCAAGCTAGGATTCGAACTTACAATGATAGGCATCCGTCAGGTCCATGGGACACAAATCTGCACAGCAAATGGCATCACCTAATACAACTGAGCCACCCACCCATGTTGTAACACATTCATAATGTTGTTCTGGACAAGTTGCCATAAAAGGTAAAAGAAGGAATAAACATAGTAAAATTAACACATTTCTTTAACAGACAACCAACGAAATGAGATCATTCACAATGTACAACTTGCTGTATGTACAAACAATAACTCAGTGACTTTATACACACCTGCACCAAGAAGACAAATCTGTACAGTATTGTTTCCATACATTTTGACACATCCTAAAACCTGGTTATCCCTATTCAATTTTTGGTAGTATACACATTCAAGCATAACACCACTGCACCATCAAATTCGATGCTTTCTGAGAAAGTACACCTGCAAACTTTCAAGTATCAACATAATGATCATAAATATGTAATGTACAATAAGTTCAGACCAGCTTCATACTCTGTTAATAAAACGAATAATGTTGTGATGTTATTCATACATTTAGCAATCATTTTAAAAAACATATGTATAAATAAATATCTATTACCATATAAATCAAAACAATCCCACTCTAGTGATAAGAAAGTATTGTGAAATATGTTGATGACATGTTGACTTTCTTTTCTCCAATATTTAAAAAATATATCTGTTTCTCGACATTCTTTGTCCATAATTCCAAGCCAAAACAGGTTCTACTGCTGCTGATATTCCAATAAAACAGTGTTGCTACATTGAAAGGTGATTATCTCCCTTGTTAAGAGGTTCTGTAAAATGCTAAACAATTGGCTCAAATATTGGTCACAGGCTCAGTTTGTTCTTTGTTCACTAATAAAAATACATTATCACCAAATGTTTTTAATTGTTCTTGTGAGTGATGATGTGGGAGTCTCTACCACAGTGTTATCACAGGCCTACACATGATGGCAATCTGACACCCTCTAGTCCACAGCTCTAACTTCCATAGCCTTCTCAGGATGATCGTACACCAGCAGTCGCAGGTATGTTGGTCTTTGGGTTGTAGAAGAGTTGTCCACTCCTGATTCTCCGAGAAAGTTCAGCTGCCAGGAGGCGCTTCTCCTTCTTCACCTTCTTCAGGACGCCTCTGTTCTCCATGCCGCGACGGGACAGGTAGGGGAGCACCTCCTCCACCGGGCCGAAGGGAACATATTTGTACACAGAATAACCAGCTTGACCTGAAGAACATGGGATGAGTGAGGGAATTATCACCTGATAATGCTGTGTCAAAAGTCAATACCCCAACTTCAAGAGTTATGTCAGCTTGGTAAACTTTCATTATGTCACAACAGGAGACCTACCAGTCCATATATCACTTCTTATACTAGTACTTCTTTCATTTTGAGAAAGCAAAATTACAATGAAATGATGAAGGTGTTCAGATTCTTTCCTGTGCAGTCAGTCAGTGAAATATTGCCAAAATTCAGTATAAATGTTGTCATTCTTCTAGGTTGCCCACATATGATGTCAGTCTCCACTCATTGAAGAATAAACTTAGATGTGCTCATTTTTATGTAAAGAAGACATGAAACAAATGATGCATGAAGCAAAACTCACGCACCCACCCACTCACTGCCCAGTGATTAAAGCATCTGCTGTTCACACTGGGTTTGTTTCCCCACATGGGTACAATGTGAAGCTCAGTTCTGGTGTCCAATTGCTGGACTATTGCTTAATGCAGTGTAAAACCCACTACACACTCACTTGGGGTGGTGGGGTAGCCTATTGGTTAAAATATTAATTCATCACACCAAAGGCCCAAGTTCATACCCCGCATTGGCACAATGTGTGTAACCCATTTCTAATGTCCTCGCTATGATATTTGCTGGAATACTGCAGAAAGCAGGATAAAACACTCACTTACTCACTCCAGCCATATTCCAGCCATATGGTGGCAGTCTATAAACAATCAAGAGTGAACCAGACAATCCAGTGATCAACAGTGACCACACAACATCCTTGCATCAGGCGACTGTATTTTGCATCACCTACCTAGGGGGAAGCTGATCTGATCACACATTCCTAGAAGTTGTCCGAAACAGATAAGTCGATCCTCCGGCCTCACATCATATTCCTTCATCCTGGCAACAGACAAAACAGTGATGTAGCTAAGGGCAATGCCTTGGCAGACAGATGGATAAAATACCAGCTGATCAACAAAGCAATAATGTGCAGTTTTTTTCTAAACTGGAACAAAAAAAGGCCTTCTAGTACCTATACTGACCAGCAAAAGAAACGCAACTGTTTTTAAATAGAAGACATAAATATGAATGCTTGCTTCTATGAGATTTTATATTTTCAAAAATTGTGTTTCTTTTCCTGTCCCGTATATGTCCCAAATTTGTCATTAATCCAAACAACAGAACAGTATCACTTTTCAATGATGAAACTTTGTTGCTTTCACCCTATGAATGAAAGAGGCAGCTTCAGAAGATTGTGTTGTATCTTGAACGTAGACAAGTGTCCTTCCCACAGACACAGAAGCAGATCAACTCACTTCTCAACAGCGAACCTGACTGTTTCTTCATTGTGACTTGCTACCATCACAGCTATCTTGCCGCGATCTCGGGACTGGATCTGACGGAACACCTCATCCAAGACGCAGTGGTACATTGCTGTTGTTGCCTCGTAGTCATCATTGATCGGGTCCTCGTAGTTGAGGGAGGCAGCCCTCTCTCGTTCCTGACATAAAATGTCCATAGTAGAGGTTCACAATACATTATCCAATAGTCCCACATAGGGAAAATACCTGTTAATTGGTATATTGCTGTTCAACAGGACTGTATGTTGGCAACAAAATTGTGTTGCAATATATTGTGATATAGGTGTCCGTCTTGTGAAGCATATATACGGTATTACAATAATTTGGGACCCTAAGTGTTTGAAAGTGAGTGGCACTTATTGTGAATGTAAGTCGTATTTTCTACATTATAAGTCCCTAAACATATATGCTATGGTTCTGATAACATTATTCTCAAAATTAGGTTGCATAGTAACGGACACTATTTTTCTTTTTATACAAGTTATAGTATTATTGGATGCAGTTTTGTCATTGGATAATGAATTAAAACATCTGCTGCGAATAAACAATATGTGTAGATTTTGATTGAAATCATAATAATCAGCACAAAAACTTCATATATGGTCTTTACCCAATATACCATTTCCCTGAAAAGATCAACAGCATGAGCACACTTCAAGTGATATCACAGCTACTGTATGTCAGACTCACCTGTTCCAAGTAAGCTCCTCGGACCAGCTTTGCACCAAAGTAAAAGTTTTCTCTTCGTGAAAGGTCAAGGTCAATGAAAATATTGCTGAACGCCGACTGGAAAGAAACAGAATCCCACCGCTCTACAGCATCATGTCTATAGATTATCCTGTATTGAAGTGCAGTTCAGGCAATGCAGACAGCCATTTTATGATAATCAGTATAATATTGTCAGGTCTCATTAATCCAACCTCTGTTTATCCGACAATCGACTTTATTGACACTTTTGTTGAATAAATTAATAAACATAATTTAATCTCAATTACTAAGTCTGACATCATCATTAATCTGACCACTTGCGGTGCAACAGACGATGTTGGAGAAATGAGACTTGACTGTATTTGGCATATGGTTATATGAAAGAAACTACACTGGTGTAATGTTCATTTGAACAACAGGAAACTATGAGAAAACAATTCTATGAAATAAGTTAAGGTTGCTGAGTAAAAGCCTTATTTAATTCAGATTCACTGTATCTACATAAAATTGACCCTGGTGAGTCTTTGTCCAAATATGTGAGGTCAGTCAGTAATTTTGAACACATCACTGGTTGGGAAAGGGAGGCCATGCTCTGCTGAGTAGGTGATACCACCTGATATGGCCGTATCGAGTGTTGCTTACCTTCAGATAGCACTGGTAAGTGTTGAAGATGACAGCCCTCTCTCTGTTAAATTTTCTCATCATTTCCATGGTCAGGCGACTGATGGCTGGCTGGAAATAGGTCTGCTCTGCATCAATCATCACTCGGACCTCCTTCTCTGATGCATACTGCAATATAGTTGGGGCCAAATTGACATCTGGTACAGTCAAGGTATTGTACAGAGAATACATGATCTCAGTGAGTGATAAGGTCAGAGGCCTGTAAGTCTCCCAAGGCGCTACTTCGGGTACTAAGCTGTTTCTCAGCTCCCTTTACGTGTGCCAATCTGCAATATTTGAAACAGGGGACAGCTTACTTCCTGTACCACATATCCAGTAACAAGCTTATATTCAAGAACCAGTTCTGGTTCCAAATTGTGTGGCTGCCGAAAAGGACTTAACTAGACCAGATCAAGTGTTCACTCATGCTTGGCTGTCACAGCTGTTGATAGTTGTCGAAGTTGCCTAATTTGGGGATGCTAGATCAGAATTTTGTTATTTCTGTAATGATTATTGGTTCCGGACCCCATTAGACCATTTGAAAAGGTATGAAATGTTGTTTGACAATGAAAGTACCCAACTGCAACGTGTAAGGTTTTGTGAAAGACCATGACCTAATTACAGGGCCTAGTGTCATCTCTGGTATATTAACCACTACCACAAATAAAGTTCAAATTTTAAATGTTCTACTCTCCAAAGAAATGCATGATTCCATCCACTAAATGGTTAAGCTAACTGTTTTAGAAAGACATTAACATAATGCAGGATCACTAGTGACACATTACATTATCATTATAGGATATTTATATTACATATCCATGCAACTAGTGGTTGCTCAAGGCACTGGACACAGGCGAAAAAACAGGCCATAGATATATGATTCAGGCAAGTCAAGCAACAGTAAAAGAGTAGTGAGTGAGAGAAATGATTTGTTCAACTGTTTAAGAACCCGTGAAGATCCGGGTTAGAACTGATCTTCAGTAACCCACGCTTGTCGCGAAAGGTGACTAACATGATCGGGTGGTCAGACTCGCTGACTTGGTTGATGCATGTCATTGTATCCCAAATGTGTAGATCGATGCTTATGCTGTCAATCACTGGGTTTTCTGGTCCAGACTCGATTATTTACAGACCGCCACCATAAAGTTGGAATATTGCTGAGTGCCGCGTTAAACAACAAACAGTCACTCAATCAAACAATTATTTGAAGGGACAGATCATTGCAGGAAGTAACTGTCTTGCAGTGGAGTAAAATTATGTTAGTGATCTTTGGTTTGAGCTCATTTGACATTGTGAGTCTACTTTGAGAGTCTCTTGAAATCAAATATGGCAATACAATTTGTTGTACCATTAGCACATGCCTCACTCACCTCATTTTACGACCCGTGAAGGTCCTGGGGTAGAATAGGTCTTCAGCAACCCATGCTTGCCATAAAAGGCGACTATGCTTGTTGTAAGAGGCGACTAACGGGATCAGGTGGTGAGACTCACTGACTTGGTTGACACATGTCATCGGTTCCCTATTGCACAGATCGATGCTCATGTTGTTGATCACTGGATTTTCTGGTCCAGACTCCATTATTTACAGACTGCTGCTATATAGCTGGTATATTGTTGAGTGCGGTGTAAAACTAAACTAACTCACTCACTAAGCTGTTTTTCAGCTCCCTTTACATGTACCAGCTTGCGATATGCGAAACGGCACAGTTTACTTCCTGTACCTGCACAAGTGTGTTGATTCTTCGCAGCATGTTCTTCATCTGGTTCTCTTCCTCTGCACTCAGCGCCATCACCAGGGACTCGGACTCACCCGTCTGGAACACAATAATCCCTTTTTAGTTCACTATTCCACCTACACTCAACACCCATTAATAATGGATTCTCCCATCAATAAAACACTCCCACATGAACAGGTTGATAGTTGACTCTCCAAACTTGAACACACTACTTTGTCTTATTAATGAGCTCTCCCACAAAGAACACTGTTTTCTGGGGCTGTTACAATACACTCACAAATTTGGTGAATCAAACCGTAGCCCTTCATGAATACAATTTGTTATTCATTGTCACCAGAACCAAATATGAATGAATATTTACAACTTTTTATCTGAGCATGTTTTACTTGAGGCCTTATTATAGTGAGATATATAAGAATGGAATATGTAACTAGTTTGCAGTAGTGCGATAAAGTTAGTTTGCAATGGCTGCACAATACTGTGGACAATTAGTCTTGTACATACCACATTTGAATGTCATGGCAGATGAATAGTTTTTACTACAACAAATTAACAATCAGCATAGGGTTTCCATATTGTGCATTAATCACCTTTTCTTTTTTCTTTTTTGTTATATGATAATATTATATTTGTGAATAATTATTCACATTCGTTACCCAATATCTGTGATACATATTATATGCACCACATAGTGTATTCATTGCAGCCCTACTGTTTTGCAATAGACTCTCCAAATTTCCTCCGTTTCATTGATACTTCACTGAAAACTCAATGCATTAGTTCAGACAAAACAGTGGATATGAGTGTCTGTTGTGTGTCATTTCTGTAATGAAAAAATGTCTGGAACAACTTACTTTGATATTTGACACCATAAGCAGTTTGGACAGTCCCATGTTCAGCTCAAGGAGGTTCTCCCAGTCCAGAAGATCCACTTCACTACAAAATGATGTAAAACATTTACTTCAGTTATGTTCCCTTGTATTGGGATGGAATCATGTATTATTTGATTTATAATGAAATGAATGTACAGACACCACTTTGTCAGACTTTGATGCATCTTAGCCCTTACTGGTGCCAAGACTACGTTCCACATTAATAAAACCTGTTCAGAGTTCCCCTCCACGAAGCATCTACATAATCTAATCTACATATACTTACAACAGCTTGTAACACTATGAATGCTTTGTAAATCGGGACCCAGACTGGAAGGCAAGCAATAATTTCCTCCCTGTCATGTGTGTTTGATGTCATGTCAGAGAGTTACTCCCCTTTCCACAACTTCCACTTGAGAAGTCTATAACTGAACCTGATCTAAGGCTATTTATTACCCACGAGGAAAAACATATCGGGGTTCACATTTTTCATACGATGCCCAAGGGCAAAAAATCACTTTGTCATGTTGACGAGACATCATTAATGGTGCTATGACGTCACATTACTTCTGTGACATTGTGTTAAACATGTGGTGATGGCGGGTAGCCAGCCTATGTTTGAAAGTAGATTTGGGATTACTTTCCTCAATTTGAGGACTTCCGTAATGTGCAGTAGATTATATTCATGCCATGTCATACTATGTTTATCACACTTATCCCTAAATATTGGTATATCCCTCGCTCTCACCCGCGAAATGCCACAATCTAGGCACTGCGTGTCGTAATCATAGTATTATTTGGGCACTCATAACATATCCTCCATATAATAGTCATGTTTATCTTGCTTACTAAATGTAAACTTCAACAAAAACCTACTTTCCATATTTACCCATCAAAGTAATCACAAAGTGATACACCCTCATCGTGCCACAGCACTGAGCATAATATAAAGTCCAAAATGTTGGGCCAGGGGGCAAATACAGCTGTTTGAGGACAGAGGGTGCACACTCTTGAGAGTACACTTCATTTTCACAAAAGCTTCAGTTGTGATTATATAGACTTCCAGGACAAAAGGTAGGGTGTGCAACCCACCTCGGGATCCATCTACATTAGCAGAGGACAGAGGGTGCACACTCTTGAGAGTACACTTCATTTTCACAAAAGCTTCAGTTGTGATTATATAGACTTCCAGGACAAAAGGCAGGGTGTGCAACCCACCTCGGGATCCATCTACATTGGCAGAGGACAGAGGGTGCACACTCTTGAGAGTACACTTCATTTTCACAAAAGCTTCAGTTGTGATTAGTAGTATAGGGAATGACAGTTCTGGACCACTTTCAAGAAATGTCTCTACAAAGCCTTATTTACTAAATAAGGCTTTGGTTGGGCCATTAGCTCTTGCTACTATTACCCCTACTATAAAAAAGTTGGCGGTAATTACTGTGCCTTGGTAGGAGGTAATACTGTGCCGTACGGTACGATCAATAATTCTTCTCTTACAAACCCCCTACCCGGCCCATCCCTCAAGTAGTACAAGTTAGGTTCGTCGGCTTTCATATCCACTTTATCTATGTTGTAAGTTTTGACTGACCATATAGGATCGGTGGCTCGCTTACGGCTATCGCCCTCGTGTTCCCCTATGTCATGTTTATATCGATGAAACAGTTTAACGTGAACCGCCTACGATCTCTTTGGTGTTCATAATAAAGGCTTGCTGGGCTTTTTGTATTCCCTGTTCTATGTACTTTTTTTTCTCGTCCTCGCTGATAGCAGACTTACGAGACTTGGATCGAATATCTTGTTTCATTTCGTTATATTTTTTGAGTTCAGATAGGATTGAACGAAACTCCTCTTCTGAGATCTTACTGTCAGAGAGTGCCGTGGAAATTCGCTCACTCACTGTGTTCAGCTTTGCTTCGGCCAGAACCCTGATCTCGTCGTGTTTCAATGCCTTACGATTAAGTCTACGTGATACTAACTTAAGCGCCACCCCTACCAACCCTGTCACCCCAGCCGTTATTTCAATACCTAACACTATAGGTGCAGCCACGATGGTAGTCAACAACCCAACGCCTGCCGCCCCTAGTCCCATGCTGGTTGCCATAAGGGTAGTGTCAGCCCCGTCCACGATATTGAAAGCTCTATTGTACTT
Organism: Haliotis asinina; assembly: GCF_037392515.1. Classification (NCBI taxonomy): domain Eukaryota; kingdom Metazoa; phylum Mollusca; class Gastropoda; order Lepetellida; family Haliotidae; genus Haliotis; species Haliotis asinina. Next base: position 91,070,933 of record NC_090280.1, read on the forward strand.
TTTACATAGAGCTTTCCGCGTGTCACGGTCTTGTTCTAGTTGGCGTTTCACATCACATAACTGCCTCAAGCGGAACCCATCTATGGTTTCTAACGTCTTCGCTACTTCCTCTACGACTGGGTACAGGCCCATCCTATAATATATATTATGAAAGATATTTTAATTGGGTTTCAGTTAATACTTTATCAATGAATTTGAAGTCTACAAGTTTTAGACTACTAGTCAGGGTAATAGGTGAGAGGCTAATAGACTTTTCTGTTGTAATAAAAACCCCACTGAGGCTTATTAAGCTGTTTATAGGACCCGTGGTATTCTGTTGTATAACAATACGACAATATTTGAATGTGTGTTGTTCGTCATACCAGTGTATTGACACCCCGGGTAAAATTTGGTGTACTCTTGAGATGTTTTCATGTAGTAAAGACGTAAAGAAGACTTCTATGATGAGTGTGAAAGGGGAGAATATTCTATTAACAAGATTTATGTTATGAGTATTATAGCTAAATGTTAATTTATTTTTTGGCCCAGAATTTAATATATTTTTTTCAGCACCAGCAGTAGCTATCTTGAATGCTAATTCCCTCTCCGGAATGAAATCCCCGGGCCAGATACCGTTGTTCCTAATCTTAGAGATCATCCACGTATTTATGTTTATTGTGATATAAGGTGATGTGAGTGTTAAGTTGATCAGCCATTTGGGCTCTTTTAAATCTGGTAACGACACCCGTCTGTACACGTTGTCTTTGAAGTGTAGGATGTATAATTCATCTTCCTCACCAGGCTGATCGAATCCCTCCGTATCTCCTAGGTCGTTAAGCGTAGTGTTGGGATGATGACTGGTCATTATTATACTATTATGATATAATTTCCAACTGGTTTTCTGATAATATTTCAGGGGTTAACTTCATACCCATGAAGTGTATGTTGTCAGGCAGGAAGATATTGATTAGTGATATCTTGTTTTCCACGATCACGTTGACCCCCTGTAGACTGGTCTTGGGGCCGACACCCTCCAGCACGTAAACATTACAAATTTGAAACTGATGTTGTTTACCCCACCCGAGTTTGATCCCCTTCACGATCTCGATATTATTCCCCGATGATTCCCCTAGGTATACTTTGATGATCAGTGTTCCGTTTATCGTTATATTATCTAGTACCTTGGTCACGCCTTCGAATTCAGACACCAACTGCAATTTCACGTTTTGTACGGCCGGTTTACTCGATAGCATGTGGGCTACCGCAGTGTTGGCTGGGCTGACGACTACGCTACGTCTTTGAGTTGGGACGTAAGCCACGAGCAGGGTTCCATTGTTCACGACTTTGTTTAGGTGGTTGTCTTTGTTATCTGTGAACACGTAAGGGGAGACGAGTCTAATATTGATCAACCAGTCGTCTTTATCGGGTAACAACACCCACTTGTCATCTTCGGTGAAGACGAGCATATATGGTTTGTTTTTGACGACGGTAGTGCTCTCAACATCGTCTAAGTCGAACAGTTTACCACCGAACGATGGGTATATTACCCAATTATTATCACCGGTGTTGACAAGGGAGTACTTAGTGTTTACTGTTGCTCTTGTGGTATCTATCATATCACTTAGGGTTCCACCGGAGGGGATTTCAACGCGTTTGTAAATGTTGTTTTTCAATTGCAAGGCATACGATTTACCATCTACTCCGGGAGCGTCGAAACCGCGTGTGTCTCCGAGGTCGGAGATCCCGATATTGACGCATTTTTTCACTCCGGGTCCTTGTGCGCTGGTCATGTTACATGAAGTGTTAAGCTGAGGTATCCTATATTTACAGGATTATGATTTATATCTAACACCGATATTGTCAGCTCAGGTATGTTGCCCTGGGTTAATCTCTTATACTGCCGTGGTGAAAATGACTCGGTTCTACCGTCGTTGAATTTCTCAGTTTTCACCGGCACTGCTCTCAATATAGTGGAAGGGTGGCCTCCTTGAATGTTATACGTTGTGCTCACCTGACCGAGATGAATGTACAGCTCTCGGTACGGTACTAGGTCGGGTAACTTCGTGCCTGTGACGGTTGTTGTTGGTTTTATCTCGTCAGGAGACATACCGAGTATCCTCGCTAATGGTCGGCCGAGTCTCAAGGAGGTTCTTCCGTTGTTGATTAACACCACTGTACCGTTTGAGTCGTTCATCTTGAGTTCGGCTCCCAGGGGTTTGAAGACCTCGTCGTTTAGAGAGCACACGCTGTAGTAGCCGTCAGTTATCTGGCTGCGAGTTCCACTGACGAACAGCTTATTGTTGCTGATATTAATGTTAGTCCATTGCGGTAGGTAGGTGATATCGCAGAGTGCGACTTCGAGTTGACCTGACGTGTTATCGATCGCGTGCGTCAGCTGAACGGCCTCACCGCTCGTTATTCCTGGAAGTGTTATGTACATGTTAGAGTATATATACTCATTATATAATAGTTTTAAAATGTATTCCCCTGGTGTGTTTTACCCTAAACTGGATGTAGATTTCTCCCCCATGAAGATCGTGGTTGCTCCTGAGTTGTATTTCAATGCCAAGCTTTTAGATGTGTTTGATAAGTATAAGCTTTCGGTGACTAACATTGAGGCAGTCCACGCGTGGTTCAACAACCCTATGCAGTTCTGGCAGAATCAATTAAACTTTGCTGTGTGGTGCGCTACAACGGGGTGTGGTGTGACATTAACCGACACTCGGCGTGGACCGCTGAGTCAGTCTGTGTTCAAGTTCCACGTGTACTACCAGGTCAGACGTATCCTTAAAGAGATCAGCGCCCCCCTCCCACAGGACAAAGCGTGGGACGCAACAAACAACCCGTACGATAGACGGGTCTACGAACGTATTTGCAACGAATTCGAAATAGACCCTAAGACGGATTGGCGTTTGCCGGGGCTGAACCACGGGTTGGGTATTCCTTACGCTCATGGGCTCTCACCAAAAGCATTTGATAAACATATACTAACAAACTTTCTGAAACGAAAAATGTTTAGTCCTGGGAATTTTTTCAGTGAATTAGCTGAAATTGTTCCTAAACCTGCCAAATATGGGCCACAACCAGTGAAAGATGCCAGTGATGATTTAGTGAGACGAGGTATACTTCGGAAGGACTTGGCTTTGTTGAGTAATGAATGGAGGGATGATCGTATGGACTTTAAAGGTGCTGTTGCTTTCAAAATCCAGAAAGTGGAGCAGTCAACCGCAGACGGGTGGAAAATGTTCATGCTGGACACGTCGAAAGGATTCACTCGTGCCGGGATAGTCAGGTTGAACGACTCGATTCGAACGTACGTGTGGTCGCTGTTGGGTGCGCAGGCGCAAACGCGTTCCAATATCATCGGTTCGGGAGCTGCTTTCGACACTCAGAAACAGTTCGTTGCCAACGTTGATGATACTATCAATTCTCCAGTTGATCTCCCGCGGGCCATCGAACGCTACCAAAACGTGTTAGAAAACGCCAGATCGAAAGTCAATTACGTGTTCGGCGTGGGGTTGTATATGGCGCCGAGTGATATGCAACTGAGAATAAAAAAAGTGTTGAATTATAACAACAAAATAGTCATAGCCACGAAGGATCAAAAGTTGGGTATCAACCCCGATATTAACACCCACTCTACCCCACACATCCAACCACGTGAAAAGGGTATAGTGGCGCCACCCCCGGAGCCTAAAGTTCATGTGCCCCCCACACACCCCAATATGCATGTGGGGGTACCCCCCTATCAGCAGCATATTGATAATAAAACAGCCCTAGTGGTTGGTGGGGTAGCTTTGGGACTTATTTGGTTAAAGATTTCTTAGCCGCTACGTACACCAGACCCGCCACGGCGACGATGGCTGCCCACAGGTTTTGACTGAGCCACATGGCAGTTTTAGACAGAGCGCTCAACAACCACGAGACGATGCTACCCAGGATGCCGGGAAGGGCTTCGGCGGCTTTACCAGCCAGTTTAGCTAGGCCTTCCCCGAGTTTTTTAATCCAGTCTTTAACACCACCGCTGGGAGTTCCCCCTCCGCCAGGTGTGGGGGTTCCTCCCACCAGTGACACCACCAGGGTTGATATGATGAAACCCAATGCAGTCAGAATGCTGGCGATGGTGATCCCTTGCTCCCGGAACAATATCCGAATCCTGTTGGCTAAAGTTGTATCCTCATTCAGTATTCTATCGATTGTTTCCCGAATGCGACTGATCTGGGATCGAAGCTGTTCACGATTCGAGGAAGCGGCTTCCAATCGTGTACGTCTCTCGTCTTCTAAATCGCGTAGTCGTTCATTGATACGACGCTTCATATCATCGTTTTCAGTTTCGTTGAGTTTGGTTTTTTCCTTAGCGATGTGCTCGTCGATTTCGTTCAGTTTCCCCATGTTGTTCACGAGTTCTCCACGCACGCGTTTCACGGCTTCGTCTAAGCCGTACAGTTCCCTTACCGGAAAGTCAAACCCCGGTAACGGTTTGTCCCAGTAGGTGCTCAACAGTTTTTCTATGCTGTCTGAGGCTTCTGTAGCACGCTGTGGTGTCATTTCATCTCTAGTGGTGAGGTGGGATCTGGTAGCTTGCAGATCTTTTTCAACGGCCTTAGGTATTGCACCACCGTAATTACGCATGTTTAGATTTTCACGGATAAATTCAACACCATAGCGGCTGGCTAGAGTTGACAAGGCCAGTGGTTTTTTATTGCTCTTGTTAAAGAGGTCAACCCCTGGGTCAGACTTAAGGCGTAGAACACCCTTTGTATCAATAAAAAAATCCTTATGGTATCGACCCTGTGGTTCAACGTAGTTTTTATCTCTTCTTAAACTTTCGAAATAATCATTTACCGTTGTTTCCAAGAGTTCTTGGTTCAATGGTGAACTAGTAAATGAGGTCTCCTGCTCATCATCGAATGCCTGGGCACTAGCGCCCGGCATCTCCGTCATATCTATATCTTCATCCATTAGTATTAAAAATATATTTCTTTTATATAACAATGTACGGCAGAAAATTAGATCCTTTCAGAAAATTGAGAGAGCCATTAGGTGCCAGAGCCGTGCGCCAGTCGGTGACTATCACCAACAATCCCAGCAAGATAGACCAGAATCAAACTCTGCTGGTTAGATTTCCAAACCTTGGTGAGAATGACCTCATTGTACCAGGCACTGTTCGACTGGCGTTCAATATCACGTTGGCCTCCGACAACGACAAACGCGAGCTAGTGCGGAACGTGGGTCGAGCTATCATCAAGAAAACGACCGTCAAGATCAGCGGTAACGAGGTGCTGAGCATCGACGACAGCGACGTGTTTCACTGCTACAAGGATCTCTGGAAAAGCGATGGAGAACGAGTCAATGATGTGTACCAGGGTATCAGCAAATCAACCCGGGCGCGCATAGGGTATGTCTTCACGCAAGACCAACAAGACAAGCTATCGGCCAGTGAAAAGGCCATCGCTCTAGCATACGGGAATCGATTCTGCGTGCCGCTCGACTTCGAGTTGCTCACGGGACACGCGCCGTTTTACCAGGCCGCGCTGGGTGATAGGCTCGAATACGAGCTCACGTTTAACGACTATAGCAAAGTAGTGCGTACGCTGAACGGTGATGAGGCCAGTTATGCCATAGACAACATCTCTCTGGAGTTCGACATGGTCACTAGCCCGGAGCTGGCCAGGCAGGTTCGAAGTCAGTACTCTGGGAAGATGGCTATCCTGTACGATCGCGTACTGAGGCATAGATCAATCGTGCGAGATAAGAGCGACACTGTGTGGAATATCAACCTGAACGTGCCGGCGAGATCGATGAAAGGTATCCTGGTCGTCCCCGTGGAGGATTACGAGCCATTCCAGAGGGACAGCGAGAAGTTTTTCAACCCCGAGATTGAAAAGGTGGAAGTGACCATCGAGGGCGTGCCCAACCAGCTGTTCAGTCATGGTATGAGACCACACCAGCAGTGGGATGAGATAAAAAAGCTACCAGTGGGGGATTACATAATAAAGGACCTGGACCTAAGCTCCGTGCAGATCGGTGAATACCTGACCACCAAGTACGCCCTATGGTTGGACATGCGATCCACGGATGATGATAAACTGCACGGTAGCGGGCGCCGTATAGATAACGGCAGCGAAGGGATAACCATCCAGATTACTAAGAAGGCTCAAACCGCTGGTAAGTTGAAATTATATCTGTACGTTATTATGGACGCGCAGCTTAATATAGACAATGGGAGATTCGTGCAAGCCATCTACTAGTGGGGGAGACCCCCACACCCCCCAGGGGTACCCACAACTACCCACTGACCCACACTGCGCTATCATATGCGGGCAGACTGGCTGTGGGAAGACCGTTTTCGTGTTGGATATGTTGGAGGGTTACTACAAGGATGTGTTCGATAACATCGTTATCATGTGCCCTACTCTGAGCATGAATAAAACGTACGCGCGACCTTGGGTGATGACGGACCCGGACGTACACAAAATCGACCCTGGAACACGCCTGCAGGATTGGTTGAAAGCTCTTCACGAGAAATTTAAAGGGGAACCGACGCTGTTCATACTGGACGACTGCAGCGCTAATCGCGAGATAACAAAAAAGAGAGACATGCTATCGTACCTGGCCTTCTCCGGCCGGCATGCAAATCACAGCGTCTGGGTGCTAACGCAGAAGTTCAACTCGGTGTTGAAAGACCTCAGGGAGCAGACGCGATGGGTGGCCATTTTTCACTGCAAGGACAGGGATTCGTTTGAGGAGTGTTTGAGAGAGAACGATGTGATGAGTAAATTAGAACGGGAACGGGTGAAGAAACAGCTCGCTGAAACTAAACACGCTAAGCTCGTTCTAAAAACCGACCAACCAGTAGCATATATAGTATACTAAAGCTAAGCAAAGCTAAGCTAAAGCTAAGCAAAGCTAAGCAAAGCTAAGCAAATGCTAAGCATAGCTATGATATTTGAAGTATTTGTCGTGTGCAACTTAACCTTCATTTCTCTGTGTTTTGTCTGCATCGGGTATTATATAGTTAAAACTAAATCTTACTTGTTATATTATAAGATGGAGTGTGAGGAATTGCTCGAACAATTGTCTGTGGAGGGTTCCCCAACTGGGGATTCCCCCAAGCGAGAGAAACTGGTGGCGTTGGCTGTTGGCGGCAAAGCCAAACATTACTTTGGAGACTACACCCCGGATAAAATTCACAAAATGTCAGCCGAAGAAATCGATAAGCTGTACGCTAGATACGAGTCCCGGCTCGGAGCAGAAATGACAAAGACAATAGGATCGGCTATGACCCAGATATACACCGGTATTGTATCACACTTCCTTCCCATTCCACCAGAGCGCCGACTTTACCTGTGGGAGGACCTAGATAAAGACCCTTTTATCGAACACGCCGTGAGCTCTATCAGCTGCGGGCTGTACCACAAATATGGTATGTTGTTGGCTCCAGTGACGGCGGCGATTATCACGGCAAAACATTGTCAATTTGAGAGAAAGAATAATAATAATAGTATAGATGGATGCTGCACAGGAAACCACAGTGGAGGAGACCCCAGTGGTGGTACCCCCTTCACAGGAACCAGTGACGGTGGAGACCCCAGTGGGGGTACCCCCAACAGTAACCAGACAGAAGAATCCTAAGAGAGTAGCTGCCGGTAAAAAACGGTGGTGTAACCAACATAAAGTGACCAACCCAACCCGACTGTTGTTGGCTGTAGGTGTAACTGCTGCCGTGGTTATAACATGGTTATACGTGGGGGTACCCTCCCACAGTGAGCCACCACCCCCCACGCCGCCGGCAGGCCCCACTATTGACCCGCATATCATGTTATAATTTTAGTATTTTTATATCATATACATAATGTCTGAGGGGAAAACGTTCGTCAACGACGCATACCACGCCACAGTGGTCGCCAGTTTAGCAGTAGGGTACGCTCGGTTGACTAAAATGGTGCTTAAACAACCAACTATCAAGCTAGATTTCAACCTGCAGGATATGGGTATGCTTATAATGAACCTTGGTATGGCGATGGCCACAAAAGACATCCTAGTAAAACAAGGAATAATACCTGATAATATAATGAAATAAATATAGGGATGGCCACGATAGCTATGATGGTTGGTGGGGCGTTAGTGAATGCCCTGGCATTTTCCGGGAGTAATTTCCTCTTCTCGAAACTACGAGATGATCACGCGGCTGAAATACAGGAAGAAAGGAAGCGACACGATCTCGCTACTGAGAAATTACAAAGAGCACAGGACGAGTACGTTAAAAAACGCCTCCAGAGGATCGATTTTATTAACGAACAACTCAAGCGTGAAAACCATGCCATTAAAACATTCAACGATGTCGATGAAGCAATGAAAGAATACTACCTACTAACTGGTAAACAATTGGAACCGCTCAATAAACCCACACTCGCTCAGTACTACACACCATCCAAGGGACAAATGAATCGTGAACTGGGCTTCATAGTGTTGGGTATAGCAGCTACTGCGTTGGTTGCGAAGCAATTAAACTAAAATACCTATATAAGTAAACATGAGACCCGCTCCATACCGATGCGAATATATACTTATGGGGAAGACCGAGGCCTGTGGTAGGAAATGCAGGAATCAGGGGTTCTGTTGTTTCCATATGGGAAGTCCTAACTACACGTGTTCTGTGTGTGGTATCGGGGTTAAAGGGCACTACTGTTTATGTAAAGCTCACGGAGCGAACGTAGTCAGACATCAACTCATATACGAGAATAAAAAAGGCTACATAAAAGAACGTAGGCGACTGCTCAAGATAGCCACTTAAGAGTTACCTCCCCTTACTGTGAACCAATTAGAGATTATACACACCTACGTATAGCTATGTCTGCGGAAAGTGTGATTAAAAACATATTCAAATATGAACTGGCTTTATGGGGAAGCTTCAGATTTAAGATAATATTGGACGTGGTATGGATTAAAGAGGGTTTTAAGTATACTCACCCCTTCGAATGGGAGCGGGATATCGCGACTCAATACCATATAGAACGTTTTTCAAGTCTAAGTGAATACTATAACCAAGGCGAGTGCTGGATTGAAACAGCCACACTATATATTTTACCAGGTACGTGGGACGATTTGACAGAATTACTAGAATTGGACCCGGCTGCCCGAGTTTGGCCTCTTCTGGATTGAAATATTTTTTAATAAGGTTACTGTGAACCAATTAGACATTAGTTCTCTTAGGTGTAAACACGATGTCTACTGTAAGCGAGCTCAAGAGGGTCGCAAAACAGAGAGGTGTTATCGGGTATTCTAGAATGCGGAAGTCAGCATTGTTGAGATTACTAGGTTTAGAAGCCCCTCCTACGGTAAAACAATTAAAAGCTCAAGCGAAACAGCTTGGGCACACGGGTTATTCAAACCTGGGGAGAGCCGGGTTAACCGCATTGTTATCACATGCCCCCGTAGCAAAACCTCCCACTGTAAAACAACTGAAAGCCGAGGCACACGATTTGGGTTTAGGCGGGTATTCCCGTATGAGAAAACCACAGCTTGTAGAATTATTATGACAGAATAGAGCTATTGACCTACAGTTCGTGCGCACTGAGCGCGCTGTAGGTAACTATTTGAGAGGTTGGCGCATGCACGTTGATAGAAACATAGACATTACAGATATCAAGCCTCTGATAGCTGATAAGGTCAACCAGGAACTAAATAACCTAGGAAGTATCAAGTTTCAGATCACAGTGAAAATGTCGCTCGATAAGCAGGTTGGGAGTACCACTGAGTATGTTCAGCCTTACTTCCGAGGTCAACAAGAGGTCGTCACACATGCAGAGACCATTGACGCATCAATCGATACAAGTTTTCAGCAGATACGAGAATACCTAGAACGCTACACACACTTAGGGTCCGGGTGGGCTGTAGATAAAATCGATAATGTCTATCTAGACATAGCTAACTACGTGCCGTTCAGAGGCGGGTCATACCTAGCCTTGCCTCCCTACTATAGAAACAAACATGCCATAGTAAACGTTAAGAATAGAGGAAACGATTGCCTGAGGTTAGCTATCAGGTCAGCCTTATTTCCAGCTGGCACTCATTCAGATAGGCTTTCTAGCTATCCCCAAGACGATGGGCTCAACTGGGATGGTATAGATGAACCCACCCCCATATCCCAGATCACTAAAATAGAAAAACAGAATAATCTGGCTATAAATGTCTTTGGGCACGAAGGTAACACAACAATAGTACACAGGGTCAGCCCGGTGAAGGATCGCCAAGTTATCAATATATTCATGATCCAGCGAGGTGATAAGTATCACTACACGTGGATAAAACATCTCAGCCGGTTGTTGCACGACCAGTCGAAACACGATGGGGAAAAACACTTTTGTGTACGATGCCTACACGGTTTCAGTCGGGCCGATTTATTAGAATCCCACCGGGAGGATTGCCAAGGTGTGGGGCAGACGGCCATACGAGTCGACATGCCTAAGGAAGGTGAAAATATCCTAAAATTCAGTAACCACAAGAACCAAATGTCTGTACCTTATATTATATACGCCGACTTCGAAGCCTTAGTGGTTGGGGAATCCCCCACACCCCCTAGTGGGGGTAGCTTCACCCACAAGACACAAGAGCATATAGCCTGCGGTTTTGGATACATCGTCGTCCGTTGTGACGGGGAAACGAAAGCTCCGGTAGTGTATAGGGGCCATGACGCGGCTGAAAGGTTTCTAAAGTGCTTGCAGGAGGAAGAAAAAATTATTAGGAATACATTGTATAAAATCGCTCCCATGCGTATGACCCGAGCCGACAGGCTAGCTCACGCTAGTAGCACTAAGTGTCACGTGTGTGACTCACCGCTTAACGGTGATTCGGTGAGAGATCACTGCCACATAACTGGTAAGTATAGAGGCGCCGCTCACAACGCGTGCAACCTCAAGCTTAAAATCAACCCTAAGACAATAAACATCCCCGTTGTCTTTCACAACTTGAGAGGGTACGACTCACACTTGATCATGCAGGCCATTGCGAAAATCGATGGTAATATAACGTGCATCCCCAACAACATGGAGAGATACATCTCCTTCAGCTTAAACGGACTTAGGTTCATTGACTCGTTTCAGTTCCTCCTGTCGTCACTCGACAGTCTGGTCAAGGCCAACAATACCTTCCCTATCACCGATCGATACACAGACGCCGAGACTAGACCCCTGCTTATGAGGAAGGGTGTGTACCCCTATGAGTACATGGATAGTTGGGCCAAGTTCACCGAGACCAGACTACCCCCTATTGACTGCTTTTATAGCAAGCTGAATGAGGCGTCCGTCTCACGAGATGATTACTCGCACGCGACTAACGTATGGAATAAACTGGGTTGTAAGAACCTGGGTGATTATCACGACCTGTACTTGAGGACAGATGTACTGCTGTTAGCCGACGTGTTCGAGACGTTTCGGCGGACATGTTTAAAGCAGTATAAACTCGACCCCGCATGGTATTACACCAGCCCAGGTCTGTCGTGGGACGCCTTGCTTAAAAAGACCGGAGTTAATTTGGAATTGCTTACAGATTACGACATGCACCTATTCATTGAGAAAGGCTTGCGAGGTGGGATTTCCATGGCATCCAAACGATACGCGAAAGCAAATAATCAATACGTGAAAGGTTACGATCCTAACAAACCAACCAATCACATTCTCTACCTCGACGCAAACAACCTGTACGGCTGGGCCATGAGCCAGTATCTACCTACAGGGGGATTCGAATGGGTACCCCACGTTGATGTTATGGAGGTTGCACCAGATTCGAACAAAGGTTATATCCTCGAGGTTGACTTAGAGTATCCCAAGGAATTACACACATCACACAACAGCTACCCCCTGGCCCCCGAACGTATGAGGGTTAACCCAGACTGGATGTCTGAGTACCAACATAACTTGTCAGGTGGGCGTGTGACAGACGTTGAAAAACTCGTGCCTAACTTAATGAATAAGACCAAGTACATCGTTCACTATCGCAACCTACAGCTGTACCTGTCGTTGGGTATGAGGCTGACCAAAATACACAGGGTGCTCATGTTCGACCAGAGCCCATGGATGGAGCCCTACATCAGAATGAACACAGACCTACGAAAAAAAGCAACCAGTGATTTTGAGAAAAATCTCTACAAGCTCATGAATAACTCGGTGTTTGGTAAGACTATGGAAAACCTGAGGAAACGCGTAACCGTGAAGCTGGTTAGATCTAGTGAGGAAGACAAGCTCAGGAAATTGATAGCCAGTCCGGCATTCAACCGTAATAAAATATTTACAGACAACCTGGTTGCCATACACATGAAGAAAAGCCACATAAAATTCAACCGGCCTGTTTACGTGGGGATGAGCATCCTCGATTTATCCAAACACCTGATGTACGACTTTTACTACAACGAGCTCAAGAAACAGTACGGCGACAGGTGTGAAGTGCTGTACACTGACACGGATTCCCTGCTGATGGAGATTCGAACCGAGGACGTGTACGAGGACATGAAAAAACACCTCGATTTATACGACACCAGCGACTACTCTAAGACCCATACCCTACACAGTACGGTAAATAAAAAGGTCCTAGGTAAGATGAAGGACGAGTGTGCTGGCACGCCCATAGCCGAGTACATAGGTTTGAGACCTAAGATGTACTCCATACTGAAAGCCGACAATAGTGAGATCCGGAAGGCTAAGGGGGTTAAGAAGTATGTGGTGAAACAACACATCAAACACGCCAGATTCAAGGAAGCCCTGTTCAAGACCCGTACCTTTAGGCATAAAATGAACACACTTAGAAGTGATGGGCATAAGATATACGGACTGACTATAAACAAGACGTCCCTGTCGCCTATGGACACGAAACGTTGGATAGCTATTGATGGGATAAACACATATGCATATGGACATGAAAAAATTTGAGGCTATTTACTACAGCCCGCGTGGGTACTGGAAAGGAGCTAGCGCAGTAGATAAGCTAGCTAAAATAGCGCGAGTACCCCCGGAGGAAGCCAAAGCGTGGCTTGAAAAACAAGCCCTGTGGCAGATCTATTTGCCGGCACCACGCTACGTGCCTAGAAGGAGGTTCGGTATTAACATACCTAATAGCGTTCACCAGGCAGACCTACTGTTCCTACCCCACGACAAGAGGTACAAGTATGCCTTAACCGTAGTGGACGTAGCCAGTCGTTACAAGGAAGCCGAACCCTTGACCACGAAAGATTCGGCCCAGGTAGCCAGAGGATTTGAACGCATATACAAACGCAGCCCACTGACGTGGCCAACAGAGCTGCAAGTTGACCCCGGACGGGAGTTCATGGGTGCCGTGTCACAACTGCTAACCAAACACGATACAAAGGTCAGGCGTGGCACGGCCGGAGCCCATCGCAGCCAAGCCATAGTTGAGAGATTTAATAGGACTTTGGCTGAGCGCTTGTTCGGCTATCAGTATGCTAGGGAGATGACCACCCCTGGAAAACGATCGACTGAATGGGTCACGAGGTTACCCAAGGTGGTGTCGGCAATCAACCATGAAGTCACCCGTCTCACCGGTAAGAAACCGGCAGACGCTATCAAACTAAAATCAATAGTTGCAGAGTCGGCCGCTCCATTGCGTGGGAAGGAGAAACAGATACCAGATAGGGCTATAGTGAGGTATCTATACCAGCCGGGGGAACACGAGGGCGATAGCCGTAAGCGAGCCACCGATCCTATATGGTCAGTCAAAACTTACAACATAGATAAAGTGGATATGAAAGCCGACGAACCTAACTTGTACTACTTGAGGGATGGGCCGGGTAGGGGGTTTGTAAGAGAAGAATTATTGATCGTACCGTACGGCACAGTATTACCTCCTACCAAGGCACAGTAATTACCGCCAACTTTTTTATAGTAGGGGTAATAGTAGCAAGAGCTAATGGCCCAACCAAAGCCTTATTTAGTAAATAAGGCTTTGTAGAGACATTTCTTGAAAGTGGTCCAGAACTGTCATTCCCTATACTACTTGATTATATAGACTTCCAGGACAAAAGGCAGGGTGTGCAACCCACCTCGGGATCCATCTACATTGGCAGAGGACAGAGGGTGCACACTCTTGAGAGTACACTTCATTTTCACAAAAGCTTCAGTTGTGATTATATAGACTTCCAGGACAAAAGGTAGGGTGTGCAACCCACCTCGGGATCCATCTACATTGGCAGAGGACAGAGGGTGCACACTCTTGAGAGTACACTTCATTTTCACAAAAGCTTCAGTTGTGATTATATAGACTTTCAGGACAAAAGGCAGGGTGTGCAACCCACCTCGGGATCCATCTACATTGGCAGAGGACAGAGGGTGCACACTCTTGAGAGTACACTTCATTTTCACAAAAGCTTCAGTTGTGATTATATAGACTTCCAGGACAAAAGGTAGGGTGTGCAACCCACCTCGGGATCCATCTACATTGGCAGAGGACAGAGGGTGCACACTCTTGAGAGTACACTTCATTTTCACAAAAGCTTCAGTTGTGATTATATAGACTTTCAGGACAAAAGGCAGGGTGTGCAACCCACCTCGGGATCCATCTACATTGGCAGAGGACAGAGGGTGCACACTCTTGAGAGTACACTTCATTTTCACAAAAGCTTCAGTTGTGATTATATAGACTTTCAGGACAAAAGGTAGGGTGTGCAACCCACCTCGGGATCCATCTACATTGGCAGAGGACAGAGGGTGCACACTCTTGAGAGTACACTTCATTTTCACAAAAGCTTCAGTTGTGATTATATAGACTTTCAGGACAAAAGGCAGGGTGTGCAACCCACCTCGGGATCCATCTACATTGGCAGAGGACAGAGGGTGCACACTCTTGAGAGTACACTTCATTTTCACAAAAGCTTCAGTTGTGATTATATAGACTTCCAGGACAAAAGGCAGGGTGTGCAACCCACCTCGGGATCCATCTACATTGGCAGAGGACAGAGGGTGCACACTCTTGAGAGTACACTTCATTTTCACAAAAGCTTCAGTTGTGATTATATAGACTTTCAGGACAAAAGGTAGGGTGTGCAACCCACCTCGGGATCCATCTACATTGGCAGAGGACAGAGGGTGCACACTCTTGAGAGTACACTTCATTTTCACAAAAGCTTCAGTTGTGATTATATAGACTTTCAGGACAAAAGGTAGGGTGTGCAACCCACCTCGGGATCCATCTACATTGGCAGAGGACAGAGGGTGCACACTCTTGAGAGTACACTTCATTTTCACAAAAGCTTCAGTTGTGATTATATAGACTTCCAGGACAAAAGGTAGGGTGTGCAACCCACCTCGGGATCCATCTACATTGGCAGAGGACAGAGGGTGCACACTCTTGAGAGTACACTTTATTTTCACAAAAGCTTCAGTTGTGATTATATAGACTTTCAGGACAAAAGGCAGGGTGTGCAACCCACCTCGGGATCCATCTACATTGGCAGAGGACAGAGGGTGCACACTCTTGAGAGTACACTTCATTTTCACAAAAGCTTCAGTTGTGATTATATAGACTTTCAGGACAAAAGGTAGGGTGTGCAACCCACCTCGGGATCCATCTACATTTGCAGAGGACAGAGGGTGCACACTCTTGAGAGTACACTTCATTTTCACAAAAGCTTCAATCGTCAATATATAGACTTCCAGGACAAAAGGTAGGGTGTGCAACCCACCTCGGGATCCATCTACATTGGCAGAGGACAGAGGGTGCACACTCTTGAGAGTACACTTCATTTTCACAAAAGCTTCAGTTGTGATTATATAGACTTTCAGGACAAAAGGCAGGGTGTGCAACCCACCTCGGGATCCATCTACATTGGCAGAGGACAGAGGGTGCACACTCTTGAGAGTACACTTCATTTTCACAAAAGCTTCAGTTGTGATTATATAGACTTTCAGGACAAAAGGTAGGGTGTGCAACCCACCTCGGGATCCATCTACATTGGCAGAGGACAGAGGGTGCACACTCTTGAGAGTACACTTCATTTTCACAAAAGCTTCAGTTGTGATTATATAGACTTCCAGGACAAAAGGCAGGGTGTGCAACCCACCTCGGGATCCATCTACATTGGCAGAGGACAGAGGGTGCACACTCTTGAGAGTACACTTCATTTTCACAAAAGCTTCAGTTGTGATTATATAGACTTCCAGGACAAAAGGCAGGGTGTGCAACCCACCTCGGGATCCATCTACATTGGCAGAGGACAGAGGGTGCACACTCTTGAGAGTACACTTCATTTTCACAAAAGCTTCAGTTGTGATTATATAGACTTTCAGGACAAAAGGTAGGGTGTGCAACCCACCTCGGGATCCATCTACATTGGCAGAGGACAGAGGGTGCACACTCTTGAGAGTACACTTCATTTTCACAAAAGCTTCAGTTGTGATTATATAGACTTTCAGGACAAAAGGTAGGGTGTGCAACCCACCTCGGGATCCATCTACATTGGCAGAGGACAGAGGGTGCACACTCTTGAGAGTACACTTCATTTTCACAAAAGCTTCAATCGTCAATATATAGACTTCCAGGACAAAAGGTAGGGTGTGCAACCCACCTCGGGATCCATCTACATTGGCAGAGGACAGAGGGTGCACACTCTTGAGAGTACACTTCATTTTCACAAAAGCTTCAGTTGTGATTATACAGACTTTCAGGACAAAAGGCAGGGTGTGCAACCCACCTCGGGATCCATCTACATTGGCAGAGGACAGAGGGTGCACACTCTTGAGAGTACACTTCATTTTCACAAAAGCTTCAGTTGTGATTATATAGACTTCCAGGACAAAAGGTAGGGTGTGCAACCCACCTCGGGATCCATCTACATTGGCAGAGGACAGAGGGTGCACACTCTTGAGAGTACACTTCATTTTCACAAAAGCTTCAGTTGTGATTATATAGACTTTCAGGACAAAAGGTAGGGTGTGCAACCCACCTCGGGATCCATCTACATTGGCAGAGGACAGAGGGTGCACACTCTTGAGAGTACACTTCATTTTCACAAAAGCTTCAGTTGTGATTATATAGACTTCCAGGACAAAAGGCAGGGTGTGCAACCCACCTCGGGATCCATCTACATTGGCAGAGGACAGAGGGTGCACACTCTTGAGAGTACACTTCATTTTCACAAAAGCTTCAGTTGTGATTATATAGACTTCCAGGACAAAAGGCAGGGTGTGCAACCCACCTCGGGATCCATCTACATTGGCAGAGGACAGAGGGTGCACACTCTTGAGAGTACACTTCATTTTCACAAAAGCTTCAGTTGTGATTATATAGACTTCCAGGACAAAAGGTAGGGTGTGCAACCCATCTCGGGATCCATCTACATTGGCAGAGGACAGAGGGTGCACACTCTTGAGAGTACACTTCATTTTCACAAAAGCTTCAGTTGTGATTATATAGACTTTCAGGACAAAAGGCAGGGTGTGCAACCCACCTCGGGATCCATCTACATTGGCAGGGGACAGAGGGTGCACACTCTTGAGAGTACACTTCATTTTCACAAAAGCTTCAGTTGTGATTATATAGACTTTCAGGACAAAAGGCAGGGTGTGCAACCCACCTCGGGATCCATCTACATTGGCAGAGGACAGAGGGTGCACACTCTTGAGAGTACACTTCATTTTCACAAAAGCTTCAGTTGTGATTATATAGACTTCCAGGACAAAAGGTAGGGTGTGCAACCCACCTCGGGATCCATCTACATTGGCAGAGGACAGAGGGTGCACACTCTTGAGAGTACACTTCATTTTCACAAAAGCTTCAGTTGTGATTATATAGACTTCCAGGACAAAAGGGAGGGTGTGCAACCCACCTCGGGATCCATCTACATTGGCAGAGGACAGAGGGTGCACACTCTTGAGAGTACACTTCATTTTCACAAAAGCTTCAGTTGTGATTATATAGACTTCCAGGACAAAAGGCAGGGTGTGCAACCCACCTCGGGATCCATCTACATTGGCAGAGGACAGAGGGTGCACACTCTTGAGAGTACACTTCATTTTCACAAAAGCTTCAGTTGTGATTATATAGACTTTCAGGACAAAAGGCAGGGTGTGCAACCCACCTCGGGATCCATCTACATTGGCAGAGGACAGAGGGTGCACACTCTTGAGAGTACACTTCATTTTCACAAAAGCTTCAGTTGTGATTATATAGACTTCCAGGACAAAAGGTAGGGTGTGCAACCCACCTCGGGATCCATCTACATTGGCAGAGGACAGAGGGTGCACACTCTTGAGAGTACACTTCATTTTCACAAAAGCTTCAATCGTCAATATATAGACTTCCAGGACAAAAGGCAGGGTGTGCAACCCACCTCGGGATCCATCTACATTGGCAGAGGACAGAGGGTGCACACTCTTGAGAGTACACTTCATTTTCACAAAAGCTTCAGTTGTGATTATATAGACTTCCAGGACAAAAGGCAGGGTGTGCAACCCACCTCGGGATCCATCTACATTGGCAGAGGACAGAGGGTGCACACTCTTGAGAGTACACTTCATTTTCACAAAAGCTTCAGTTGTGATTATATAGACTTTCAGGACAAAAGGCAGGGTGTGCAACCCACCTCGGGATCCATCTACATTGGCATATATGGGCATCCTTGTCCATCAAGAGAATTACATTTCAGTTCTGTTTGGACATGTATTCCTTGAACCCACTGCACTTTGTTTTGGAAGTTATATTGGCAACTTGATATCATTAAGCACTATGACCATAAAGATGCTGGTCAGAGCTTATCTTCCATAACCCATGCTTGTCGTAAGAGGGGGCTAACAGAATCGATGGTCAGGTTCTCTGACTTGGCTGACACATGTCGTTGTATACCAATTCCTAGATCAATGACGCTTATAATATCAATCACTGGATTATCTGTTTCAGATACAATTATTCACAGGTCGTTATCATATAGCTGAAATATTGCTGTGTGCTACACTAAACAACTAACAAACAACCACTATGCACTATATTCTTGCAAAACTATTTGTTTGTCTTACCCATCCTTGGTGACGTCAAGCACCGAAAACCATTTCTTAGACTCGTCTTGAGTGATACGAATGTTCATCCTCTGCAACGCTTCCAGGAAGTGTTCTTCCTTCACACTCTTGGTGCTGATGTCCCCCTCCACCCCACAGATGCTGTCAAACACATTACGGATCGACACCAACACTGCTGTCATCTGCAGCTGGAAGAAGAAACACAAAGGTATTCTTCATATATTCCTCCATTCCTTATGGTGCATGTTGCTTAGAATATAACTATTTGTCAAAAATATCAAAAACATAAAATAAATAAAAACTATTATCAAAATGACTTTCCTCATCAGGATCCTCTTGAAGTCATTCAACTGCTGTCATGTTGTTTTGGTATTGGTGGCAATTGTGAAAATTTAATTCAGTTGAGAAGAATGTCAATGGCTAGCTGCTGATTTGTTTGTACCTTGACACAAAGTGTTTTTTCTTACCCATCAAGCAATACCCTTTCTCCAGTGTTACAGTGAGTGAGTGTGTTTAGTTTTACATCACTTTTAGCAATATCCCAGCTATATCACTGCCGGGAACACAGAAATGAGCTTCACACATTGCGCCCATTTGGAGAATCAGAACCAGATCTTCAGCATGACATTCAAACGTTTCATCTACAAGACTACCCAGCCATTCTTCAGTATTACAGAGACACACATATATCACTACCAATGACTATCAATTACATTGACAATACTGTGTGACTTGCCCTACCAGAAGCTGAGGTCGACCTAGGGCAGTCAATTTCACTGCAGCCAGACCTGACTTTTCCGTCGCATCTACAAAATAAATCATATTAAAGTTGAACTTTTATATTAATTACTCCCCACACTTAAAATCATGTTAAAGCTGGGTACATTTTCACAATGTGATTGTATAATGTATGTGAATCTGTGCTTCAATGTAGTAGTCACTAGTTCAGATAGTTATTGTTTCTTCGTGGAACAAAAAACATGTGTGACAGGTGAGAATTTACTTGATACAGAAATTGTAGGTGTTTACCAGATACAGCATCACTACAGGTGTGTTTCAGGGGAGTGTTAACCTGACACAGCATCTGTGCATTTACAGGTATGTTACAGGTGTGTTTCAGTGGAGTGTTTACCTGACACAACATCTGTTCAGTTACAAGTAATGCATTAAGTTACAGGTGTGTTTCAGAAGAGTGTTTACCTGACACAGCATTTATACAGTTACAGGTATGTCACAGGTGTGTATCAGAGGAGTGCTTACCTGACACAGCATCTATACAGTTACAGATATGTTACAGGTGTGTTTCAGCTGAGTGTTTACCTGACACAGCATCTATACAGTTCATAAAGGTCTCCAAGTTGTTATCACACTGAGCCTCATCCTCATAGAAGTATGTTCTGGCGCTGATAACCTTCTCACGGCGATCACCAAACTCCTTGTGTGCTCGGTAACGAACATCTCGCTCAGCTGATAACACAAAAAGTCACACATGGTCATAAAAAGTTTACCATTTTACCAAAGTTGTGTTTACTAACTTCTTCAATTGTTTCACAAGCGTATCTGGTAAACACCTATGAATATTTAAGAATGTAACATGGACACCTCACACATGTTGGCAGTGTTCAAGAATACTGTCTGACCCTCTGACAAATCTGGCAGATTTGCCAATGGTCAGACAAAAGTCCCCAACCTGTTGGCCCCATTGTCTGACTGAATATATTGCAATGACTTTGTCTGAAGTTGTTATTTGTGGCATGTGACACTTGTTCACTGTTTATAAATCTATGTTTATAATGTTTGTCATTATATAATGTTAATAATTTCAATGATAATTATGAGAAATGTTAAATCTGGAATGTGTGTTTAATTTTATTCTGTGGGTCCTCTGAAATTTCAGTGGGTCAGACAGACATCTGAAACTTACAGGACCCAGTGTTTTGTTACTTTGAAACACCATTCATAAACACTGTGTTGGAGAATCAAATTAGGGATGTTGGTGCAATGAGCAAGCACTTTAACCATAAGGCCATCCCCCAGTACAAAAGAACCCGTATACAGGTACTTGTGCATTCTATACATCAAAGAAAAAGGATTTAGATTCAATAAGACAAGAAATTATTTCACATATTCCTTAAAAACCCGAATTTTATAGTTATGTTTACTTTCCAACTTCACATACTGGATACATGGGGTTTGTGATTTTTTCTAAAAACTTGATGGAGTTGCTTTTCACACTGAAAATAAATAAAAAAAAAGCCTTGCAAGATTGGAAAAAGAATAATATGCCATATCCATGCAGGCCATATCAAGGACAGATAATTCATAAGCCTGTTCGTATTTGGAAAACAAATGATCATTAAAAAATCTCAAACTATACTACAGACTCTACAAACAATCAAATGGTTGATCCCTTACGAGGGAGAGTTAAAATTATATAAACTAGTAAGTCAGTCTTGACCACAACACCAACAAAGGTCATGGTGCGGTGGGGTAGCCTAGTGGTTAAAGCATTTGCTTTCCATGTCGAAAATGCGAGTTTGATACCCCACATGGGTACAATGTGTGAAGCCCATTTTTCGTGTCTCCAATGGTGGTCCTGCTATAGCATTGCTGAAAGCGCCATAAAACCATTCTCGCTCACTCCTCACTAAGGACGAAATGACCTATGTAAAAGTCACATGTCACTCAGTGGGATCAGTATGACAATAGCAACACAGTCATGAGTCATCCGGTCCTGCTGCTATCAAATATATCCTGGTTGTCAGAATTAACAATCTGGGCCAAATACGCTTCACATTTGTGTTGCAACTAGCATGAGTGCAAGTTAATCGGTGGGACTGACCATAGTCTCAGTGCTTTTCACTTCAGGCTGTTTATGTTTGATTCAGTGTTTCCTATCTCACAACTGCATGGAATTTCATTCCATCATGAAAATGTAATTTACTAGTATTAAGTAAACTTGATATGTTATACTTATCCTGACTCAGTTTTCACTGCTGAAAGTTTATATTTTTTGTTTTTCTGAATTTTGTCCTCAGAAAACCTAAAGGCAGGAGGAAAAAAATAATATGACAATTTATGAAGAGTATATGGAGCGAAAAACAAATCTAAAACATTTTTTCTTGTAAGTTTACTTTTTTGGCCAATAAAAACTATTTTTTTAATTTTTTTTTGTTTTTTCTTATTCTTGAAAAATCACAGCAGACAGATCCATAAAACAAGAAAGCAAATTGGTCTGATAATACTTTTTGTATTTTTTGCACTGATGCCTTGTTCAGCTCTTTGACTGATGCTGTCACAACCAAGTTATAAAAACAGTTTCAGGCAACAACAGGAGACAATGACAGATCATCCAGGTCAGTATGTCTGACCTCCCAATCCTGCTAGGTGCCCCTTACAACAGCCACAAATTATGAACAACAATTCTAAAACTGTTTTTCAAAAATGATGTTTATATTTTTAATCACAAGTTATTGCATTCAATATCAATGGAAAATGCAAACAAATGTTATGCACTGTCCAAAGCAACTGAATAAAGTGTCTTTAAATTACAGTATGACAGAAACTGATTCAAGCATAGCATATAGCAACATTTCAGTGTATATGCAAACACTGTTATTGAGTAAGTGATAGCATATACACCTGTGTTAGCTATAGTATCTACACCAAAATACTGTATCTATTGTAATGAAGAGGTTGTTTATCC
This sequence comes from Haliotis asinina, assembly GCF_037392515.1. Taxonomy (NCBI): domain Eukaryota; kingdom Metazoa; phylum Mollusca; class Gastropoda; order Lepetellida; family Haliotidae; genus Haliotis; species Haliotis asinina. The sequence continues at coordinate 91,093,637 of NC_090280.1, forward strand.
ATAACAATTAAGAATCTTCATCATACTAGCTCAAAAGGCCATATAAACAAAATTTTAGTACAGTTAAGTATTATTATCACTGTGAGGTAAATACAGGTCTGACTGTCTGAACTGACATTACTTTGTTCACCCACATTTAATAAATCAGCTTTTACATTGGTATCTCTCCACAAAGCTACCTTAGCACTATACTTATCATAAGCCATTGGGAGTTACAGAAATCTTTGCACTAATCTCGCTGTGGAACAAGCATCCAGACTATAGCAAATCCTACACTTAGAAACTAGAATAATTGTCACGTGCCTAGAAAACTTTTCTAAGAAAATCCCATGTTTGAAAACACAAGAAGTGTGAAACTGGATATGAAAAACAAAGTTATTTAACTTCATGTTCATGAACTATTCAGAAACTGAGTGTCGCACAGTCCCTGAACTACATATTTTCCTTACTGTTTGCCCTCCCTTCAATTTAGTCTGTCCTTCTAACCTTACCTTCAATGTAGTCCATCTCAGAGTCTCTGAACCACATTATTTTCCCTACGGCCTAGCCCTAACTTCAATGTAGTCTGTCTCAGTCTCTGAACCACATTATTTTCTCTACCCAGCCCTCCATTCAATGTAGTCTGTTTCACAGTCTCTAAACCAATTATTTTCCCTACTGACTAACCCTCTCTTCAATGTAGTCGGTCTCATAGTCTCTGAACCACATTATTTTCCATACTGACTAACCCTCCCTTCAATGTAGTCTGTCTCACAGTCTCTGAACCACATATTCTCCTTACTGTTTGCCTTCCCTTCAATGTAGTCTGTCGCACAGTCCCTGAACTACATATTCTCCTCACTGTTTGCCCTCCCTTCAATGTAGTCTGTTGCACAGTCCCTGAACTACATATTTTCCTTACTGTTTGCCCTCCCTTCAATGTAGTCTGTTGCACAGTCCCTGAACTACATATTTTCCCTACTGACTAACCCTCCATTCAATGTAGTCTGTCGCACAGTCCCTGAACTACTTATTTTCCTTACTGTTTGCCCTCCCTTCAATGTAGTCTGTTGCACAGTCCATGAACTACATATTTTCCTTACTGCCTTGCCCTCCCTTCAATGTAGTCTGTCGCACAGTCCATGAACTACATATTTTCCTTACTGTTTGCCCTCCCTTCAATGTAGTCTGTCGCACAGTCCCTGAACTACATATTTTCCTTACTGTTTGCCCCCCCTTCAACTTAGTCTGTCCTTCTAACCTTACCTTCAATGTAGTCCATCTCAGAGTCTCTGAACCACATCATTTTCCCTACAGCCTAGCCCTAACTTCAATGTAGTCTGTCTCAGTCTCTGAACCACATTATTTTCCCTACAGCCTAGCCCTAACTTCAATGTAGTCTGTCTCAGTCTCTGAACCACATTATTTTCTCTACCCACCCCTCCATTCAATGTAGTCTGTTTCACAGTCTCTGAACCACATTATTTTCCCTACTGACTAACCCTCTCTTCAATGTAGTCGGTCTCATAGTCTCTGAACCACATTATTTTTCATACTGACTAACCCTCCCTTCAATGTAGTCTGTCTCACAGTCTCTGAACCACATTATTTTCCATACTGCCTAACCCTCTCTTCAATGTATTCTGTCTCACAGTCTCTGAACCACACTAGTTTCCCTCCTGACTAACCCTCCCTTCAATTTAGTCTGCCTCACAATCTCTGAATAACATTATTTTCCCTACTGACTAGCCTTCCCTGCTATTTAGTCTGTCTCGGAGTCAGTGAACGACATTATTTTCCCTACTGCCTAACCCTCCCTGCAATGCTAAAGTTCTAAATGAAGCAATAGTTGGTTTCTTCAGGTTCTGAATCTCCCAACTGACTAAGAATCCTTTTCAATTTAAATGGTGGCTATTTGTTACAATCAAAAGACATATTCAGGAATATAGCGTTAGTCTAGAAAAACTGTGATGTGCATGGATTTCACGAATGATAAATATTCATGTCACCTTTTACATGGGTCCCTCTGCACATACCAACTCAAACTTATCATTTTCACAATGTAAAACATATTCAAAACACACACCACAACATTGTAAATTTACACACGAAAGAATTATTCTAGGTTAACAAAACAACATACTCTTTTCACAACACCCATTATACCAATGGACATACTCCTTCACTTGTAATTACACACTGTCAAATTAAACAACATATGCAACAAATATTTGTCAGATCATATCAACATGATTATTCTAAAGACATGTACTGAATGTAGGATGATAATATTTAAGTAAACAATATATCAGTGTACACAACATAAATAAGATCTTAAAAATAAATTTGCTAGTAAGGCCTTGCAGTATGACCCTAACGGTATGCTGTGCAGTGAATAAAATATTAGTGCATTTAAAAAGGATCACAAGCTAAGAGTGAGCACGTCATCATCAGTTACACGTCTATGAAAAAGGATCACAAGCTAAGAGTGAGCACGTCATCATCAGTTACACGTCTATGAAAAAGGATCACAAGCTAAGAGTGAGCACGGCATCATCAGTTACACGTCTATGAAAAAGGATCACAAGCTAAGAGTGAGCACGGCATCACCAGTTACACGTCTATGAAAAAAGGATCACAAGCTAAGAGTGAGCACGGCATCATCAGTTACACGTCTATGAAAAAGGATCACAAGCTAAGAGTGAGCACGTCATCATCAGTTACACGTCTATGAAAAAGGATCACAAGCTAAGAGTGAGCACGTCATCATCAGTTACACGTCTATGAAAAAGGATCACAAGCTAAGAGTGAGCACGTCATCATCAGTTACACGTCTATGAAAAAGGATCACAAGCTAAGAGTGAGCACGTCATCATCAGTTACACGTCTATGAAAAAGGATCACAAGCTAAGAGTGAGCACGTCATCATCAGTTACACGTCTATGAAAAAGGATCACAAGCTAAGAGTGAGCACGTCATCATCAGTTACACGTCTATGAAAAAGGATCACAAGCTAAGAGTGAGCACGTCATCATCAGTTACACGTCTATGAAAAAGGATCACAAGCTAAGAGTGAGCACGTCATCATCAGTTACACGTCTATGAAAAAGGATCACAAGCTAAGAGTGAGCACGTCATCACCAGTTACACGTCTATGAAAAAGGATCACAAGCTAAGAGTGAGCACGTCATCACCAGTTACACGTCTATGAAAAAGGATCACAAGCTAAGAGTGAGCACGTCATCACCAGTTACACGTCTATGAAAAAGGATCACAAGCTAAGAGTGAGCACGTCATCACCAGTTACACGTCTATGAAAAAGGATCACAAGCTAAGAGTGAGCACGTCATCATCAGTTACACGTCTATGAAAAAGAGCATAAGTGTCAAATCTGTGAAATAGAAAACTAATTCAGCATATACTGTTACATTGAGACTGAAAATACAGTGAAATAGTGTTAAATTGTGAAACAGAGAAAACAAATACGTAAATATTATCTACAATCCGAATCTTTTCTGTATTTCTCCTGAATCTTCACAATGGCAGAATAAGGCCAGACCAATTATATTTCTTGTTTTATGGATCCACCTGTCATATTTTTTCCAAAATTAAGAAAAAAATAAAAATTAATTTTCTGCACTCACAAAATAAAATCCAAATGTTTTTATTAGCCAAAATGTGTAAATTTTGAAGAATTTTTTTTCGAATTATTTTTGGCCCAATATACTGTTCATACACTGCCAAAGTAAAATACTTTGAGTGTTCAGAAGGAATATTACTTTGTTTGGTGATTATATTTAAGCCTTTAAGCTTTCTGTGGACAAAAATCTGTAAAACAAGAAATATAATTCATCTGGCCTAAGTACGTACTTTCCTTAATTGTTTGATGCCTATATTTGCAATGAATGTTGTATGATTTTTTAGAGAATACCTAACATAAACTCTATTTGGGATTACACTGTGATGTTCAGATTCAAGTACATGTTCAGGTTGAGTCCAGCAGGATTTGAACCCATACTCTCCCAGCAAAGTACCTTATCACCAGCACACAAAGATAGTAGTTAAACCTCATCAACCACAAAACCAAAGTCTCAGTATGACCATGTACTTTGAGCTGTTACTGATATAACCAGGAACAACTCCTTGTTTTACTTGTAGTGGTAGTAGTAGTGGTAGTGGTGGTAGTTCTAGTAGGTGTGGTTGTGGTGGTGGTGATGGTGGTGATGGTTGTGGTCATTTAGTGGTAGTGGTTGTGGTTTTGGGTTTGGTTGTGGTGGTAGTGGTGTTTGTAATGGTAGTGTTAGTGGTTGTGGTAGTGTTAGTAGAAATGGTTGTGGTACTGGTTGTGATTGTGATTGAGATTGTGATTGTGGTTGTGGTGGTGGTAATAGTGGTGGCTGTAGTGGTAGTGGTGATGGTGGTAGTGGTGATGTGGTATTGGATGTAATTGTGGTAGTGGTAGTGGTAGTGGTAGTTTTAGTGGTGATGGTAGTGGTGGTTGTGGAAGTGACGTTTGTAGTGGTAGTGGTGAGGGTGGTTGTGGTAGTGGTGGTTGTAGTGGTAGTGGTAGTGGTAGTGGTAGTGGTAGTGGTTGTAGTGGTAGTGGTTGTAGTGGTTGATGTATTTGAGGATGTTGATGTAGATTGTAGTTGTGGATGTTGATGTAGATTGTAGTTGTGGATGTAGTTGTGGATGTGGATGTAGATCGTGGATGTGGATGTGGATGTGGATGTGGATGTAGATCGTGGATGTGGATGTGGATGTGGATGTGGATGTGGATCGTGGATGTTGATGTGGATGTGGATGTGGATGTAGATCGTGGATGTTGATGTGGATGTGGATGTGGATGTGGATAATGACTAGGGTAGACTTCTCATAATGTTTGACACACCACTGATTAACTATTCACAAACAGACACCTAATCACAATTCATAACATGAATTCATTTCAAAGTAATTATGAGCAAACCATTTTGAAAATAACATACACTCAGTCTGCTTCAGCAGGAATTGTTCTTCGTAGTGCCATCTGGTGCAAGATGAAAAACAATGCAAGAGAGTATTCTTACTATTGTGAACCGAAACTGCCACATTGACATTTAGTTATTCTAACAACAGCTGGATATTTGAAAGTTATTTATATATTCTCTGTATAACTATATATTTAATATTTCCAGTGTTTCCAGTCAGTCACTGACATAGCTACATTCAGAATTAGTGCATGACTCCCTTTTGGACAGAGGTGGTTTGGTAACCAAATGGTCAAAGTGTTCATTCATCTCTGAAGGCCTGGGTTCAATTCTCCATATGGGTACAACGTGTGTCCCTCATCATGATATTGCTCGGATTTTTATGTGTAAAACCCAACTCACTCTCTTACTCATCTTTGTTGAGGTGAATCTAGTGGTATGACTGTCTTTGAGACCCAAATGGTGTTTAACATGGTAGTGGTGATGGTGGTAGTGGTAGTGGAGTTTATGGTGGTGGTAGTGGTAATGGTGTTTGTGGTTGTGGTTGTGGTTGGGGTGGTAGTGGTGTTCATAATGGTAGTGGTGGTGGTAGTGGTGTTGTGTAGGCAGGATTCTGGACAGATAGGTCTGGTTTTCTGACTGTGAGTGATAAGGCCCAGATAGTGTGTTATATGGTGATTGTAGGTAAGTCCTGATTGCAAAGATCTTTGTCAATCCTTTTCTCTCGTTTTTTTTTTTTTGTTTTTGTTTTTTGTTTTTGTTTTTATTTCATTCAATATCCTTATCAGCAATAAACTTTTCAGTTTTGAAAATATCACCTACTATTTTTAGAAATGTATCCAGTGATAACTTGGTGTTTTAATACTTGATACATGGATGTATTTTTAACCAGCAAGAAGTATATGGTTTATGAAGTCAGAATCATTTCCTCCAATTAAGCCTGTATATTTTGTCAGAGTAAATTTTTAATTGTCAACATATTCTTTCAGTTTCAGCCAGAATGTTTTGACACATTCACAATCCCAATAAATATGTATCCAATTTTCAGACACAAAGTTACAAAATGAGCAAAGTTCATCATCAACTATTAGTAATTTCACTTTCAGTAATTCTTTTTTTTTCATATATATATTATTATGATTACATTTAAATTGAATACCAATCAATTTAGTATCTTTTGTGCATTTTCTATATTCTTTGAAATATGTTCCCCATGGGATTACAGTGTCAAAGAGTATTGTCATTTTTCACATGTTGAAGTGAAGTTTTCAGTACTTATAAGTTTATCATAGAAATATCTGGACCTTTTTGGTGCTGAAAGTAAACATATCAGTGATGTGCTAAGATAATGACTATGAACAATAAATAAATTATTTCTAATAGTACCTTTCCATTTTCTTGGTATATTTGACAGAACCTGGTAGTAATAAAGAACTGTGCCTTTGATTTTGTAAGTTTTCTTAAGTTCATTAAATGACAAAAAGTCTCTTATGGAGTGAATACCATTAAGATACCAATGTCCTAAAATAACATTACTATTTTGGAATTGATGGTTAACCAAAGGAGTTCAGGAAAGATTTTATCAATATCTGTAAAATCAGTTTTATGTGTTCTTTAAAATATTCCCCATGCTGCCAACACATCTTTCCAATAGGGATTCATTATATTCACATAATTTTCAATATTGGCTATTTAATACTGACAGTTTTAATGAGTTTATTAATACCTCTACATTAACCATTCTAAGTCACCCTTCTTTATATTTTATAATAAGTTTTGTTTGCTTTATCTTATCCTGCTTATCATTCCAGATGAATTTAATTAGTTAAGTTTAATTTATCAATGAATTCCTTTGGTGGATTTGGTAGTGAAGTGAATATAAGTACCAATGATGAGAGTGCTAAAGTTTTAACAACCGTCATTTTCCCTATTTATGTCAAATTTCTTTTCCTCCAATTCCCTAGACTTCTGGGGCGGTGGGGTAGCCTAGTGGTTAAAGCGTTTGCTCGTCACGCCGAAGACCCGAGTTCGATTCCCCACGTGGGTACAATGTGTAAGGCCCATTTTCTGGTGTCCCCCGCCGTGATATAGCTGGAATATTGCTAAAAGCGGCGTAAAACCAAACTCCCTCCCCTCCCTCCCCTAGACTTCTATTCATAATTTCTAGTCTTTTTCTTGTACTAATTACTCAAAAGTTATTCAAGTTAGGATTAAGCTTTATTCCTAGTATATCAAAATCCCCACTGTGCCAATCAAGCTTAAGATCCTGCTATAACATCATGTTACTACCTGCCATTGAGCCTATCCATATTGCTTTAGTCTATGTTTATTTTTAAACCAGACATTTTGTAGAAATTATTGAGGGTGTCAATTGCTACGTTTAAGCTTTCTTCACATCCATGAAGAAATAATTCAGTATCATCTACATACTGTATGATTTTATGTTCAGTATTATTCAATGTAATTCCATTTACTGCACTGTTGTTACGGATCATTATTCCTAAAATTGCTGCCACTAAAAGGGATATGTAGGGAGAGACCGGGTCACCTTGTCTAAAACCCCTTTCATTGTGAAAAAGTGAGATAAATGACCATTTTGTATAACACAAGATGTAGGATTATTGATTAATATTTTGATCCATTTTCCATATTGGGTCCAAAGCCAAATTTTCCTAGAATTATGAATTCTTTAGAGACAGTGTCAAAAGCTTTTTCAAAGTCAATAAGTAACAACAGTCCCTTTTTAACTCGTAATTTTGCTTCAAACATAATGTCGTATAACAGTTTAATGTCAAAGTTGAATCCTACATATTCACACACTCAGCACAGATGTGAGGAAGCATAGTTCTTGAAATGGCAGTAAATAACTACACACATTACTCTGACATCAAGCTGAAACATAGCATTACATGTGTCAGTTTGCCTTTTCAATCTGGTGCTAGTTATCCTCTAACATATGTGATGCCTTCAGGAGAGATACAGGTTTACACAGTACACGGAGGATAAAACACTTACCATCACCTGGAGGGCAGAGAGAATAATCAAATATTGAACCTTTTTCACACATTCAACAAAAATAGGATTTTGGAGAAAAGACAGATTTAATTCTAACCGTTTTGAAACTTTACACTGTACTAACCCCATTCACATTCAACTATCAATAAAACATACTGTCTGCCCATACATACAACAATCCATGATATCCAGTCTAAGCCCATCCATCCATCCATGATCCAACTACCTGTCCATCCATACATGCTTATGTACATGTATCTGTCCATCATCCAACTACCCATCCATTCATCCATCCATTATTACTATGAACCTTTTATCCAGTTGATTATCAATACATTCATCTATGATGCATCCATCATCAACTACAGAAGAAAACCTCTAACCACCCACCCATCCATCATTATGACTATCCATCTATTCACCCATCAAGTATGCATCCATGCATCTATCCATCACTGAACTACCTATCCATCAAGCATCCATCTATCCATCCAGTTATCAATGAGTTAATAAATGTATGCATCTATCCATCAATGCATCAAACTATATCTACGCATACATCCATCCATGAGTCTTTATGCTTTGCTCTCACCTGCTGCAGCTTCTGTCTCTGTCTCGGACACACAGCTCCTGAACAACAGAAAGACACAGGTAGTGGTTTAGGGTGTGTTTTAGGGAGTAGCTTGGGTACTTTAAATAGTGAATAGGATAGTGAATTGGGAAGACTATTCATAACGCTTCACCCACCACTGAATAACTATTCACAAACATAAATGAATTCAATTTTTGTGAAACGAATTTATCTAAAAATCCCAGCAGAGACAATAAGTCTTATTATGTTGTTGTAAGAGGAGGAAGCACAGATGGCTACATCATCAATATGCATCATGCAGACTTTTTGAGATACAGGTTTTCTGACCTAGATCAAAGTATTTACTGTGAGATAGCTGAATATTGATGAAATCAAATCAGGCCTGCAATATACTTTTCAAATCAATTTTCAAACAATACATATGGCATTATTTTACTGTATTGCTGTACATTAGGTAAAACAAATATTTCAAGCTTCTGTTACATTTGCATTACAGAATCCAAAAATCTGCACAAAATCTGCTAACAAAATTATTTCATCTATGCCAGTTCAATATTTTCCATGGAAGGGCACTATTTCCATCTCTGTCCTATAACCCTTGGATTTACCTCCTAGTAAAATCTCCCTACAAACAGATTAAAGACTCACAGCATCTCCGCTTCCTTGGCTTCATCACTACTCAAGTCCTTCTCCACACTGTAATCCAGGATTGACTTCACCCCGAATTCACGATTACGGCTGATGAGTGGTTTGATGTCATCATGGTCCTCCCCAGCCACGAAGTGACCGTAGAATGTCGACTTCATCATCTTCCTGAACAATGTGCCACCCAGGAGTTTCCGTGACCATTTCAACAGCTGAAACACACATTGTCATGTGTCATGGGTAACGACTCACTAGTTTCTGTTGCACTTCAAGCAACGGCAAAAAAAGTGGTGGCAATTATAGTGTGTTTCGTACAGTTGTGACAATATATCATAGTATTGATAATCATGATACTTTATCGGACGACAAATACAGCAATACATATCGCTGACCTTAAAATTGTCAATTGACTGTTACATCAAAATTTACACTGTTACTTGATATTAAAATATACATTTTTAAAGAAAATAAACAAAGATAGCATATTGTGATGTGAATCGAATCATATCGTATTGTTCGAGGATATCTCAATATGTATTGTATTGTGAATTTTCTGTATCGTCCCACCTCTTTGTGTTTAGTATAACCAATTTGTTTTTATTAGAACTATGATGCTAGTTAGAGTGTATGAGAGTAGATCTATGCAGTTTTTAGAAACATCCCAGAAATGTGACGTCAAGGGACACCAGAATTGGGTTTCACTCACTGCACCCATGTGGGGAATGGAACTTGGGTTTTCAGCATGATGAGCGAACACTTTTACCACACTGGTTATCTCACCATCACTATCCTGGTCAGACATACACTTTATCAACTTCAAAATATTAGCGGTAGGTGTCTTGGTTATCGTAGTTGGAATGAGTGAGTTTAGTGTTAGCAAGAATTTCAGCAATATCACAGTTGGGGACACCAAAAATGGGCTTCACACGCTGCACATATGTGGGAAATCAAACTCGGGTCTCCAGTGTCCCAAGCAATTGCTTTTACCACAAGGCTACACCACCATCCTCAGCCAAGTTACTATAAGACACACACTTTATTGATTCAGTGTAGATTTCCTTCATTTTGCCACTGAAATCTTCACACCGTCCGTTGCCATGATCTCCATGTAACATAAAAATTTGCAACCATGTTAAATATTCATGACACTCATGACAAGAATATATCCATGTCATGAGAGAGAGCGAGAGAGGGAGGGAGAGATATGAGAGGAGGTCAGCCAGAGACAGAAAGTGAGGTGTGTGTGTGAGAGAGAGAGAGATATGAGAGGAAGTCAGCCAAAGACAGGAAGTGAGAAGGCATGTGTGTGTGTGAGAGAGACAGATAAGGAGATCAGAGAAATTCAGCCAGAGACAGGATTAGTGAGAAGGTGTGTGAGAGAGACAGGGGGAGAGAGAGCAGAGAGAGAATAAAGGAGAGTGAGATAGAGAGGGAGAGACACACAGAGAGTGAGGAAGGAAGACACTGACAAAAACAGGGAGACAAAGACAAGGAAGGAGACAGAAAGAGACAGAGAGAGAGAGAGATCAAATAAAACACCTAAATAATTCTGATCTCTACCAATGGTTCTATTCAGTAAAAATGTTTTCCACCTGGATCTTGACACTGACATAAACAAAAGCTGTTACCAGTAAATCTGATACGTGTTCATTTCATTTATCACCAAAGGATCTTTTTTGAGAACTGGCCCGATTCATAATATTAGCAGTTTTACCAGTGCCAGATGCTGGAGTCTTTTTTCTAATTTTGTTCAATTTAGTTAGCTTAGCTTGTAATAGTCCTTAGTAATAGAGACAAGGAAACTCAAAAGCTTTTGGCACCAAAGGTATGAGAGTCTTGTAAAGTTCTGTTCACTCTAGTAAACTAATATCTGAATTAGAAACAAATCCAAATCGTCCACTTAGAGGTTAAAGTATTCACTCATCACACTGAAAACCCCAGGTTCAATTCCACACATGGTACAAATCACTGAATTAGAGACCATATATCAGTACAATATGTGATGCTTATTTCCGGTGTCCCTCACCATGAAATAACAGTTTCTGAAATATTGCTAAAAGCACAGCAAAACTTCACTCAGTAACAGGGCCAAATTCACATGAGTAACTGGCACCAACTTTTTTAGCATAGAGTCTTTGAATGGCATTTAGAAATATGATACACATAAAGACACAAGTTTTTCATGGATAACAACTTCTTTTATTGTGAAGAGTAACGACGTTTCAAAGTATATTCTTTCTTCTTCAACAGGTGAATGAAACAATGGAGTACAACGAGCTATTTATGTACATGTAGAAACAACAACAGTATGACAAAGGAAGCCAGTAGTTAATTGGTGGATGGACAGGAGTGGAAGCCGGGCGGGTTGTTTACCCAGGCATGATTGGTAAGACAAACAATAGGAAGCCAGATGGGGTGGGGTATAATGGACATGGGAGTGTTAATCCAGGCATAACAGGCACAACACTCCCTGATGAAGAAGTAAGGATATACTTCGAAACGTCGCAACTTTTCACAATAAAAGAAGTTGTCATCCATAAAAAACTTGTGTCTTCAACTTTTTTAGCAGTAAACATTCTGCTTTAAACATGAGACATGAGTTTGCTGTGCACTGTCGTCCCTATACCAAGACGGATGTTTTGACTGGGCTATTTAGTCAGGCATCAGTTACCTCCCATTAATGACACGCTAACCCGGTCACTTCTACGCGAGACGATTCGCGCGGTTTCGAAGAAAGTAAACATGTTTCAACACAATAACAAACAGGTGTGCGTTGGTGTGCATCGAAAGCTGCATATATATTATGAATCTACGATAAATGAGCTTTCAGAAAATACTAAATGTAAGTTTCTGAAAATTATGCACATAGGTGAAATTCGCAGTTGAATATCGCCAATTTTTGCTCAAAATTTGCACATTTTTGTCATTTTTTGACAATTTAATTTCCTCTTTTTATGTTTTCATTCACGTCATCCAATAACTTGACCATCTGTCAATGACTGTAGCAAATTTTGTTTAATTATTTTCACAAATAACAATTTTAGACATGTTTTTGTGTGACATGCAGAATTTCTCTCTCTGTGATCAGGGAGTCACGCGTATGAGTGACCCCCTCTCAGGTAGTCACTTGTACGCGTAACGGGAGACCGTCTCGCGTACACGTTACGTCCTCTACTGTATACAGGGTAGCTCCCGGCCTGCAAATGACTGCATGTAACTACTGTCAGAACACATCATCTAACAGCCTAATATTCTACACATGATCTAGTCTTGCCAAGTTATGCATGACAGTTGATGTTTAAATTCGCAGCTTAATGACTGTCACAAGACAGTCACATCCTCTACAACAACAAATAAAAACAGTGAGCACTCAGCTATACCTTATAATTTCAAACAATTACTAGAAATGTACCATTTTTCACTGAATATACTATTTCATTTCACATTTTTTCATGTTGTTTTTCGTTTGCTGACCACACTGAAGACCCAGGTTTGACCCCCCAAGTTTGCTGTCCCCTGGCGCAATTTTGATGGAATATTGCTAAAAGTGGTGTAAAACTAAATTCACTAACCCAAATTTTTGTTTGCAAATGTAGTCAGGTGTCATTATTTCACATCCCTCCCCAACCTACCATTTGTTATTATTGACACTTTTGCGGTTATTGATATTTTTTGCCAGCCGCACTTGTGTTGTTGTTTTCACACCTCATCCTTGACCAATCCTGTTCAGATGAAGGATAGCTGTCCATATCATGTGTGTTCAAGGCTGCTTTACAATGTATGTTAAAAAATGCATTACCAAAGGTACAGAAGCTCACCTATCATTCATATAGTCCAAACCTCAAGTTTTCTTTGCTAAACCAACTTCTCCTGAAACATTTTCACCTTTACAGCATACTCTTTAGAATTTGTGTATGTACTCATACAAATGTTCTGTTAGGACATCTCTTGATGAATTTAGTGCCAAGATATCAAATTTATTAAATTTTCAACATTTTAAGACCATGTCACTGTGAAAATGAACGATTGATAATCAGAGGTTGCTACTTGCTTGTACAGAACAATTACAAAGTTCATAAATGATATTAAACATTCCTTGCAATGGTATTAAGGATGGTGGGGTAGCCTAGTGGTTAAAGCATTCACCTGTCACACCAAAGACCCAGGTTCTATCTGACACATAAGTATAACGTATAAAGCCCATTTCTGGCATCCCCTGCAGTGATATTGCTGGAATATTTCTGAGAAGTATTATTATTATGAATAAAAACTAGAATGACACAGCGTAAGCTGTTTTGTGAAACAAAATGCAGCAATTTTAGTTTGCATTGATCAGGTGTATTATAAGTATGAACCATTTTCTTATCAATACAGTCAAACAATTTGACAACTTAGCCAATGTTCAGGTTTAATTAATTCACACTTCTTAATCCCTTTAAGGACCCCCCACCCCCCCACCCCATCCCCTTCTCTACTTCCCACCTTTAAGTCTTTTATCCCCCACATAGTAATGCATCTATTGTCTACCATGAGTGGTATAACCACTTTTATGCCCTGGTTATGTCCCAGTACAATACATTATTCTTGGTTTTTCACCTGAAGTGACAAAGGTTGACCTGTTTTCCACTTCAGTAATTTCATGTGACAACTCAAGGTGACACACAAAATGGTGGAATATACAGGGCACTATCATTACAACACAGGGATATTTGGGGAAAGAACAATATACTGGCAAAAGAGTGAGTTAAAATTTTACATCTCATCAGCAATATAAGACTCAACCATATTGTGACAAAAAAAACTAGCAAAAGAACACAAAATTCACCTATATGGCCATGTGATATCTGATCACACTGATTAAGTCAGTGAGTGGGCGAATTTAGTCGTACATCGTTTTAAGTAATCTTCAGGCAATATCATGTCAGGGACACCACAGAAGGGTTTGACACACTGTTCGAGAATTTGAACCGTGGACAAGTGAAGACCGCATGACAAGTGAAGACTTTAACCACTAGGCTTGCCCATCAAACCCATACTAATTGAGATGATGTGATCAACATTTAATATCAGATCATATTGACTGTGAGGAAAAGGTCAATATTTGATATGAGATCGTATCAGTTGAGTGAATGGGGTCAACATATGACATCAGATCATATTGACTGATTGGAATGGGGTCAACATACGACATCAGATTAAAGGTGAAGGAACAAGTTTTATGGATGATCAACTTCTTTATTTTCACAATGGTGATGTTTTGGTATGGATTCTTATACCGTTTTCAAGCGTCTTAAAAACGGTATAAGAATCCATACCGAAACGTCGCCATTGTGAAAATAAAGAAATTGATCATTCATAAAACTTGTTCCTTCACTTTTAGCTCAGCAACTTCTAAAATGCCTCTAAAACAGACATCAGATTATGCTGATTGAGTGGATGGGACAACATTTGACATCAGTCTATAGTGATAGAGAGGAAAGGGTAAAAGAAAAATATGATATCAGATCATACTGATTAAGCAGATGGGGTCACCATATGATATTAGATCATACTGACTGAATGGATGGGTCAACATATGATATTAGATCACATTGACTGAGTGGATGGTTCAACATTTGATATCAGTTTATATTGACTGAATGGATGGTTCAACATTTGATATCAGTTTATATTGACTGAGTGGATGAGATCAACATTTGATATCAGTTTATATTGATTGAGTGGATGGGGTCCACATTTGATATCAATTTATATTGACTGAGTGGATGGTTCAACATTTGATATCAGTTTATATTGATTGAGTGGATGGTTCAACATTTGATATCAGTTTATATTGACTGAGTGGATGGGGTCAACATTTGATATCAGTTTATATTGACTGAGTGGATGGTTCAACATTTGATATCAGTTTATATTGACTGAGTGGATGGTTCAACATTTGATATCAGTTTATATTGACTGAGTGGATGGTTCAACATTTGATATCAGTTTATATTGACTGAGTGGATGGTTCAACATTTGATATCAGTTTATATTGACTGAGTGTGTGGTTCAACATTTGATATCAGTTTATATTGACTGAGTGGATGGGGTCAACATTTGATATCAGTTTATACTGATTGAGTGGATGGGGTCAACATTTGATATCAGTTTATATTGATGGAGTGGATGGGGTCAACATTTGATATCAGTTTATATTGATGGAGTGGATGGGGTCAACATTTGATATCAGTTTATACTGATTGAGTGGATGGGGTCAACATTTGATATCAGTTTATATTGATGGAGTGGATGGGGTCAACATTTGATATCAGATCTGACCGCTTAAGCGGAAGATGTCAACACATGATATTTATGGGCAACATTTTATATTTAGTTGTGGTTGGAGCAGGGAAGTAGAGGTACTGTTTGCTAAAGAATCATACCAAGCTTTTGAAACTGGAATGGGTGGAGGTAGTTTATTATCTTTTGGTGACAGATAGACTAATTTGCTGACAGATAGTTCACGACATATGTACTGCAGGGTTGAATGAATTCCAATGTCAAATCTGAAAACGTTTTGTAACACAATATTCAGATATTGCTAGCTAATATTTATGTCTTGTATGAATCATTCAAATGAATGTTTTATTTTCTCAGTGAGAAATTAACCAAATTATTCATAACTATTAATGCTCTACACTAGGTTGTACACTGAAATACACATTAGCAAACAGATGTTGCCTTGGTCGAACACATGTGTTCACCTAAAGAAATATGTGCAGCAGAGCAGTGTATGTAATGAACTATATCATCTGTATCCTAACAAGCTGATGGATTCAAACCTGTCTCCAATGGCAAGATAAACACATGTGCAAGAGTGTTGTGTACTGTGCGAGTCTTCAGAGCACTTAGATATCTTAACTGAGGTGACTAATATGTCTCGCTTCACTGAACTTGCGGGTATCGATCAATTAGGTCAGTTATGTTAGTGGTTACAGTCTGTTAATCCAAAACATGACACAAAATTCACTTCAATTTCTTCCCTGGACTTATATTTTCATTTGAATTAGGTCTACCCGTATTGTACTGTCTAAGTTAGATTTACCGACAGACAGTTTAATTTCTTGAGAACACATGATTATATTGTCTCTGCATGGTTTCTCGCAACGTCACGGCTATAAGGCATTTTAACAAAACTAAGGCATACTCACAACTATTTGATTGTCAACAAGATAATTGATGGAGCAGAGTTTGAACACAAGTAAGGCCCGTGCGAGTTCCGATGTCTTTTTGCTTCTATAGGCTTCTCTTGCATTTTCGAAAGTCAAATCTACGGAAGGGTGACCATCGTTACATAAATCAGCCGGCTTTCCTCCACTGCTATTTTTTTCTAAAATTGCCGTTGATGCTTCTGGTTTTAAATCCACCCCGGTTTTGGTCACGTTTGTTCGTATGCTCCATTTTCCTGGTCGAAATTTAGATAGGTGCGATATATACCTCAACGCCATGATTTCATCACCATTCACAAGTCAACACTGCCAAGGGAGGTAACGTGCTTGTTTATGTAGTAATGTAGTAAAGTCAGTTTCATATAACTGGGCAAATCTGATCCGCTTGGGTGATTCTGCGACCGGCACCATTGAAGCGAGACGAAGATACAAATTGACAAAGTTTTTGCATCTAAAATGTTCGTAAACCTTAAATATGTGAAAAGACATGCGAGAAGCATCCACAGTTAGAGAGCATTCAAAGAGGATGTATCTAAATGTTATTTTAAACACGTGTTAATTGTTTTATTTGTTGGGTTCTGCCGCACGCAGCAATAGTTCCGTTAAATTTGGGCGGTCTGTAAATAATCAAGTCTGGGCCAGACAATCCAGTGGTCAGTAGTAAGACAGACACAATTGGGATACGATGACATGTGTCAGCCAAGTCAGATCACACGATACCGTTAGTCGCCTCTTACGAGATCGAAGCATGGGTTACTGAATCGCATCTAAATTGTAGATCGATGCTCATGATGTTGATCACTGGAATCTCTGGTCCAGATTACATTTTGCACAATCCGTCGCCATACAGCTGGACTATCGCTGGGTGCGCCGTTAAACCACTCAATTATTCAATCTCGTAAAGCTTTCTTCACCACAACCAATTATTAGTGTTGGTGTTTCAATACGTTTTGCAAAATATAAGATATATGTAATGAAAAGGAGTCTTGAAACTTTGTTCATTTTTAGAGCCTGTAGTAATCAAGACTTGTTACAATTCTACACTAGACTAACCCTTAGTTTCTGAATAAATATAAATTTGATCGTAACAGTTTTTGATAGTAACTATTTAAATTGAAAAGAAATCAGCACGAATCTATTTTTTCGGCTACTAATTACCTTTATCATGAATTCAAACAGGCTTGAGCAATACCTGTGTAGACAAATATTTGAATATCGTGGGCACGATTCCCTTTGAACATACAAATGTACAACAGAGATTCTACAGGATTTTCGTTTTTAGAACATATTTCCATGAAAATCAGACATGAGTACTTGGTGAGGTAGCCATCATTAAAAGTTTGCAAGGGTTCATGCATGTGCTGCCACCATAAAATTTTCGATCCCGAAACCCGAAGTTGGATTCGAACCACGTACGTTTGTGGTGCCCTTAAGTGCACAATGGTCTTAAGTGCACAGAAAGTATTAATATTCATCAGTGGGCGGAGATACCATTGTGCATTTAAGGGCACAACATACGTTGTGATCAGAAGTCGGACGCCTTGTCCACATAACCACAGATGTTAACCCAGTTTTCATGCTGACAAGGTAAGGATGATATCTCTCTCTCTCTCTCTCTCTCTCTCTCTCTCTGTGTGTGTGTGTGTGTGTGCGTGTGTGTGTGCGTGTGCGTGTGTGTGTGAGAGAGAGAGAGAGAGAGAAAGGGGGAGGGGGACGCCTTGGGAAGGCGACAAGGTTCAAGGTTCAAGAGAGGAAGGAGGAACAGAGTGTCCGAGGGTGAGGACGAAAGAATCAGATTCCACGTACGTCTGTCTCTGCCTTTTCAAAACCATGAAACGACGAGGACACTATCATCGCCAGATGTTCGACGTTTACTTGTGTCTTGTGCCACGGCCGTTTAACACAAATATTCATTTGGTTCTAAACTTGAGACAATATACCTCTTAGTAAATTTTAGTAAACTAAACTTACTCTTTCACTTATCTTAATTACTGGACTCCTGTGAACATCCATTCCTTCTCTCGGAAATCCACAACATTTCTAGAGGTCATCCTCGTTTGATACTTTATACTGAGTAGACAACCATTTGAATGTAAGAATCTCAATATTTCACCATTATATAAACTATAAAAAAGTTGTCGTTTCCACGGTTTTGTACATATATCAGACAAGATGTTTGTTTTGGGTTCTGTTATAGCATAGAAATAAAATGGTTTGCCTCGTGCAATGAGTTACTGAACAACTGAAAAGAAATCGACAGTAGCTGTGTTTCGGTCACCTCTCTTCTCTCCCTTTGCCTTTTTCCAAATAGCATCCAGTAATGTTACCTATATTTCAACCCATCAACACTTGCCATTCATCCCAAAAAAACACCTCAACAATCTCTGTGGTCAACCATAATATTGAAACACACCATAAATGCCATTCGGGCCTTCCGCGAAGGTGTGTCTCAGAAAGCAATTTGATTGGCTGATGAAAAGTACAGGTATAGTCATACATAATCATCGATGATATATATACACATTTAGGGCCATGCCTGTTTCTTTATCAGCCCTAGTTGAAGTCGCAATCTAACAGCACTGTTTGATCTTGAGGTGACCCACAGATCCGCCGACATTGCTGTCTGAATGAAAGAGCATGTTTATGCTTACTTTGGCTATCGCAGATTCATAATGGTTTTTGACAATTATTAAACGATATTTAATAAAGATTACATTCATAACGTTTTCCCTTCATATATTGCATGTGTGCGTAGTTACATCCTATATATAACGCCCATATGCATTACGTCATATATGAACCCGCGAAGATCTGCGGTCGCATTGACCTTCTCGACTAACGGGATCTAGGTTTCAGTCTCGATTACATTGTTGGTGCATGTCAACTCCACTAACCTAAATCTATTGTCTGTCAAATCACTGGTCATGGTGATGGTGTTGGTGGTTGTTTGGGGTTTTTTTTTTTCAAGATAATGAGCGTGGACATGTGTTGTTCGTTCTGTGCAGGACGGTTATAAGAAGTAGTGGCGGTGACACAATGTCAAGCTATTACCTTGAATTTCAAAGCAGAAAACAGAGTCTAACTAAAAGGCTTCCTTAGATTATCCCTTCTTTAATGTGATTATTTTCACTACGGCCTGCAAGGGAATTTTCAAACCCGACTTAGCCGATCATTATGTTTTGGTGTCATTAGACCGCTATTCTGAGAAGTTTGAATCAGTCACCAGTTTATGTTTATGAACAAATTATCTGTCGTATTATTTACAACAAACAAATAAAAGTAACTTAAACAAAGAAGGAAACATATTGTTAACAAGTATGTGGTTATGTAATGCTCGACAATGGTTTGTTTATTATGACGAAACGTCATTTTCTTGTCAAAAAGCTTAGTTATACCAATCTCCTAGCATACCGTATTTATATAGAGAGTCACGTCGGTCGCCACTGCCATGGTAAAAAAGTGAGTGAGTTTAGTTTTACGCCGCACTCAGCAATATTCCAGCTATATGGCGGCGGTCTGTAAATAATCGAGTCTGCACCAGTTAATCCAGTGATCAACAGCATGAGCATCGATCTGCCCAGTTGGGAACCGATGACATGTGTCAACCAAGTCAGTGAGCCTGACCGCCCGATCCCGTTAGTCGCCTCTTACGACAAGCATAGTCTCCTTTTATGGCAAGTATGGGTTGCTGAAGGCCTACTCTACCCAGGGACCTTCACGGGTCGCCATGGTAATAAATATCTAACTTGTAGTGAGTGAGAGTTAGGTTTTACTCGTCTTTGAGCAATATTCCAGCAAATCACGACAGGGACACCAGAAATGGGCTTAATGCATTGTACCCACGTTAGGAAGCGGACCCTGGTCTTCGGTGTGACAAGCGAACGCTGAAACCGTTAAGCTACCCCACCGCCCATAACGTTTCATGGATCAGAGACCATATAATCCCTGCACTAGTACACTGATTTTACATTAGACATTATACAACATTTGTTAATTCATTGTTTCCAAAGTACATATTTAACGTTAATTCGCTTAATATCTTTTCCAACGAATCAAATTTATTGTGTCTTGTTCCAGAGCGAGCTTAGCGTTAAGTTTCTCTCTAATACCAATACAGCAGGAGGGGAGGGCATAAGCCATGATATGTGTTTATTAAGGAAATGAATTACCAGTAAATGTGTAAAATATGAATCGACATAAAGCGAAAATATATTAGTAACTTGTGATACCCGTAGTTTTGGCTGTCAAACTACTACATAACTCTCGGTTGGTTGTTATGTAACGCCGCGCTCAGCAATATTCCATCAATATGGGGGCGGTCTATAAATAATCGAGTCTGAACAAGGAAATTCAGTGATCAACAGCATACATTTTCTTGCTAAAAATGCAAGCGTTTTATTTCTGTGACAATGCAGCAATTTATTAGGCAGCCACGATAAGTTAATTACATGCATCAGACTTTCACATCCACTGCCAAAAAACCTCAAAATGTCAATTGTACCTAGAGGACAAATATCATTATCTGTGTTGTGTATATTTCCTTATAAAATTATATCCCATAATGAATATCTGGTCAGACGTGACAACAATCAGCAGTTATAACAAATTATGTTTCACGCCGACTGATGAAAGTGATTATTTTGCTTATCGATCTATAAACCATGTCCGTGTTGGGAACTGACTTGAAAAATCAAAACATTTACATATTGTAATACAGTATATGCATAATAAAATTACTGATTGGTCCAAACATAATCAGACGAGCTAACTTTTCATGACTGCCTAGGCTGGGAGAAAATGAGATGCACAATGATTAGCGGTGGATCCAAAATTCGATTTTAGGATTGATGTTAATTAGCGTGAAAGATGTCTGAAAATTTGGGATCGGAAGGTCGGGGATTGGATTTCTTGGGTCAGTGATCATGATGTCAGTCACTGAATTGTCAGGTCCAGACGTCATAATTTGCAGACTGCCGTGACATAGCTGACAAATTCCTGAGTGTGGTGTTGAACAACATCCAAGAAACAAAGCATTGTTGAAACAGATCCGGAACTACTTGACCGCAGTTCTCGCTACGTTTTAGAACCTAGTATCTAGGCTGTACATGACGTCACATTTGACATTCGTGACGTGAAACTCCGATGACGTCATACCGTTAACATCTTGGTAACGATATCGAGAACAGAAAACGTCGATATTTATGTTGTCTCCTAGTGTGCAGGATGAAGAGAGGTGAAGAAGATATGGCTGATGCCGAAGAACTGTTCACTCACGTGAAAGAGATGAACGCTTTGGCTCACTTCGCGAGATGTCAGGCCCAAGAGGCAGACATGCGGGCGAACCATGCGGTCAACATGGCGGACCGGGCGGCCGGGGAAGCGGAAGCGGTGCGACAGATCGCCCTCAGCCTGACAAAGACGGCCAGGTCCGTTGCCAAGATGTCCCTTGAACACATAAAACATATGAACTCGGTTGAGGATAGGTGTTTCAAACAAAGCGGCATAATACATCCGGCGGGGGATCTCAAGAAGTTTCGCGAAAAGAACAAAACCCCGTCTCCATGCAAACTGGAAAAATCGTGGACCCTTTCATCCATCTCCGAAGACTCAGTATCTCCGAAAGCCGTTGATGAGCCACAACAAGGAAACAACAGCTTGTCCGAAGACGCGAGAGGTACGCTGGGGAACATGGGAGACAACAGTCCTCCCCCGCCTCACGTCTGTGACAGCCTGGAACCCGAGTTTGTGGACACATGCGACCCGAGGCTTCTTGAGGATGCCTCGCAAACACAGTCGTCACGTCGTTCAGATGCACAGGGCTGCACTGAGATGATTCCCGAAGAAGAAGAGTGTGAGAATCTGGATTGCGAGCAAACTCTCCCCGTTGTGTTTTGGGACTCATACGAGAGAGCGCGCCGATGCGTCCATCGCAAAGTCCAGAAGAAGTTTCGAAGTCTTCGGGGTGCGCGTGGTGAGCAAGATGTTTCGGTGGGAGAGGAAGTCATCGAGGAGGAGAGGGAGAAAGATGGGAGCTGAAGGGCGAGAGGGAGGTGTCTGAGAAAGGGGAGAAGGTTCAGGAGAAGCAGAAGAAACAGTGTGTCCGAGGATGAAGACGAGGTTCTGAAAGAATTAACTTCCACGTCTGTCTCCCTTTTCAAAATATCAGACTTCAAGGACATATCAGGACCAGATATTTGACGTTTAACTGGGTCTGTTGCCACGTCCCTTTAACACAAATAACACGGTTCCATTCTCCACAGGGAGACCATATGTGGAGCTCATTTCTGGTGTCCCCGACGTGATATTGCTGGAATCTTGACAAAAGCTCAACACACTAACTCACTTACTGAAGAATATATGCCTTCTTAGCATCTGTTACACGCACGCACGCACGCACGCACGCACACGCATGCACGCACGCATTTACACACTGCCTGCGCCAACGCAAGACAAGATCTTCATTGTGATCATAAATCATTTTCTGGATCTTCTCTGGATCCGCCAATGGATGTATTCTCTCACAGTTCTTGTACCTGATGTGCGTCGGTGCATGCTTGCGAATTAACTCAGGGGCTCCATGCAGTCCAAAATACAAAGATACTAGTATTGTGTGTCTGTAATCTATGTTGTCACTGAAAGCTACAGGTTTTGTATCTGGTTGTTTGTTTGTTAGATGCATTTTGTAATTAGTGTGAACATTGGACTCTTTCATTGTGATACTTCCTGATCCAAATGATCTACATGTACGTTGTGTCACGCAACCACTGTAAGCTGGATCGAAGCTCCTTTGTGGACGCTACCTTGCGTATATTGCCAATATGTGGGAGAAGGACGATCTTAGCAGCCACAGGTGCCTTTCAGTGTAGCCCCTAAATCCGATATAGGGCTTGTTTATGTTTTGTACTTTGATATTTGAATAAGTGTCAATCTTGATTACTGAAGTGCGGTGGTATTTCCTGACCCAACAGTCTAATGTGATGATACCATATCCATTCAGCCCTCTGTGGGCCACATTGCTATTGTCTATGTCATTATTATGCCACCTATGTTATCCCTCGTCTTGTGGAGACAGTATAGCTTTACACCGATTTTAGCAATACTCCACCAATATCACGGAGGGGGACACCAATAAAGGACTTCACATATTATGCACGTGGGGAATCAAACCTGGTCTTCGGCGTGGCTGCGAACGCTCTAACCATTGGGTTAATCACTACCCCGTCATGTTGAGTGTCACACTAGATTAAGATTACCAAAAGACCTTAACAGTTGTCTTGATACCCTTTCTGGCCCATGCCATGGAGAAGTTAAACATCTTTATAATCCACAGGAGATATCACTTGTGACAGTTCATGTATCTCCAACGTTTTGACAATAGATTTTGCACAATGTGTTGAGAATGACATCACATCATGACCACAATCTTATGACATTGCTGCACTGCAAGGCTAATAATGGTGATGTAAATTTTTCATTGCCAACTAATGAAGAATGGTTGATTGAATGATTGATGATAAACAGAGAGAGATTCGAAAAATCTGGGCCCTGGGTTAGAATAATCTTCAGTAGTGAGTGAGTTGTTTGGTCGCTTTTAACAATAATCCAGCAATATCATGACAGCGGACACCAGATTTGGGCTTCACACATTGTACCCATATGGGTAATGAAACCCAGGCCTTCCACATGAGGAGCAAACGCCTTAACCACTGAGCCACTCCACCATCCCTGTATCTCCCGCAAGTCTTGCATGTCATAAGCGGCGAGTAATGGGACAAGGTGGTCAGGCTTGCTGACTTGGTTGACCACGTCACTGTATCCAAATGTGCATGCATGTGTGCATGCGAGCAAGTTGTGGGTAAGTTCATTTTAGAATCAGCTCGGGATGTATGTGCACAAGTGTGTGTGACCATGGATTCTGAGTGACAACAAAACAGAGGCACATTAAATCTACAGTTTTTTCACAAGCCTACCATATCCAACAGAGTAAACAGAAAACCAAGACGCATAATGTACCAGCAGTGCATGCTAATGGATAATCAAAACATTACCTACACAGTTCCTTGTGTAATTTTACCCAAATTGATTCTGCTGTTTGCATTGCGAAAATGAAATGTCTGTACGCCTGCTTGATCCAGTCTGCATAATTTGCTCATGAATATCTGTATACTTGCAATCATATTACAAATGATTTGCATCAATGAACATGCATTAGGTCAACATATGTCACTGAATAAAAATTATGTTGATAATTGCTGTTATTGAGAGTTTGATACATTGTGTTCATCCAAGGCTCGAACTGGCATTTACCAACAACAAACAAAACAAAAAATACAAACACAGGTAATATTAAAGATCACATTCACCTCCCTTTTGGTGAAGGTTTATTTTCCAGATGTCTTTTACATCAACAGATGTTTGCCATGGTTTCAAAAAAATCTTTACAAGATTCATGACATGCTTCTCCTGCAACTACAGCCATTTTGAATTTGAACAAAGAAAACCCAGAATATATCTGACAGCTGTAGTATTATGAGGGTTGCTGGTTGAAGGTGATGACCATGTTTGTCTTGATCATCTTGTCTGTGATAGTTGAAATGTATCAGCTGTGACTGGCTTAAACTGCACAGGGACTAGCTGTTTCTTGTTCAAACTGCACTGTGACTGGATGTTTCACGTTCACCCTGCACTGTGATTGGGTCAAAAGCTACCGTTGTATGAAAATGCTGAGATCCGGCATGTAGCGATAGGGCTTCTTCCTGTTGGGACCTCTGTGAAATAATAAAGGCAATATATGTAATTCATAAACCTGCAGTCACTGCAAGTTTGACAATCTAACCATGTTCAGATGAGGTTCCCTGCCATATCTGACTGCAGATATCTAGGGTGCTGAAATAATTGAAAGTTTACGCCGAAAGTGAAGTCAAATCAAAATCCTGCTTTACACATTGAAAGTCACCATGAATTCTGGCCGAATTGGCCACACAGAGTTATCTAGTAGCTATATCAGAGGTATTTTAAATCAGGTTTCACATACTGAAAAACAGGCACAGAAAGCAATCATCCCCTGGAACCAAATGCCAGGAGATATTTGTTTCTTGTGCCTATTTCAAACATGTGTTATAAAATACCACTGATGTAGCTATGAGTAGTGATAGGCAGTCAGTGTTTAAGAAATATAGTTCAGGGCAAAAGTGTGCTTTATTACACTATACATGGTGGTAGAATGAACTGTATTTCTTTTCTAAGATGCCGTATTTAATAATTTCTAAGTCTAATTTTATTAAAATCTAAATATTTTAGATATTTAAATACTTACCTTACCATAGGTCTTATGCATATTACCTCAAGCTTCGCTAGTAGAGATCAGACAGACGTTGATTCGCCATTCCCTGAATGGCTACCTCGTATAATCTACGGATGTAGTCACGGAAGTGACGTGATCTCCCTACTCGCGGGAAAGCGAGCCATCCCAAAATTCACTTTTACTGGCAGCAGGAAAGAAAGGTCCGATGAGTCCAAAGTGGGGAGGAGCATCCAGCGTTGGGAGGGAGTCACCGCCCTATGGTAAGGTAAGTATTTAAATATCTAAAATATTTAGATTTTAATAAATTTTTAACTTACCTTACCATAGGTCTTATGCATATGGCTTCGACAGAGAGGACGGTGGTGTGGACTCCGGAGGACCTTCACATCTTCAGCAGACCAAGCACATGCACAGGAGACCCGGGAGACCAATGCCAACGTCACAGGGCAAACCTGGAAACAGGACAAAGGATAACCCAAGGGAACTCCAAAGAGAAACCGACGCACCCAGAGGGTGAGGTTAATCTTAAGACCAAAGGTAAGAACAACACAATTACCTAATGGGCGGAAGGCTGGGTGAGTTGCTGTGCAACCACCAACGGGCCAAAAGACTGAAGCCCCTCCATGTCCTCGACAGCCAAGTCCCTCAGGTAGTGTGAGGCAAAAACGGTGGACGACTTCCAAAAACAACCCTCCATAATCCGTGGCACCGTACAGTTCCTGTGGAGGGCCATAGTGGACGCCAGGGCTCTAATTTCATGGGGGTTGTTCGCCGTCGGATGGGGGAGTTTCTTGGCATCGTACGCCGCCAGGATAGTCGCACGAAGCCACAGAGCAATAGTGTTTCTATTAACTTCCCCCTTGCACGATGAAGAAAAAGGGATAAACAGTCTCTTTCGGGAATGTCTCTTCAAGGCAGACCTCTGGATGTAATATCTAAGGGCCCTGACTGGACACAGGAACTCCTCCTCCGTATCATGTCGTCCGAGGATGGTCGATAAAGGCGGGATGGAGAACCGTCTATCTGGTTGCCCGGGAAGCTGATTCTTGGCAATGAAGTCCCACAGCAATCCCAAGTGGACTCGACCATGCCTAGCTTGTTCAAAACGCACTTGTGTGACATCCAGGGCATGAATCTCACTAACTCTAGCTGCCGTAGCTAGGGCAAGTAAGAAGACCGTCTTCCTGGACAACAGCTCGAAGGAAGCATCCTCTAGGGGCTCATATGGGGAGCCTCTCAAGTGTTGCAAAACAACATTCAGATCCCAAGCTGGAGGGCGGAACTTGACCTTCTGGTCCTCCAACTTGAACGCCTTCAGCAGGGCAACCAGTTCTGGAACTTTAGAAATCTGACGATCCGTCTTGACCGCCAAGACGGAGTTCAATGCTGACAAGTAGGTACCCAACGTACTCCCTTTGAGATGCTTGGAATTACGTAGAAACATCAAAAAATTCGCCACGAACTGTGGGGAAGCTGTCATGGGATCCTGTGATCTCTGAGCACAAAAGCTTTCAAATGAGCGCCACTTGTCATCATAGAGGGATCTGGTGGATGTCCGATGAGCTCGGGTTATGGCATTCGCCACATGCAAGGAATAGCCTTTCGCCCTTAATGCCTTCTGTAAATGGTCCAGCCGTGCAGATGGAATCTCAGCGGATCTGGATGGAGTTGTTGGCTGTGCGGATGACGAAGGAGGTGTGGCCAATCTGGAAGCTGAACCGGATCTCCGCTGACGAGGCGTCGCAGATCGGGGAACCACGGTCTGGCTGGCCACCAGGGCGCGACCAAAAGCAGTCTCAGGTTCTGTGTCTGCTTGATCTTGCCAATCACTTCTGGGAGAAGAACGGGTGGTGGAAAAGCGTACGCGTCTAGACCCTCCCACGACAGAGATAGAGCGTCGACTGCCCAAGCCTGTGGATCCGGTACGGGAGACACGTAAGTTGGTAGCTGATGGTTGAAGCTGGTGGCGAAGAGGTCCACCAAGGGTCTCCCGTGGCGAAGGCAAATCTGACGAAACACGTCTGGATGAAGCATCCATTCCGTCGGTGAAGGTCTGCCTGGGCGCGACAACGCGTCTGCCAGAATGTTCTTGCAGCCGGGTATGTGTCGAACCCTGATTGTGATCCTGTTGCTGTCTAGCAGATCTGCTAACACGAACATCTGGTCTAGAAGTTGCTTGGACCTGGTCGTGCCCTGATTCCGGATAACCCAGACGACTGTGGAGTTGTCCGACGCCACCAGGAGCTTGGTGTTGGACAAAATCGGTAGCCAGCGGCGAACTGCTAGAATGACGGCTTGCAATTCCAGGTTGTTGATGTGCCACAACCTTTCGGCGTCGGACCACAGCCCTGAGGTCGTTCGGCCCGCCAGATGGGCGCCCCACCCTAGTAGAGACGCATCCACGAACAACTCGTGGTCGTGACTGGAGTCTTCCAAACAGACGCCGACGCAGACATTCGATTCTACCATCCACCACCGGAGATACTGATGTAGATGTGGAGGTAGAAGAACCCGTGACTTGAGGTCGTTCATCTGGATGAATGGTGACAGAAACCTCTGTAAGGGCCGTAGCATAAGGCGCCCTCTGAGAGTAAGATCCTGCGCCGATGTCAAAAGACCCAACAGAGACTGCCACTCTCTGAGGGTCATGGGTTGAGAGAGACCTCGATCCGCAAACGCCAGAATCTTTAGCCATCGATCTGGAGGGACCCTGACAAGATTGTCTTTTGTTAAAAATAATCCCCCGATGAAGGTCAGTTCTTGAGTTGGTTCCAGATGTGACTTGTTGGTGTTGACCATCCAACCCAGTTGATGCAGCAGGCGGGTGGAGAAGTCCAAGTGTTTGCGTAGCAGTAGAGGACTGCCGTGGTTGAGAAGGCAGTCGTCTATGTATGGATCGAAGTCCACTCCCCTTAGATGAAGAAACCTGGTAACCGGAAGCGTGATGCGTGTGAAAAGCCACGGGGCCGTAGAAATGCCAAACGGAAGCACCCTCCACTGGTAATGTATTCCGTTGAAGACGAACCTCAGGTACTTCCTGTGACGCGGATGTATGGGAACATGTAGGTAAGCGTCCTGTAGGTCCAGACTGGCTAGCCAAGCCCCGGGAGACAATTTGGCTCGAATCTGCTCTAGGGACGTCATTCGGAAATGAGGAGGGTCGGCCAGATACTGTCTGTTGAAGACCGCCATGTTGTGAATCATGCGCATCTTGTCGGAATCTTTCTTTGGCACCAGGAAGATGGGTGAGTAGAACCCCGGGGAGCGGTGGGGTTCCAGCACTGTCTCTATGGCTCTCTTGGATAACAGAATGTCGATATTGGACTCTAGGAGAGCTAGTTGGTGTTGAGGATATATCCGCGACTGGGGAGTAGATGTCAGCGGTGGAGTCTCGACCAATGGTAGTTTGTAGCCGGACTTCAGAATCTTGCTTACAAACGGATCCTCTAGGAATGACCAGTTGGGCCAGAAGATCCCTAGTCTCCCACCTACTGGAGTCGGATGGACAGGTACGACTGGGGGTGGGAGGTCCCAGTCGGAGACATCCACGGCTTCAGCGACCAGAGTAGGGGCGCTTGCCTCTGCCTCGCCCTGGCATCGAGGGGGTGTCCCGGCTGCGCTCCTGGGGCTTCCGCTGAGTGTCATTATCCTTGGTGCGGCCCCGTCCCCTCCCAAAGGAGGAGCGGATGGATTCCCTCCTGGGAATATAGCGCTTCTTTCCACTTCCTCTGGCTCTGCCACGAAAGGCAGAACCAAGCGCCTCAAAGGTAGACAGCGCGACTTCAGTGTTCGTTAATTCCGCGTGCGACTTGTAAATATCTGGAATCTTGTCGGCGAACAGAAACTTGGAAGTGAAGGGAGCCCGAAGTAATTGGCGCATAAATTCCTCCTGCCAATTACATGTATCCAGGAAGCCGGAGCGGCGAACCGAAGTTGTCATAGCCAACGCTGCACGTAAGTGACCGAGTAAGTCATGAAGAACTTTGCCCTGCCACTGGAAGATCGTCGTGAGATGATCCACCCTGGAGGCGTTGTCTTCTGATAGGTCTGCTGCAGCCGCTGAAGTAGCTGAGGCTAACGCCGAAATGGGTTTAAGCATACGCTTGAGTTCCGTGTCAATAGCTGCTAATTTGGAGTCCTGCACTTTATAAGCTGAGAGTGAAGAACTTGACAAGCGCTTGAGTGAGTCGTCCTGGGCTGCACCATTATCTGTGAAGTCTAGGCTGTGGATCTTGTAATCCGACTTCCTTGACTTAGACGCCTTGATCGTAGGATTCAGAGACAGCTTGGCAAAATCCTCGTCCAGGAGAGACACTGCCTCCGCCACCATAGGATGAGGTGGAATTAGTAGTTCCGGGGACAAACGGATGGACGCCGGATTATTAGGATCGACTGACGGAGAAGGACAGTCAGGTAGCCTGTCAGCAATCCACTCAAACACTGCCGATAGTGGTAGATAGGTGCCATCATCCTCGCCTACACCTGCCTCTTCTTCATAGTCAGGGCAGAAGTGTTGCTCCTCCAAATCTTCCCAAGAGACTGAAGTCGATTCCCGCCGCTGGGTGGAAGAGGTAGAAGGCGTCCGAGTAGAAGAATCCTTCAGTGAAACTCGCGAGGCCTCTGGTGAACGTGAACGCCGGGTTCTGGAAGAGCGCCGAGGAGATCTGGATCGCGAACGGAAGCGCCGTCGTCTAGGAGAGCGTGAGCATGAGCGCGAGCGCCGGCGCCGACTACGGTGAGGAGAACGGGAGCGCCGATTCCTCGGAGATCTGGACCATGATCTGCGTCTCGAGCGCTCAGCTTCTAAGCGCCGAGCGCGCTCCTCGTCTAGCTGACGTTGTAGCACCTCTTCTCTAGATAGCGTGTGAGAGATCCTGGGGATCCGGTAAGGCGCTGGCGGAGGCACAGGAGCCGGCGTCTGAACAAGCGCTGGCGTAGGTATAGGTGCTGGTATTGGAACCAGTGAAGGTGTCCCCATCAAGGCTGTAGACGCTGACGTGGGCATAGGCGCTGACGTAGGTGTCGGTGCTGGCATAGGCGTAGGCGTTGACGTTGAAATTAGTTCGGGAATCAAGGCAGGCGCTGACATGGGCGCTGGCACAGTAGCTGAGGTCGGCGCTGGCTCTCTAGTAGAAGTGCTGGGCGTCAGGAGAGACCGTAATAGCCTCTGAACTTCTGGGTGCGCTAAGGCGTCCGGACGGGATAAGTCAACAAAGGCGTCCGAGCGAAGTGGCTCCGGAGACGATCGAACCGGCGTCGTAGATGAGCGCTCCAAACCAGACGTCGGCGTTGGTGCTGTAAAGGTAGGCAGCTCCGGGTCATCCTGTAAAGAACCTAAAGAAGAAGCTGGGGAAGACATTCTCCTCTTCCGCTGAGTAAACCTCTTTCTACGGACAGCTAAAAAGGTCTTGAAATCCGCCACAGAAAGACTAGTACAATGCTGACAGCGGCTGTCAAGGGAACAGGTCTGCGATGCACAATCCGGACACCAGGGGTGGGGATCCTTGGCTGACTTCTGCCCCTTGCAGACAGTACAAAACTGCCGAGTCATACACAGTTAACTGCAACAGATAAAAACATACCCGAAGCGTGAAATAAAACAATAACGCTAGAGGTAGAAACGAAAAACACCCCTACATAAAAAATGCAGCAAAAGCGCACCCCCAACCTAAAGTGGGTACGCCTGTAAGCTCGCGACAGCGACGGCTAGCAACCAACATGGCTACCTGTGAAACATGCCACGTGGGACAAAAAAACACATGAAAAACGGCAAAAATCGGGAGGAAATACCATACAAAATAGCAGAACAGATGGAGGAAGTATTCCTGACGGAATAAAGAACCTCCAAGGCCGCCATGACACCTCACAAACAACGCAGGAAAACCCACATCGAAGTGAGAAAAAAAAGAAACATTTACAACACGAGGTAGCAAGGTAAGTGAAGTTAAATTCAATTTAACTAACCACACACCTAGGGAAACAAGACATACCTACCTGTTGAACGACAACTTTATTCAACACAATAGAAAACTCCGAGCGAAACAAACACGTCTGATCAGACGAACGCTAGAAGTAAAAGTGAATTTTGGGATGGCTCGCTTTCCCGCGAGTAGGGAGATCACGTCACTTCCGTGACTACATCCGTAGATTATACGAGGTAGCCATTCAGGGAATGGCGAATCAACGTCTGTCTGATCTCTACTAGCGAAGCTTGAGGTAATATGCATAAGACCTATGGTAAGGTAAGTTAAAAATTTGATTAATCTATGGCAGAAAACAAACGACAGTGTCTGTGACCTAAATTAAGAATTCTCGCACAGCCCCCTACGTTAAGACAAATGTTACTAGATAAACAAATGATGAACAGTTTGGTGACGGACTATGTTCGGGTTAAATATCTTCTCTACATCATTTTAATTACATCTATGATTCTCTTAAACCATACAAGGCAATATGACCGTCTCATTTCTACTACCCACGAAAGTTTAGATCAGTACATTCAGCTGAAGCTGACTAGTCATGCTGCATTCCACGATTGCATTGTGGGAATGTAAACATTGCAAACATTACTGTGTCTGTAAAATTTTTAGTCGGACTATGAGACATTTTATCCTTTGGAAACCATAAACGTAATGTTGCCATCAGTGATGTTAGCTGCGTGATTCAACTGCAAACCAAGAAACGGGATGCGATGAAGCAGTTTACTGTGGGAGGCTTTATGAGGCGATAGCAACTGACATCCGTCGTGACGTCAGTTACATTGTGCCGTAATGCAAAAAACGTTCAGTTACGAGGGGACAGACTGGAATGGCGCAGTGACATCAACACATTGTGACGTAATGCAAAAAGTGCACATTATCGTCTGATAAAGTATTGTTGGCACCTTTGATCTTTCACCGAAGCATCTTAGAAGTTAACATCTAACATCAAATATATCGTCTGGCTGACGAGGCAAACAAAATCTTGCTTGGGTGTACAGGGAAACACATGTCCCCAAACCCCTATTTTACCATGAGATGAGGTGGTGGGGGGAAAGAGAGGAGAGGAGAGGGGGAAAAATACCTGGCCCTACCACATTCAGTATCTCACTTCACTTGGTGAACAACTGACTTATATCTTGCTTGGCTTGATCCACCCACCTGTCCCCTAGCCCCTAGTTATCTCACCTGGATGTCAAAGGAAACAGCCCCCATCAGACTTAATATCTCACCTGTCTGCTCATGGAACACCTGTTCCAGCCTCACTTAATATGGAACACCTGTTCCAGCCTCACTTAATATTTCACCAGTTCCTGTCTGTTCAGAGAAACATCTGTCAAAGAACCTCTATCCCATCATAGTATCTCACCTGGCAGTCCGGGGGAACACCTTTTCCTTGGGGATCTCCACAGGTGAGGACACATCATGTGACTCTGTCTCCAGATAGACGTCAAAACACATGAGGAGACGCTGTAGTTGATTGGACAACAGCTGACCTTGAGATTTTCTCCCTGCCAACTCCTCGTAGTGGATGTTGACCTCCTCCTCCAGCTCCTGGACACAAACAGGGGTGAGTGAGTGAGTAACTGACATGGGTGGGTTGATGGGTGAGCTACATACAGTGTTCCCAGAAATTATTGAGAAAATCTTTGTTTTTTTTCTAATGATGCTAAGATTGGAAAAAGGGCTTTCACTATGCACTAAGCATACTAAATAAGGGAGACAACTCTTGAAGGCTTAGAAGGCAGCTCATTACGTCAAGAGTTATCTCCCTTGTCTGAACAGACGGCTTCCTGTGTTGACATGGCAGAATTTACAGCAAAAGAGAAAAGAAAGCTCATTCTAGATGATTTTGAAAGGGGTGAGGGTGATGCTAAAGTGTTAGCTTGTAGACATGGTATTCCTCTGTCTACAGTATACAGAACTTTGAAGAATATTCAAACAGGAACCGGGATAGAGCACAAAGCAGGGGCAGGTCGGCCTAGGAAATTCAGTGTTGTGGATCAGACTTGGGCAGATTGTGAATAGGGGCAAATTGAAAAGTGTTGAGAACATCAGAAATGAAATGATTAGCAGAGGAAGTCCTCAGGTATGCAATGAAACAGTTAGACAGGAATTACAGAGACTTAATTGGGTGAAAAAACGTGGAATTCCCTCGCCGTTGATGAAAGATGCACAAAAGGAAAAACGTTTAAACTGGTGTCGGGCTCATGAAAATCAAGATTGGGATAATGTTTTCTTTTCGGATGAAAGTTCTGTTTGGCTTTTCCCTAATTGTGTGAAAATTTGGACCAAAGATACTGTCAAACCTATCTACCAGCGACCAAAACATAGCCCGAAGTTTCACATGTGGGGTGGCATATCGGATCGCGGAGTGATGCCATTGTGTGTTTTCACGGGAAACTTGACAAAAGAAAGATACGCTGACATTCTAAATGGTCACCTTCTTCCGACAGCACAAACACTGTATGAAGATGATTGGATTTTCCCGCATGATAATGACCCAAAACACACTGCGCGCTACACAAAACAGTGGTTGTCGGGCGAAAATGTTCAAGTTTTAGACTGGCCCAGTTACAGCCCAGACCTAAACCCAATTGAGAATGTGTGGGGAGTCATGAAGGACAGAATAAACCAAAAGGGACTGAGAAATATTGAAGATATGAAGGCCGAGGTGGTCCAATATTGGGATACCCTGTCACACGCTTACCT
This sequence comes from Haliotis asinina, assembly GCF_037392515.1. NCBI lineage: Eukaryota > Metazoa > Mollusca > Gastropoda > Lepetellida > Haliotidae > Haliotis > Haliotis asinina. The sequence continues at coordinate 91,128,043 of NC_090280.1, forward strand.
ACAAACTTTGATGGGTAGTGTGCCTAGGCGTATTCAGGCATGCATTGCTGAGCGAGGAGGTCTAACAAAGTACTAAAACAAGACTGAGACTGTAAAAGGATGATGTTTTAACATGTAAAACGCCAGAAGTTAATAAACGTAATGAGTTACATGACGCAACATGATTCTCAATAATTTCTGGGAATACTATATAAGGTTGGATGATTATCTAGTCTGTGATTCAGAGGGTGAAAAACTTGCTTTTGGTGGGTGGATAAGTTGGAGGGAGTTATTTTGTGTGTTGAGGTGGAGGATACGAGACTCAGTGACTGGGTTCAAGTAGAGGATGAGATTGGGTGAGTAAGTTGTAATGCTGGGATTAGATTTTTTATTATTAGATAATTCAAAGATGAAGATAGTGGAAGTGTGGGAATCTTTATAATTAATGCAATTACACAACAGTAACAGTATCTGCAAGATAATGTTGGAAGTCTGAAAACTTTGTTTTTTGTCACACACTGAGACCTGTCACACACCCTAAGAGCTGTCATACTCACACACTGAGACCTGTTACACATCCTGGGACCTGTCACACATCCTGGGGCGAGTCACACACCCTGGCACCTGGCACACACACCCTGGGACTTGTCACACACGCTGGGAACTGTCATGAATCCTGGGACAAATCACACACACTGGCACCTGTCACACACCATTGGAACTGTTTTAGACACTGAGTCCTGTCACACACAGTGGAACCCATCAAACATACTGGGACCTATGACACACACACACTGGGACCTATCACACACTCTTGGACCTATCACAGACACTGGGACCTGTCACATACCCTTGGTCACATGCCCTGGGACCTGTCACACACTGGGACCTCTCATACACACTGAGACCTGTCACAAACCCTGGGACCAGTCAAACACATATTGGGACCTGTCAAACACCCTGGGTCCTGTCACACCGCTTTGTCTTGTCATACACACAGGGACCTGTCACACACACTTGGACTTGTCATGCAACCTAGGACATGTTATACACTCTAGGACTTGTCACACACCCTGGGATGTCACATCCCTTTGTCTAGTTCTACACACAGGGACCTGTCACACAGACTGGGACCTGTCATGCAACCTAGGACCTGTCATACACTCTAGAACTTGTAACATACCCTGGGACCTGTCATACAACCATGGACCTGTCACACACAGGATGGCACTGCTACATGTGCATGAGGCCATTTCCCGTTGATTATAATATCACCTTCACATGAATATCGTTTCCAGCATTGCGATCTGTCTGCCAAGTGATGTTGACAACAAACATGGGTGCCACTGCAGGGTAGTCAGGCGTGATGATCACTTGCGATGTCAATTTGGCTGCAAACATTGTACAATAAATGTTAAAACAATCAAAAGACAACAAAATCAAAACCTTAAATACTAGACAGCAGAACATTCTAACAGATGACCTGCAAAAAACCCTGTTTTTGACCACATAATCAAAGGATCCTGCCATGGTAAAGGGAAACAACTACATCTACACAATTATAAAGGATAGCAAGATCACTGCAAGCTATACCAGGTGCAAAGAGAGTTAGATAAAAGAATAAGATACATTATCATGTCAATCATTTCATAAGGAAACTATACAAATACTCACTGCCAGTATCCATAGATAAATTTCCAAGCACAGATTATCAATATGTGCCTCTTAAACAGCAAGCATAGGTTACTGTGGGCCATTTCTAATTTGACTTCTACAAGGGGTGATCATCAGTGTGAATATTCCCAAAAGTAGATAATAAAAAGCACCATGCACCTGATCCTCGTTCCATGGTCAGGGTGAAGAACATGTCAGTCTCACGAGCCATGTCTGAAGAAATTGCCGACTGAGTGTATGGCAGGGAGGCAAAGTCATCGTAAGTGGACCGTTGCCATGACGTCAAATGGGACAGAATTTTGGCTGGAAAGTTCTTCAAGACATCACCGCTGACTGGGATAGAGTTCCGCTCTGATGAAGAAAATACAAAATGACTCATACTACATAGTGGAAGAGAATAACTGCTGATTGACTTCATTTGTTTGTTGGTGTCTCAAATTCTTTTGGACAATTACTTTAACAAGAACAGACTACAAAACCAATTGTATGGCTCCTCGGTTTAGAAATAAGGGCTGTTATGATTCAAATTGTCATAATAAGGACAAGAAATCAAACCTCATTTACTTGAAACCGAACCAGTGCTCATTTGATGAGACCTTTAAGGGAGAGTTTGTCAGCTGGCTTATTTGCTTGTATCATGTGGCTCACTCGTCAATATTCATGGTAATATGAAGGTTGTCTTGAGCTGAGAATCATGAACGCTGATCCAGAATCTTTCATACAATAGTATGCATCACTTTTGCTGACTGTAATATGCTGTTAAATGTTTTACGACAATTCATGACCAATTCTAACCACAGACTTCATGCTGGAGACAGGTACTGCATTGAAACGAAATGTCTGATTTTAGTAATACTTGATCTAGGCATAAAGTTAAGCTGGACATCTACAAACAGCAAGGCACAAACAAATCCAGCCCCAGGAAGATAATCTGGCACTCACCAAGTGATGCTAGCTGTTGCAGAAGTGACAAACGAGACTTGATCCGCCGTCGGAGTTTCTTGATGGTTTGCTGCATGTAACTGGCACTTACAGAACTCTTGGCCTTCTCCAAGCCATTGTCTCCGAGGAACTGCAGTCCCCCCAGCCACTGTGCCCACATGTACGGCCGCCCCACTTCACACAGGTACTCACTGAACTCATGCATCCTGCAACAATATCAGTGAGTGATGAATATAAGGATAAAGCCATTGTGCATACATGTACGGCCGCCCCACTTCACACAGGTACTCACTGAACTCATGCATCCTTTAATAGCCAGCTATTGAGTCAGTGTTCACGTTTCCCAACCATAAGCACAAGTTTGATGCTAATATACCAAGAATTCTAATTCAACATAGTATATAACACGACTTCTGATTGGTCAGTGCCATAACTTTCTCACTGTATAATCAGCATATACGGTTGCAGTTTGAAAACTGACTCACCAAAACCTTTGAATGTATCCCTACACTATTGGGGCAATGCTGTTTTTCCAGACAGTCATTTGCCGAAGTCCTAGGTCAATTAACTCACCTATCCTGCAAAAAATAGATGGAATCGGTGATTGTGGGAACCAAACCAAGGTTTCAGTGAATCACCACTGACCACCTTCTGTCCTTCTCCTGTGACTAGCTGACGTTAAAAATGTTTCTTCATCTGTTACCCATGTTATTATTTCTAGTAACTTACCCTTGTTTAACCAGTTCATACTGGTTAGCCTGGTTAGGAGTTGTGTTGCCATGGTCACCAGGGTAGAGTTCATTCAAGATGGAGTCCAGAGACAGAAGGTCCCTGAAGATATAGAAGAACGACTTTGTAGGCTAGATTCTTGGACTACAACAGTTGTGAGATATCATGAATAGTGGACCATAATGGATTGTTAGATTTTCACACCTGTCTGCTTACCTAACAAACACACTTCCTCAAATTGTTTCACTGGGCAGACAAACATTAACATATCTAGTTTGGTTTCATTCAATGATGTTGTATATCAATTCATAACCCTTTATGCAGATAAGATCCATCAATTAAGGTCAACAGATGCCCTAGATGACAATATTAAGTGTAAGTGAGTTTGTTTGTTTAGCACTTCCAGCTATATGGCAGCAGTCTGTAAATAATCAAGTCTGGACCAGGCAATCCGGTGATTGACAGCACAAGCATCAATCCACACAAATGGGATACGATGACATATGTCAACAAAGTCAGCAAGCCTGACCACCCGATCACCTCTTACAACAAGCATGGGTTACTGAAGACCAGTTCTAAAGTACGTCTTCACAGGTAAGAGTAAGAAACACATCTGTGGATAGTGAATTGACAGTCATCAGTTGTTGGTGAACATAACAGCCAGTTAATGGCTAGTCGAGAGTTATCAATTCCTTTCATGGTTGTGGTTGCTAGTGAACAGCCGGGAAATGTTACTAGTGGTAGCAACAGTATTGAAAGAGCTACAAACCAGTAATCACTGTGAAGAGCTTGCAGACTGAAACCATCTCAGTCCACTGGGTCCAACCCAGGTAATGAGTTTAGTGACACCAGTCTTGTATGAAATAAGAGCCAGTCATATGTCTGTCTTACCCTCCTGAGATAGAGTTTGTGATGGTGTCTGGACCACAGTTGACCTTGACATTGACAGTGATGATCTGGAGGACCAGGAGGTAGTGGAAGGTCAGGTGGAGGCTGCTGCCATCTGGTGGAAGAAAAGGAAAGTTATACTGGCGGCTCCTATTCTTGCGGTACTTACGAATATCAGCTGAAAAAATGATATAAACAGTTCTTTTCATATGTATGCTTGTTGTTTTTAAATGAAGAGATCCCCCCTCTAACATCTGCATCTATCAACTGCTTGATCCATGAAGGGTATTATCTCACTTGAACTCGATGAAAAACATGGTCGTCCACCGCTGACTTTTCGAGGCGTCTCCTATTCTTGCGGTACAACGGGAAAGTAACGTTAATAGGTGTAAGGAAGGGGAATCTTATTGGGAAGGGCAGGGAAAAGTAACAATTTTTCCAAGTTGGTTAAAACTCACGAATATTCATTATGTCTATTCAATGATGTAAACAACCGCTAAGTATCACGCATCGGCAACCTCGGCAGAAAAAATGTTTACCGCGAGAATAGGAAACCCGCGAGAATAGGAGAACGCCCTATAACAGGTATATCAACTGACAACCCCTTACAGCAACACCACATATGCACAGGAGCTGGTGAGTGTCATTATCATATGGTCTAGTGTATTTTAGCTATTTAGCTGTAGATTATAATCACTGACTTCAGGGAGACATTTTATGTCTGAAAACTGATTATACTGGAGGATTTAAATGACTCTCACATGTTTCTGCATCTGTTTTTTTTTTATTTAATGTTTTTTTATGCTGAAACAAACTAAGTTGTGTCTAATCTTTATACTCTTTCCAGCATGTTAATCTGTGGTATATGACACCAACATACAATCCACCAACAAACTCTCATTCTAATATCTACTCTCCACACTCTATACCCCATGTATGTACTGTGTGAGATGCAGGCTGTAAATCCACAAACCTCTAGTTGTGACATCTAGTATAACCGACAGTGGATGTTTGCGGAGAACTTTGGCCTTCTTGTCTGTCTGCCTCGCTTCCACTGTCTTCCTCCGCCGCTTCTGCAACATCAACCACTATGTTAATATCAAACAGTTTGATGGACAAACATGCATTTGCACGTAAGGTTCATGTGACCTGGACTAAGGGTATGGAAGTGATCTGAACTTTGGCACCATCATCATCATCATGACAAATGCATTTTCATGTGGTCATAAAGCAATATATGGTGGCAGTCTGGACTAGTGATCTACAGCATCAGCATCGATGTACGCAAATGGGATACAGTGTCATGTGTCCTCAGAGTCAAGCTGAACTTTTTATGTAGCTGACTTTGAATATTCAAAACTCACCGATTTAGATGTCTCCTGCTCTTCTTGGTCACTGTCGCTATCCTCATCTGAAGGTCAAGATGAAAATGAAATGCAAGCAAAACATGGCTTCCAATACACTGAAAACATGCTCAAAAGCTACACACGAAAAGATGTGAAATTTAAAAAAACAGAGACACCATTTCTCAGTAACTATTGATCCAGCATCAGTACATTATCAACATTGTGTGACATACCTAGGTCTGGTGTTGCTGTGGTAACAAGGGACCTAGCAGCATCAATATCTCCTTCTATGGTCACTTTCAGCTGAGTGTCTGGCAACAGAGAGGAATCGATCATACACACCTGTCTCAAGCATTCTAAATATGTGAGTGAGAAAAAAACTTAATGCCACTGTTTCTTAGTTGGTATTCCGGTTTGTAGGTGAATTGAGGGAATTGTACCCTTATCAGTAATCAAACTCAGGACTTCTGCGTTACGAGTGAGTACTTTCACCGCTTGGCTACTTCATGTCCTCTCCTGTACAAAGAACACAGGTCACAAGTCAACTGACGCTTGGTAAAATTGGTTGATGAGAGTCCCGGATAGGTGACCATGTTTGATGACCATGAGATGGTCATATGACTGCTAACAGCAGCTTGGGTTGTAGTACAGTCTGATACATTGACTTGGGTAACAATGTCAAACTTTGAGCATATACCTTGTGTATGGAAGGTCATAGAATTGATGTCCACTCATTATTATTAACAATCAGTACAGACATAAGTCATGAAGACAGTCATTTGTCCACAATGCAGAGACTAAACAGTACAAGAATGTTTTTTAATTGTTTTCATAGCTGAGACTTACTGACCCGTGAAGGTCCCGGGGTAGAATAGGCCTTCAGCAACCCATGCTTGCCATAAAAGGCGACTATGCTTGTCGTAAGAGGTGACTAACGGGATCAGGTGGTCAGGCTCGCTGACTTGGTTGACACATGTCATCGGTTCCCAACTGCGCAGATCGATGTTCATGTTGTTGATCACTGGACTGTCTGGTCCAGACTCGATTATTTACAGACCGCCGCCATATAGCTGGAATATTGCTGAGTGCGGCGTAAAACTACACTCACTCACTCACTGAGACTTACTTGAGGAAGTTTGACGGTTCCCTGAGTACTCACCACAAGCCTCCTTGTACACACTGGCCTGCATGTACAGGATATACAGAGGTCAGGGAAGTGATATTTGAGGTAGTTTGATGGTTCCCTGAGTACTCACCACAAGCCTCCTTGTACGCACTGGCCTGCATGTACAAGATATACAGAGGTCTCTGGAAGTGATATTTGAGGTAGTTTGATGGTTCCCTGAGTACTCACCACAAGCCTCCTTGTACGCACTGGCCTGCATGTAGAGGACATACAGAGGTCGGGGGAGGTGATATGCAGTCTCGTGTTGCTCACACACTTCATCGTACTGCATTCCCAGGTAGCCCTGCACTGGCTTCGTGGCCTATAACAGGAACAGCATCTAACACTGTCAACCTTAATCTGTCGTTACTACACTCATAGCCAGGTTAGAAGTAGTCTAAAACAAACATGCTTCTCGCAAGCGGCATCATTGACTAGGTTGGCACATCATCAACAGATGTCAACCCTATTTTGGGCTGAAGTGTAATACTGGACATCAAAAAGTGTAATGTAGACCACAAAAGTGTAACACTTGTCTTCCAGTCACTTCGATATAGTACACGTTTTCACAAAAGGACTACTCTACTCTCTTCAGTTTCTAAGCAGAGGTACACATCACCAATAATTATGAAACTCCATGCATCAAAAATTATTGGTCAGGTGACACAAGATACTTTAATTCCTTACAAATTATTTGGAATGAGTGCAATTCTAAGAGTAAGTGATTTCTATCCATGTGAGGCCATTTCTTAATCCCTACTTTAGTGTGTTACGAAAAACACTTCCTTGTGAAATCCACTTTATTCATTTTCCTAAAACCAGTAGAAAAGCATAATTTTCACATATTAGGTGTAATGGCGTAATTAATTGGTCAAAATCACAACAAGTATGCCATTTTGTAAGCTCTGGCATCTCTGCGTCATCATATGGTCATGCTGTTGAACACTGGATTGTTTGGTCCAGACTCTTCTATTTACAGACTGCTACCAAATAGGTTGAATATTACTGAGTGCAAAGTTAGACAACAAACAAACAATACACAATCCACAGAGATTTTCCAGGACGCCCCTTGCCCCATACACATTTTATCATTTAATTTATACGTCTCTAAAAGTCTACAGAAAGAAAGATGGTAGGTCTAATGCTACTGAATAATGCTAATGGCCCAACCTTTTTTCCTCAAAGCAACAACAGAACTCAACTTTCATACTCAAAGACAGGCACATAACAGCCACAGCATTAAGATGGCCTTGATAACGTCGACCCCAGCCAGTCATCTCCATGGTTGGTCTCCATTTGTACAACCGCTGATGGGATGTGTGTTGCCTGGTGTGTTGTGGTTGCTATGATTACCTGTAGGATGGACTGTAGCTTGGGCTGGAGACTCTCCAGGTGGTCCTGTTTAGTCTTGATTTCCTGGGTGATGTCCTCCTTCTGTGTCTGGGCCTCCTTCAACTTGGCTGCCAGTCTGAAACAACACACAACATGTTCAAGTACAGACAACATGTAAAACAACACACAACAACCAACAGCTTAAGCAACACAATAACAGCTTAAGCAACACACAATAGCAACTAACATAATGCAATAACAACACACATGTTCACGTACAGACAACATGTAAAACAACACACAACAACCAACAGCTTAAGCAACACAATAACAGCTTAAGCAACACACAATAGCAACTAACATAATGCAACAACAGCTTAAATGACAAGAAAACAGCTTAAACAACACATAATAATGCTTTCAACACACTGCAGCTTAAGCAACACACTGCAGCTTAAACAACACTCAACAGCTTAAACAACACACAACAGCTTCAACAACACAACAAGAGTTTTATCAGTACACAACAATGCATTAAGCAACACAAAACATGCTTCAAAACACCTACGTTAAACACACAAGATAAGCAACACAACATGTTAAACACCACACAATAACAGCTTCAACATACAGCAAAAGTTTAGGTAACAAACAACGGCCCAAACCACACACAACAGGGGGTCACACAACACCAGCTTAAACAACATACAGCAAAACTTGAACAACACAACAGCTCAGAAACAGATTCAATGACATAACATGTTTAGCAAAACAACATAGCTTAAATAATAATCAGTAATAAGTTGAGCGATGAAAAATACACAACAGGTTAAAAAGACAACATCACAACTAGACACGTATATACACAGAACACCAACTCCTGATAAAACAGAACTCTGTTTCCTGACAACTAGACACATATATAAACAGATCACTATTTCCTGACAGATAGATACACATAAAAATCACTGTTTCCTCACAACTAATCACATATATCAACACAGAGCACTGACTGTTTCCTCTGTTCCAGCTCCCAGTCTAGTCTGGCCAGTGTCCGCTGATGTTTATCCTTCTTTGTCAGTTCCTGGAAACACAACACAGTCTTCACATATGTGCCTCGTCAGTTTTCACTGAGACTGATGAAACTATTTTCAATTCCGAAGCCATGTATGCAACATACTTAAAAGGTCACCAGCTATTCATTTATTTGCATGAGGAATAATTTTCATGGCTCCACAAAGCACTCATTCCAAACAAGCTATTTCCAATGACCTTGATGGGAAATCCCAGTGAAATCAATAGAGATTATTTTTGGTGGGTTAAGCCCCATTTTAGCAATATGTTCAAGCAATATCACGGAGGGGTCTACAGAAATGGGCTTCACACATTATACTCATGTCAGGAATCAAACCCAGGTAGTCGGTGTGACGAGTGAATACTTTAACCACTAGGCTACCCTACCACCCTACCCTGATGGGGTGCCCCAGTAATAACATATGCAGGTCATAACAGTCAGGTTCAGATTGGTTGTAATTTACAGAACCCGTCATATGGCTGGAATAAACAAACAAAATACTTTTAACATAAGAGCTGTACTACTCACAGGCTTGGAGATTTCTGGAGGTGCCTCCTTGTAGAAGTCTCCCACTGACACCAGCTCAATCTCTTCATCCTTCGACCTGCAGAAACATAGCAGTCAAATCACATGAACAAGAACAACCAACAATAATTGGGATTTAGGAACTTGAGAAAAATACACAATTATTCTGCCCACACCTAATGATACAGTAAGTTAAATCTAAGGAAAATCAACACGTTTAAACTTAAAATATCTCATGTACTGTACTCTCTCTTAGGTTTTGACAGCTGAGTGGAAACAGACTGTAACTGTAGTTTACTTACCAATCTACACTGACATGTACATGCTAATATTGGCCATCACCTTTCAAGACAGGCTTGCTACATTTATCAGTGATCAGTCCATCTACCTTGTTGGCAGTACAAATTGCTTCAGTCTCCATAGGGAGGTACTCATGATTTTTGCTGATCTCCTACTGAAGGCCATGACCTTCTTCAACCTGTGACACTGGATGAACTTGTTCTGAAGTCGACATAACATACTTGAACTTCTAGATGTGGTGACTTACTTGAAATCTACACACTTGGGAACCTCCTTCTGGATGTCATCATGAATCACTTGAAGAGGAGATGCTTGGTGGCATCATTCTGAAGGTGCCCTTAATTATTTGACCTGAAGACGTTTGACAACATCCTAGAGGTTGTCCTGACTTACTTGAACTGGATACACTTGAAGGTCTCTTTCCAGAAGCACCCTGACTCAACTAAACTTGAGACACCTAGCAAACACCTACATATTCCCTGACTTACTTGAACTGGATACACTTGAAGGTCTCTTTCCAGAAGCACCCTGACTCAACTAAACTTGAGACACCTAGCAAACACCTACATATTCCCTGACTTACTTGAACTGAATACACTTGAAGGTCTCTTTCCAGAAGCACCCTGACTCAACTAAACTTGAGACACCTAGCAAACACCTACATATTCCCTGACTTACTTGAACTGGATACACTTGAAGGTCTCTTTCCTGAAGCACCCTGACTCAACTAAACTTGAGACACCTAGCAAACACCTACATATTCCCTGACTTACTTGAACTGGATACACTTGAAGGTCTCTTTCCTGAAGCACCCTGACTCAACTAAACTCGAGACACCTAGCAAACACCTACATATTTCCTGACTTATTTGAACTGGATACACTTGAAGGTCTCTTTCCTGAAGCACCCTGACTCAACTAAACTCGAGACACCTAGCAAACACCTACATATTTCCTGACTTATTTGAACTGGATACACTTGAAGGTCTCTTTCCTGAAGCACCCTGACTCAACTAAACTCGAGACACCTAGCAAACACCTACATATTTCCTGACTTACTTGAACTGGATACACTTGAAGGTCTCTTTCCTGAAGCACCCTGACTCAACTAAACTCGAGACACCTAGCAAACACCTACATATTCCCTGACTTACTTGAACTGGATACACTTGAAGGTCTCTTTCCTGAAGCACCCTGACTCAACTAAACTCGAGACACCTAGCAAACACCTACATATTCCCTGACTTACCTGAACTGGATACACTTGAAGGTCTCTTTCCTGAAGCACCCTGACTCAACTAAACTCGAGACACCTAGCAAACACCTACATATTCCCTGACTTACTTGAACTGGATACACTTGAAGGTCTCTTTCCTGAAGCACCCTGACTCAACTAAACTCGAGACATCTAGCAAACACCTACATATTCCCTGACTTACTTGAACTGGATACACTTGAAGGTCTCTTTCCTGAAGCACCCTGACTCAACTAAACTCGAGACACCTAGCAAACACCTACATATTCCCTGACTTACTTGAACTGGATACACTTGAAGGTCTCTTTCCTGAAGCACCCTGACTCAACTAAACTCGAGACACCTAGCAAACACCTACATATTCCCTGACTTACTTGAACTGGATACACTTGAAGGTCTCTTTCCTGAAGCACCCTGACTCAACTAAACTCGAGACACCTAGCAAACACCTACATATTCCCTGACTTATTTGAACTGGATACACTTGAAGGTCTCTTTCCTGAAGCACCCTGACTCAACTAAACTCAAGACACCTAGCAAACACCTACATATTCCCTGACTTACTTGAACTGGATACACTTGAAGGTCTCTTTCCTGAAGCACCCTGACTCAACTAAACTCGAGACACCTAGCAAACACCTACATATTCCCTGACTTACTTGAACTGGATACACTTGAAGGTCTCTTTCCTGAAGCACCCTGACTCAACTAAACTCGAGACACCTAGCAAACACTTACATATTCCCTGACTTACTTGAACTGGATACACTTGAAGGTCTCTTTCCTGAAGCACCCTGACTCAACTAAACTCGAGACACCTAGCAAACACCTACATATTCCCTGACTTACTTGAACTGGATACACTTGAAGGTCTCTTTCCTGAAGCACCCTGACTCAACTAAACTCGAGACACCTAGCAAACACCTACATATTCCCTGACTTACTTGACTTACTTACCTCGATGCTCTCCTTCTTAATTTGATGACTTACTTGAACTCCAGACACTTTGTGATCTCCTTCTGGAGGTGCATGGCTTCGTACAACAAGTTCTGCAGCTGGAGATGGTATTGGTCAATCCTCTGCTTGGCCTGCCACAAAGGTTTCAGTTGCTTCGTTTATCAAACAGACAACTGTTATTTCCTAAAGAGTAACACTAAATACTTTAAAAAATCTCATGTCACAAGCAACCCAGTGAGTGCTGGCATGTTACAATCCACAGCTGTAAAGCTTACACATGCAAAGACAGTCAAACTTTTGGTTCTCATCAGGTTTGCTGACTGACATGTAACCTACTCCTAGTCCTTCATGCAGTTGATCTCTGGATTGTCTGACTTCATTATTTACATACTGCCACCTTATCAGTGATAATATCACTGGAATATTGCTGAGTGTTGCAATAAACAACGCACAAAACCAAACCAAAAAACAACTGACAGCTATTGAACTTCCCAGTCTGAGACATACTCTGCAAGTCAGTGTTTGGTACACACTGAATAACAGAAATGTTACTTAACAATATGATCTAGGACAACCAACCTCGCTGGTCCCCTCTCGGACCTTGCGGCAACGAAAGTGAGCAAGGCGGTTAAGTTTCTTCAGGACAACAAACTGGAGACTGGCATTGATCCTCTTTTCCTCTATCTCTTCGGCATTCTGTTAACATCCAGAGAAACAACATACAGCGCTGGACAAAAGGAAGTACACCCTTGGAAAGTACACACCAAATCATTAGAAATGTTACAGGGCTGAAAATGGGCTCAAAACACATCAAACTTACGCTAACAAAACAAAACCACCATATTTAAAATGATTTCTTTTAATCCACATACCAGACATGGAACATCCTTTATTTTGCCATTCAGCTCACATTAAATGGCTGTTCATAATTAATGGCTAGTGGGGGTGATGATGACTTTAAGAGAGGGTCACCTATTTTGGAATGCTGTGATGAGGGTTGGTTGTTTATTAATTCTGTACACATGTACGAGTGGGGTGTAACAGTAACAAAATTATTCTCTGTTTTAATCATGTTAATTTAACGGTGTAACTTACCATGAGAATAAACAATGACAACATGGTTGTCAAATTAAAGAGTTCACGCAACGAAAACACAACTGTGCAGATACTGATTCCTTCTTTTGTGGACTTACACAAGTTATCAAAAATGCAAATTCAGCACATACAGTTGACATATAGTCTGATTAAAAAACATCCCGCAAAATTGGAGTTCAAATGATTCACTGTATGGGTGAAAAGTGTAATTACAAAGACAAGCAGTTGTGATACTTGTACACATGACGTTATGTCTGTTGATTGAAAACAAACTACATCAATTTTTCTTGATTCAGTTTCAAGTTGTGCTTTTCACTTGGACAAATGACAGTTTCCAGCTAAAGAATAGTGCACCATCTCAGTATTGATTTTATCGAATATAAATGTAAAAAAAACTAGCCTGTATTTACAAAACCCAACATCTCTATACACACACCTTGAGCACATCAACAAATGAACCAACCAATGAAAGTCTTCGTAACACTTGAGTGCTCGTCCCCATCCTCTGACTGGGTTTGGAATCGCACCTGCTTTGTTTTGTGGGTAGCAAGCCGAAGTACAAAATACTGCACTTTTGATTTGCAATTGTATGCTTATAATGTTGTTGGGTTTTTTTTTCATAGTCAGCAATGTAAATTACATGTCATGAATATATGATAATTCTGTTTTAATTATCTTCCTTTTTTGGTTGCTTCTAAGCTTTAACCAGTTAAGAGAGATGACTATTGTCCTCCCTGACTTGGGTATATACCGTTTTGTATATCCCAGAACTAAATCCTGCGACAATTCAGAAGAAAACAACAAATGTTGAAGCCACTGCGGCTGAGCGGGCTAGGAAGTTGACTTTGAGTTCTGGCGATGAGGCGCCAAACTCTGCGAATCTGGGATCGAATCCCAGATGGGACTCATTAAAATGTACTAAAATCTGGATTTTACAAAGAAAGTCTAATCCCAGATACAACATACCTCGCATGTGATCACTTCCTAAATAGCAATGTGTATTCAAATTAGAGACATGCCAAAGGTATCAATAAATCCCAACAGCAGTGAGATAAACAGAGACATTACCAACACGATAAACTGCAATCCAGAAAACAAGATTCAAGCCAACACACAGAAAGCTCATAACTTACAGCTTCTTTGTTCTGTTTCAGTTTGTTTATGTCAGAGACTGATTCCCTCATGATATTACAAGAAGTCTTGAAGACATCAAGGTCATCGTGTGGGTCATGGCGGTCAACCTCTTCTTCTTCCATGTGAAACAGCATAGACTCCTGCAAGTAAACACCGACTGAGTTGGTGTCTTTGAATAACAATTTGAAACAGAGTATGTACTAGTACTTGCTTGGAGGCTGTCATCTTGCTCTTGAAAACCTGAATCTTATTGTTTCTTATTTGAATTTGCAACCCTTATTTTACTCTCCACAAAAAAATCATACATTTGGGGGGAGTAGTGCACTTTACCGGGCGCGCTTTTTCAAATTTTTTTCACTGAGCTGGCGGGGCTCGAACGCTCTCGGCAGGGGTCGTGGGATTTCAACTGGCTAATTAGACTAATTAGCGGACACGCTACCTCGGGACCACCGGTGCGATCACAGTTAGTTAGTGCTCGTTTAACGGGTCATTACCCCACTAGCTCTGCGCATGCGCAGTGAATGAAAACAAACTATTATGGTTTGTTTTCATTTACTGCGCATGCGCAGAGTTAGGCCATTCATCAAAGCGAGAAGCCACACCTAGGCATTGTTTTCAAGGTGTTGTGCAGCCAATGATATGATATATTCGAGTCGTGGATGGATATATGGCTATAATCGCATCTAAGGTAAGCCAACCCTAACCTTTACTCCCTAACCCTAAGGATCTAGAAGAGTGGGTCCCTAACCCTAAGGATCTAGAAGAGGGGGTCCCTAACCCTAAGGATCTAGAAGGGGGGTCCCTAACCCTAAGGATCTAGAGGGGGGGGTCCCTAACCCTAAGGATCTAGAAGGGGGTCCCAAACCCTAAGGATCTAGAAGGGGGTCCCTAACCCTAAGGATACATCAGCGCGGTAAAGTGAGACAGTTCAGTAGCTATCACTATAGCGCGCTCATTAGCGAGCGCTGAGCAGTCCCGGGTCGCGCGCCCGGTAAACTGCAATCTAGCCCATTTGGGTTGTAAATGGGAAACTTTGATATGAGCTTTGTAAACTTAAGACTGCTTAAGGTATTTGTTGCAATTCAGGGATGTTCAATGCACACAACATCTGATGCTCTTAAGCACGCAAAACCCCATAGCACGATGATACCACGCAATTTCAGGATTCACAAAGATCATTGTAGATTCGAATAAAAATTGTAGCCATTCCTGAAAGTGAACGAAAACAGGACACCGTAAGCGGCGCGATTTCTTTCCAGCAGTTTCTACAAATAGTTCAGCCGCCCAACCTTTGACGACAGACTGTCGATCGACTTTGTCTTCTTCATGTCCGGGCTGCTGGCGGTAATCTCCGGCCTCAAGACCCGTTTCTTCTTCTTTTCCTTTACCTCCAAGTCTTTCGACATTGTTTGGTCTGAGCGGAAACCGGAAGCAGCAAACACGAGTTTGAAACTGGGGTTATCTCCCTCACGGGCATGCAGGAACGAGTCGATAGTAGACGAGCGCGAAATTCAAATCAATGTATTTATTCATTAATTTCCAGCTGTTGACTTACCCCTAGTGCACCGACTGATTTGTCTTTTCTCAATTTTATGCAAAGATTCGCTGTGTGTCGCTATTACTGATATCAACGAAACGAAACTATTGATATCTTCAAAGGATCTACAAGTGTTAGCATAATACCATTACGTTAAAATATGTATCGATGAACAACTGAAGATATCTTTAATTGCTTTATGATGCTCAAAGTACAGTTACTGAAATCAGAGACTATCTGTCTGCTGAAGTCGAAATGTTACAAAATATGAAAAAAAAGATTTAGTGAGATCGCTAAATGTATTTACGATGTCATCAAATCGATTACCACTACACGGTCAATATTAAAATAGGTTTAGCGATAATATCGAAAACAGTACATATAGGACGCGTCCCATTTATCGAACAGATTGATTTTCTAATGACTGTTGAACAGCTTGCAAGGCCCAGTCATTCTTTTTTCAAATCCGTATTCAGTTATACCAGGGATACTCTACTACAGGGTTAGGTCACTCGCTTGCTTTCTTTACCATTTGTACTAATTAACGTGTGTCTCGTCATGCTCCAACGCACACGGTGATTTGGCTCGTTCCCAACGCAACTTCAGTTGTGTTTATCAGAACTTCAGTCAGTTTACTGTATCAGTCGGAATTTCACAATGAATGAATTACAGTAAGAATTAAGAGCAAGAATTATGTGAATGAATGAAAGAAATAAAAAGAATAGGAGAAAGAAGTACATATGTGAATGAATGAAAGAATAAATGATACACCTCGGCCTTCCCTCCCAAAACATGTTAAAGAAAGCGAAAGTATCGCGAGAACACGTGTTAACATCAGCTGTCCTTTTAAAAAATCTACTTTGAGACATTTTGTTTACATTAATAAATAATTCAGTTATCTTATTGCATGTGGGAAATAGAATGGACATTAACAAAATGTTAACTGACACTGTCACACTGCCATCAAAAATAAAGTGTAAAACTGCCACGAAGCGTTCTAAAACACCTTTCCAGTTTTGTTAAATAATAAGGTCAACAAGAAAGAAAGAAGTAATGGAACCACAACCCTCAAGCATCAATTGCGAATCAGATCAGATCGGCAATATGTCATATTTTTTACACACCTCAAATACACCCAAATTTTTGTTTTAGATTATGAAACTATCACTATTACTTGCAAACACATTCCATCTGATAGTATATTCCCCTCATAAGACGTAAAGGTGTGTGTGAAAGAGGTTTTTGAAGTAATAGCTAGAAACACTCAAACAACGGCGTGTAGTATTTCAATGGTGGATCAGAAAAGATCGGCGATATGTCATATTTTTCACACACCTCAAATACACCTAACATTCTTTCTTAGATTATGGAACTATCACTATAACTTGCAAACACATTTAATTTTCACCTGAAAGTATATTCCCCTCATATGAATTACAGGTATATGTGAAAGATGTTTTTGAAGAAATAGCTAGAAACATTCAAACAATGGCGTGTAGCATTTCAATGGCAGATCAGCGAAATGTCATATTTTTCACACGCACCTCAATTACACCCTAACAAATAAGTAAAAAAACTGTCACTATTACTTGCAAATACCTTTCAACTAAAGGTATGTTTTCCTTCTAAAAATTAAACGAATGTGTGAAAGAAGTTTTTATCGGCACAATTTAGTCTATCTTCGCGGTGAATCGAGAATAGAAGCCAGTGACCTAGCTATAATCAGGGAGCCTATGTAGAGATGTTGTAGAGTATCCCTGCTATAACATACCGATTTGAAACTTTACTACAAATCTGCTGTCCTAATACGGCCACTAATACCAATTATTTAACTTAAACTGAAGTGACAAAATGGTTAACCGATCTTCTACATGTTGGATTTCAGTTGTTACAACACTCAGCGAACTTAATCAGCTGTTGAAAATAAACCGGGTTGAATCTAAATACTACGCTGCCACCATATTAGCTACACTGGTTACGTAACGACCCGAGACGTATGGGTTTTCGAGGAGAGTCCTCTCCCCCCTCTATATAGGCTCCCTGGTTATACAAAGTTAAGCACCACTGACATCTCTCACGATTGAATGAGCGCCGATCTTAACCCTTTGGGAATATCTTGAACATGACTGATCAATGCATGCAAACAAATTAAAGGGCAATTGGGAACTGCTTTACACGAGCAGACGCTGGTGCTACGCCCCTGAAGAGGAATGGCGTAGACTGCTGCTTTAGAGGAGGTTGAAATGGGGTATGAGGAGGAGAGTGCTGGCTGCCCCTAGAGTCATATAGTGGTTACATTCGGTACCAGACTAAGTAAACTTCGTCTCAGTGTATTTCGTTACACTCCACCACTGAGTCTCAGTGTAACGAAAAGTACTGAGAATAAGTTTACTTAGACTGCATTCGGTACTGACCTTGAATCGAGTACAACACAGTAAAGTTTAAAAACAGCCCAAGGTCATACTTTGGCATGGTTTTGTAGGAAATTCAGTGTTCTGTTTGCAATAAGCAACTATCATCGTAAAATCACTAAGAGGTTGAGCCATTTCGCGTCATTTTGTGTAACAACAATCAATATGCTTCAGTTTTTTACTTTTTATTTCATAAAATTTCATTTCACCAATATGTGTTGGACAGGGGTTTGTGTGGTGCGGTTGCTCTGGACACGGCAAGTGTCAAAGAAACAGGTGTAAATGCTTCAAAGCTAAGATGAAGTGCAACAGTCGCTGCCACAATAGTTTTAACTGTTAGTGGCAATAAATGATATTGAAATTGTGATACGCTTTTGTAGATTAAGTTATGAGGTGAAATTTCATGAAATGACTGGTGTATATTGATTGTTGTTACACAAATGACGCGAAATGGCCCACCTTCTCATAGTCATTCACGAAATGACGGAACTGTTTAGTCATTTGATGAAATAACTGATTTCACAATCTGACTGTAACATTTATATGTGTTGAGATCTGTTGTACCGTTTTAAACCCCATTTGTATGCCCATCAGCAGCACGCGGGTGTTGTAATGAGAAGGCTTATGAAGTATGTACTTTGTCCCAAGACCTTCTCTGTTTATTTGCTCTGATTTCATTTTAAAGTAGCAAATGTTCGACTCAGCCAACGAAATGTTTTCTATTCCCATTGTGTGGTCAATATTTTGTGGTTGAAAGCAACGTAAGTGTTTAACATTTTGCTTTTGCTTTATTAACGCGTCAGTATTCAGGCTGTTTAACGTCTTACACAAGAAAATAAATCCTGAGAGATTTCTTTTGTTGTAGATATTTTCATGAGCATCGACCTACGCAAATTGGATACGATGACACGTTTCAACCGAGTCATCGAGTCTAACCCACCAATCTCGTTTGTCGCTTTTTACGAAAGCTTATGTAGCTGAAGACCAATTATATACAAGATCTTCAGGAGTCATTATTTCGAATCGATCACCCTTGCTGAGGGTAGTATCAGATCCGCCTCGTGGATTTTGCTGGTCATGATACTTCAGCCATGGCCGCGTGGGTAGAAGAAGAAACCTTGCAGTACTTGGGAGTGAGTCAGTGAGTTTAGTTTTACTCCACACTCAGCAATATTCTCGCAATATGGCGGCGGTCTGTAAATACTCGAGTTTGGACCAGACAATACAGTGACCAACAACATGAACATCGATCTGCGCAATTGGGAACCGATGACATGTGTCAACCAAGTCAGCGAGCCTGATCACCCGATCCCGTTAGTCGCCTTTTACGACAAGTATAGTCGCCTTTTATGGCAAGTATGGGTTGCTGAAGGCGTATTCTACCCCGAAACCTTCACAGGTCTGCAATACTTGGATAACAGGTCAAAATAAAATTTCAACTAAGACTAAAAACGTATAGTTAGCACTGGTATGCAAGTTTTGGCTTTAAATGCAGGGACGGATCAAGGATATTGGAGATGGGGTGGGCTGGGGTTACACGTACATCATGAAGTCCCAAAGTTAGGGAGAATTGCCTCTCAGGGAAAATCATTTCTAGGGAGAGTGGGATGCGCTCCTCCTCTCTGGACCCGCCCTTCTGATATTGGGAGTGCAAGATGTTTGTTGGTTTTAAAATATAGAGATTGGACTGCAATAATTTGGCGCTTGATATTGTGGACAGGGTCACCACATCTTGGTACAGGGACCTATCAACTGAGTCTTGACCCCCTGTTTGGTCGCCTCTGACGACCATCCTGGAATCCAGACCTGGGTGAATACAAACACTGACGACGCATCGCACCTCCTATTGGTACGAGTACAAAGAAACATATACATACACATAGGAAAAAGCATCGCTGTACCTGTTTGTATGAATATTTGGAATCATCTGGCTCATTTATGTTTTGATATTTATGTGAATTCTTTGGGGTTGTTAGCCAGAATGGTGATAATGACCGTACTTGTATCAAGTCGGATCCTCATAAACGTGCTAATGAGGAGAATGATACTATTATCTTTCTCAAATCGCAATATAATTGATTACTATGCCTGTAATAATACAAAATACTGAAGGAAATATTAACACATTATCAGATTATTCTGTCTGTTATCTGAGCTTGGCTTAATGACACTTTAAACAGTATTCCCATAACAGCACATCCTTTTTTAATACAGGATTGGAGCAGTTTCGATCTAATACGTTGGTGAAACCAGAGATTCTATTTTATGGTCTCTGGTGAAACCTATGGGAATGGTGGTCACTAACCTAGACACCATCCTGGCAATCTGGATTCGAATTAACACATCTCTGGCATGGCCATGGGAGAGAGTTCTCTGTAGGGGTGAGTCTAGTTTTATGCCGCACTCAGCAATATTCCAGATATATGGCGGCGATCTGTAAATAGTCGAGTCTGGCCCTGACAATCAAGTGATCAGCAGCATGAGCATCGATCTGCGAAATTGGGAACCGATGACATGTTAGATCCCGTTAGTCACCTCTTACAAGCATAGCCGCCTTTCATGACAAGGATGGGTTGCTGAGGACCTATTCTACCCTGGACCTCTGTGTAGGGAACTTCAGCACCTAAGATGACTTCACTACCACTGACATTTTTCTTCTCTTTTTCTTTTTGTGTAATGGATAATGTTGCATACTCAACAACTTTCAAGCCGGTTACCTTGACTACAAGGCTACCCCACGGACACCATGAGCACTGATTACACATCACAGGGATGTGATGACTTGCATCAACCAAGTCAGCAAGCCTCAAAACCCCAATACTGTGAGTTGCCTCTTTCGACAAGCATGGGTTGCTGAAGCTCATTTCAAGCCTGAATGTTCAAGCATGTCCGAGTTTCTTCATCCAGTGGCTTCTGTGACGCTTTGGAGGGAATCAGTCAGAAGAGATAAAAATACAAGTAAAACTTTGACCGCATGTCCAACTAAGGGAAATAACCCTGTCAAGCAAGAAGTACTTTAAACTGGATGCTTCCATATACAGGTGAGTTTTACATCACTCTTAGAAATATTCCAGCAATATCAATGTATTGGTGCCGAGTTTGTTGTTCAATGCAGCACTCGGCAATACTCGAGCTTTATGGTGGCAGTCTGTATATAATCGAGTGACCCACCCATGTGCGGAATCAAACCTGCTCTTTGTGTGACCAGCAAACACTTTGACTGCTTGGCTACCCCACTGCCATTGCTGTACATCCAACTCATGTAACATGTTATGGATTTTGTTTTGTTTTGGTTTGTTGTTTATGGCTGCAATCATTAAATAATCAAGTCTGGACAATCCCATGATCAACAACATGAGCATCAAGCTGTGCAATTAAGAACCGATGATATGTGTCAACAAAGTCAGTAAGCCTGACCACACAATCCAGTTGGTTGCCTCTTTCAACAAGCATGAGTTACTGAAGATTGATAAATTCCCAAACTATACCTTAACATATCTAGTTGGTTTCATCCAATGATATTGTATATCAATTCATAACCCTTTATGCAGATTAGATCCATCAGTTTAGGTCAACAGATGCCCTGGATGACACTACTGAGTGTAAGTGAGTTTGTGTATTGTTGCACTCAGCACTTCCAGCTATATGGCAGCAGTCTGTAAATAATCAAGTCTGGACCATGCAATCCTGTGATTAACAGCACAAGCATCAATCCACACAAAAGGGATATGATGACATGTGTCAACAAAGTCAGCAAGCCTGACCACCCGATCACCTCTTACTACAAGCATGGGTTAGTGAAGACCAATTCTAACATGGATCTTCACAGGTCAGAATGCAATGTACATAAATAACACAATATCCTGCAAAGTCAGTAACACCTTTATTGGATTGTGTTGTATCAATGATTATGCTAGTTACAGTGTTCTGGAATGAGAGAATTGCTCCATAATGAAAGCACAAAACCAATGAGTGACTGAGTGAGTAGTTTAACCCCTCTTTAAGCAATATCCCAGCAATATCACCATAAGGGACACCACAAATGGGTTTCACATACTATACCCACATGAGGAATCGAACCCAGGCATTCAGTGTGATGAACCAAAGCTTCAACCACTAAGCTACTCCATCATCCCGCAAACCAATGATGCAACCTCATTCTGCAAAATACACAATTACAGATACTGCCAGAATTAATGTGACATTCTGATAAAAAGGAAAGGTATCGACTCTATTTGACTGTCAAAACCATTCTCGGAAATTGGACAGAGTGAGTTTAGTTTCACAACGCTTTTAGTAATATTCCTGCAATATCACAGTGGGAAACAGCAGAAATGAGCTTCAGACATTGGGGATAAATTGGACAGTGGAAAAATATAAACCTATTGTATTTAGTTAGTTCACTTTTACACCACTTTTAGCAATATTGAAGCAGTATCACATCGGGAGACATCAGAAATGTGCTTCACACTTTGTACCCATGTAGGGATTGTAACTCGGGTTTTTGGTGCTATGTGCAAACGCTTTAACCACTAGGCTACACGTCCACCTGTCACTATCGTGCATAAAACTGTAACATTAATTACCCATGTGCCAGTACTAACACTGAACAGGTATATAGTTAGGCTTAGCAAGTAAGCATTGGGTTTTAAGTTGTTGCAATCATTTGTAACAGCAGTAAAACCTAGAAGGACATCAGTAAAGAATTGTTCCATGAAATCCATGAACGGGTTTCCTGACAAAATACTCAAAATAAACAGCCAATCCCGTTTGAACCTACTTCCTGAACTTGTACCTGAACTACACCCTAAAGGTCATAACCCGACATAGACAATTACAGTGCTTTACACCAATTAGCCACCTCTGTCTCTAGGGTAGGTATGCCATAAGGATAAAACACATATATGTGATCGGATTTTGGTCTCCAAACAAGATCATATATACAATATATCAATCATATATAAAATTCCTAACTTTCCTAAAACCATGATTGTAGCACTTTTGACTACAAACAAAGCATTCTAAATGATTCTAAATGACTGTTTGAGAATCAGTATATATAAACCTCATGGAATAATTAGTTTTTCCAGCAAAAATAAATATTTGTTTCACATGATTAAAGCAAGGCAAACGTGATCTGATACAAACTGACATAAAATATAGAGTGAGGCCAGACCAATTCTATTTTTTGTTTTACACTTCTGCATGCCATATTTTTTTCTAAAGAATAAGAAAAACAAAATTTTTCTCGCTTACAAAAATAAATTCATACTATTTTTATTGGCCAAAAATGTAAACTAAAAAGACAATTATTTTTAGATTGTTTTGGGCAACATAAACACTTCATAAATTGCCTCAAGTAAAATACTTTGAGTATTTAGAAGGCATATTCCTCGATCAGTGATTTTATGTTCATTTTTACCCCTGCTGCCTTTCTGAGGACAAAAATCCATAAAACGAAAAATAAAACGGTTCTGGCCTGTATTTCTAACAATTTCACTAAACTGCAGATTTACAATAAAACTGTACATACACATAAAAACCAGCAACTCATCAGAATGGATTGTAAATATAACATGTAAATATAAATATATCACACTAAAGAAGTTAAGGACTCCGAATCTATGTGATTACACATAAATATGGCAATATGAATGAATCTCACGGTCCTTAAATATCTTTCTTGAGATTTCGTGTCAGTAGTAACTCACAGTTTCTGTGAGCCACTGAGACTCTAATAAAACCATGTACATTCATAAAACACTTGGGGTGTCACGATACATTTTTAAGGACCTGATACATGTTGCAATACCGTAATTTGCATGAATTCTTCCAGGTTTCTCTATCACCTATGAATACATTCAGCAGTTGTATGTTTAGACAGTTTGGCAACATTTTATTTTAAAGCATTATTAGTTCGGCCTTACATACATATACTAGTGTTGGGAGTGCACAAAAAATAAAGAAAAAAACATGTTTTTGCAAATTGTGCAAAATGCATGACTACAATGTTAGGAATATACATTTCTTGGAGTCTTTAAGATAAATTCAGTCATGACAAGGATCAGACTTGCTGTGGTCATGAAATGTAACAGACAAAACCAACCATGTGTAAGATGTTAATGCAAACAGGTGTTCCAAAATTAGTTGAGGTCAATCATTAGAAAAACATGATCGATTGATTAGTCATTAAGAAACAGCAACCAATGATCGATTATTTCAGCTTAAACAGACCATCTCAACCATATACTCTCTGTTTCACCATCAGGATTACCACCAAATGTATAGTTGGTACAGGGATAGATATAGTGACATTTTATTGGCAGACTGAAAAGATGTTATTTGAAAACTTTCTCTACCTAAAGATTCAAGAAGTTATTCAGGAAACATGAAAGTTCAATGACTTCTATATGGTGCCATTTTATTGGCAGACTGAAAAGATGTTATTTGAAAACTTTCTCTACCTAAAGATTCAAGAAGTTATTCAGGAAACATGAAAGTTCAATGACTTCTATATGGTGCCATTTTATTGGCAGACTAAAAACATGTTATTTGCTGACTTTCTCTACCTAAAGATTCAAGACGTTATTCAGGAAACATGAAAGTTCAATGACTTCTATAATGAGATGGTATAATGAGGGTATTTTTTAACATTTCACATATTTCTGGTTCATTATCCTTTGGAGTCAGGGTCCTTATCCACAAAGTGTAAATAGTGTCCTGATAATAAGTATGTACTTATAATGTGCATACAAATATGGCACTGGTATGTGGATTTGGATCTGATTCATAATCAAAGTTTAAAAAAAAAGTCCAGTCTGAGGTATATGATTGTTTGATGAGTCATCAATCTGATGTTATTGTGAAACATTATTGGAAACTAAAACTGAAATTCAATACTACCCTCAATACAGTTACATCTTTGATGGGACATAACATTGTTTACAAATCAGTCAGGCATAACCACACCTCACTGAATCGTGACACCCCAGTTGAATACAATACACTATCACATGCAATACAAGCATATATCAAATATACATAAATGATATCTGGAAAAAGTTCAGAGCTGACCTACTGCAGCTACACACACGCCCTGTTCATCCAGCCTGTTTTACCCACTCACATCCATTTTATCATAAAATGGCTAAATTCCCGTAGGATAAAACAATGGATAAAATAGTATCTGCTAGGGTGGTATAAGTTTAGAGTGAAATGTTAAATATTCAGGTAGATACTTGTTCCCCCAGCAGAAGATGGGTACCTGGTGGGATAAGTCATGTGACTATAGCCTTCTAGTGCCTAACGGGCAGCTTGGGTTATCCGGGGTAATAATGATCAGATTGTGATACAGCATCAGGTGAGCAACTGGACAGATGAATACTATGCGCTGAACAAATTAATCATTATTATTTTTAAACATGTTACTTATCTATCAGTAAGTGAGCGACAATTCACCATCAGGAATATGGAAAATAATTGTGACAATACTCATCAAATTGCAATCAATAGCCTAAGATACGGAAAAACAATAGTGTCATAGAAAATGTGGACAATCTATTTTAGAAGTGTGGGAAAAATCCACCGTTTATTTTGACAGGATAGTGATCATCCAGAAAACACATGATAATGTCTTGTACAGCAGATATCTACTTGCTGATCAACTGCAGGCAACACACATACAGGTACTCTAATTGACTGAATGCTAAAACACAGGGCGACATCTTGGTAATCGTTATGCAACATGCTAAACATGAGGCGCTCAAGGCACATTTTCAATTGTAAACCAAAATTCACTGTGTTCTTTAATCTGATTGGTTGAAAAACACGATTGAATGGTATTTGATTCCTGGAATTTCAAGGCTTTTCATGGTGAATTGACATATACAAAAATCGCACACAAATATATTATTGTGTCGTAAGCTCTGGTGATGTCATTCAAATGATATTGTGATGTAAGGTCGGCATGACATTACAAATTAGCAGTGCCAGATGCTACCATGAGAACCAGCTAAAACGGCCAGCTGATGAGACTCCACTGATGTACCCATACTTAACATAAATGAGTGCAGACACTAAAACTCTTGTGGGCCTTTTGGTTTTCTTTTGCGTTTTCAATGTCAATAAACATCGTCATAATAAAACATGTCGATGAAGCACGGGGATAATTCATTTGAAACCTCTGGCTAACGCTGTCAGTTCAAAATAAACTCCTGTACTTCAAATACTCAACACTTGGAAATTGGCCAAAAAACAATGTTTATCTCCTAATTCGAAGTCACCTGACAGCATTTTCAGCAGACTGATTTGAAAAAAGAGAAAACAACAAACAGATTGGACCCAAGGGAGTAACAATATATGGAATTCCCAAAGAAAAGTATTAATACCATTTGTGAATGATAACTTATTAAACAACGGCACCAGTAATTATCTGCAGCACTGATGAAACACCACCAATGATTCTGTATTCAGGGAATACAATACTCATATCATAATCAGAAAGAGTTGCATTCAGTGAGTGAGTGAGTGAATTTAGTTTTAGACTGTTCGTAGCAATATTCCCGCAATATCACAGTGAGGGACATTAGAAAAATGGGGCATCGAATCCAGGACTTTGGTGTGACAAGAAAACACTTTCACCACTTGGCCCCCCACCACCATCCTGTAAATATCAAAGGACCAGATGATCCAGCGACTGATATCATGAACCATAATCAGCGCAGCAAGTGAGACTAGACGAACGAATTCAGTGACCTGTTTGACTCACTGATCATTGCCAATGTTATGCATTTAACAGTATCCTGAGACTGATCATCACTCAAAGAGCTCCCAAAATCACAGGGACTTGTATCGCTTAGAAACGGCGTTGCAAAGACATATAGGTGTATAGACCCTACCCTAGTACTATATAAAAGGAAAGGGACGTAACGAAGAAACCTCCCCCTCCTCGATCAATGTTACACGTCACCGTAAAATATTTTTAAGGCCCCGTTGAGGCCAATGGATGATTTCCCTACAAAATGAGCTATAAATGTCACAATCAGATCCCTATTTCAAAAGTTATACGCCACAAATCATCGTAAACAGTTACCTCCGCAACTTCACACCAAAATCAGATTTGGGCCATCCATTTGGCCATTCCCACTGTATATTTTATTTCCAGCCAATCGGATGGCCTGAGTCTGTTCGAGCGGATCTGCTCAGATCACATGACTGTCAAGGTCACTTATGGCTGACAAGTGAGTAAGACTGCCGGCGATTTTGGTGAAAATGTTTGCTTACTGTCGAGAAAATGACATGTAGATGTTGCAATAAGTATTCCGAACCGCGGAATGCAGCAGCCGATGGAATCCAGCCCAACGCTGGTGCTGTCAACGTGGCTGGAATTAATAAACAAATTTAAAAGGTGACTTTTCGCTGTATTTGGTGATCCATGATTTTGGCGTGAAATTATCAAGGGAGCTGTTTTGAATGATTTGTGGCTTATACGTTTTCAAATAAGGATCCGATTGTGTCCATTTAAAGCTCATTTTGTAGCGAAATCATCTGGCTTCTGATCTGTTGGCCTCAACAGCGACTTAAAAATATTTTATGCGTTGACATATAACTTTGATCAAGGAGGGGGTGGTTTCTTTGTTACATCCCTTTCCTTTTAGTACTAAGGTAGGGTCTATACACCTATATGTCTTTCAAATGCCATTTCTAAGCGATACAAGTCCCTGTGAACAAAAAAATGAGTTCATGTGACAAAATTATGATACCATGAGCATGAGTGGGTGAGGTTAAATGCCTCTTGAACGGTATCCCAGTTTTATCAGAAAATGAGAAAAAAAGAGATATGATACAATTTTCAGAAGTTAACCACTTAAACACAGGAACTACGCAACTAGGATTTAGCTGCCAGTCCTTATATTGCTGTTGGTTGTATGTGACACAGAGAATTAGTTGGTCATGTGATAGTCATGTGATGACCATGTGACAGGGGTGTTATTCTTTGACTCCGAGTTCCTTGATGGTGGCCTCCAGAGTCCTGACATTTTCTACAAGAGGAACTCTGTATTCCTTTATATCTGCTACTATCTGAAAAATAGAAAGCAAATTTATATACAAGATTGAGTGAGTGATTTTAGTTGTATGCCTCTTTCAACAATATTCCAGCAATATCATGGTAAGTGACACCAGAAATGGGCTTCACACATTGAACCCATGTGGGGAATCGAACGAGGTCTTCAGCAAAATAAGCAAACACTTTAACCCCTAGCCTACTCCATTACCCCTTATATACAATACTTTCACACAGATACAAGATATACTATAGAATACATGTACTCATATTGTTTGTCATGCAAATGATATAAATATATACAAATGCATCATTGAGAAGAATTAATACAAGAAAACTTAGAGAACTGAGAGAAAGAGAGAGACAGACAAAGAGAGATAAAGGGAAAGGGACAAAGGGAGACAGAGAGGGAGATACACACACACAAAGAGAGAGGAAGAGACAGACGAGAGAGATAGTTAGGCCAGAGAGAGAGAGACAGGCAGACCACAGAGAGAGACAGATCAGAGAGAGAGATAGACCAGAGAGAAAGAGAAAGACAGAGAGAGAGATATATATAGACCAGAAAGAGACAGGCAGACAGATAGACAGACCAGAGAGAGACAGATTGATCAGAGAGAGAGACAGATAGACCACGGAGAGAGACAGGCAGACCAGAGAGAAACAGACAAATCAGACAGATCAGAGAGCCCAACAGAGACTGGGAGAAGGAGCTAAGGGAGGTAGTGTTGAGAATTTGATGGGCTGGGTTTCAGTGGTACAAACACTATGTGGATAGGGATATGATTCATGATCAAAGTTTAAAAAAATGTCCAGTCAACAGTGCATGATTGCTCAATGACTCATCGGGCTGAGTTATTGCAAACAATATTGGAAACAGATACTGCAATTCAATACTTCACTGCGTGTGTTTGTTGTGTAAGGGTTTCAGTGGGTGCATGGCAATGGGGGGAGAGGTGGGACAAAGCAGGCATCTGGGTGGTGTTGGTATCAAAGCATCAAATTCATTAGGTATCCACAACTCACCATGTCGTCTGTGACCTCGTCTGATCCTCGCAGCACTTTAAACAGATCCCTCCTGTAGGGGGCAGCAGCAGACAATGGCTGAAGGAAACACACATAACGATCACTTCCTGTCCATCAAATTTGTCCATTCTCAGGTCATCATGACCCCTATATATTTTACAGACTTGTATACCATGATTTGTGTTTTGTTTAATGCCACACTCAGTGAGTGAGTGTCATTTTATGCCACTTTTAGCAATATTCCAGCAATATCACAGTGAGGGACACAAGAAATGGACTTAACAAATGCAGAGTCGACAACTGTATTTTGGGTCTAAGTGTAACACTTGAGGGGAAAAAGTGTAATTTGCATTAAAAATTTGTCTGCCAGTCCTTTGATATAGTGTATGTTTTCACTATGGGAATATTTCAGACAGAAATAAACATGTCCATTCATTATGAAGCTCCATACATCAAAATTTGTTGGTCATGTGACACAAAATACTGTAATTCCTTACAGGTTAATTGGAATGACCACAATGCTAAGGCCAAGTAAAAAAATGTTGTGGTTCCAATTACACCTCTTAAAGATTAGGGTAGGTATTTTAAGAAATAAAGACCAGGTACACATTTATCCAATCTGTAATTGTTTATTCAGTCAAGTTAGGTTTTATCCCCCAACTGATGCATTTCATTGGGAGCTCCCTCTGTCAGGCATGACTGACATATGGGCAAGACACTCTTGTATAGTTTTCTTTTTTTTAAATCAACAACCTTTTCTGGTGTCTCCCGCCGTGATATTGCTGGAACACTGCAACAAGAGTCATCAGAAGATGACATATCCCCCCGGCCCCCACATATTTCAAAGGACAAATCATCAAACAGTTACTTATTGTGTTTTTAGATCAAGTCTGAATTGTTTCCATGGAATTCATGGAAAAATATTGAAAGTTTTTTAAGTTCTGCTCCGGAAACGAAGCACATAACTCCATTTTGAGACTAAGTCCAAACCGTTTCCATGGAAACTGAGAAACTAAGAAATCACAAAATCCTGTAACTAGCAAAAGGCACAATTGCAGCTTCTGACTGGTATATCTACTAAGTTCTGCAGAAAAATATTGAATGGTTTTTGAGTTCTGCTCTGGAAACGAAGCCTATCCTTCCATTTTGAGACTAAGTCCGAAACGTTTCCATGGAAACTGAGAAAATAATAAATCAGAAAAACATGTCAATACCAAAAGCGGTCTGCCACACATATCTACCAAGTAACACTGACAGATATTAAGAAGTTTTGGAGTTCTGCTCCGGAAACCAAACACATCTCTCACTTTTGAGACTAAGTACAAAACATTTCCATGGAAACCAAGAAACTAAGAAATCACAAAAACCTGTAAGTAGGAAATGGCACTACTTCAGGTTCTGATTGATATATCTATTAAGTTTTGCAGAAAAATATTGAACAGCTTTTGAGTTCTGCTCAGACATAAATTGATTGAGTAACAATAAATGTTAGAATTATACGGGATTCTTTCAACACGTGATTATTAATTTCATGATTTTTTATCAACCTTGAGTTTTTCTTTGCTGGCAAATCAACACCCTTTGATATAGGAACCTCAAAAGCATTCGCCGCTTTACTTGTGACTTCGATGATGATTTTTTCTGCCTCAGTTAACTTTGGATCCTTTGTGCACGTAAACTTCACTCCAAGATTACACAAATCGCCAGCAGTGAGAGTTCCAGTCACTGAAAATGCCAAACGAAACCCTATGTCCAGGCACATATCAGCTGTAATTTCTAAGGAATGTCCTTTCGGGAAAGAGCCATGGTGTTCCTCAAATACCTGCTTCATCGTATAAATGGAAATAGTCGGCAATAGCAATCGTTTTTGGGCTGAATGATCACATTTGGCGAAAATAAGGGCAAGCACGTTTGCGGCCATCTTGTCAACTTTATCTATCAGAATGACCAATGTCCATCGGTGCTGGGAAAAGACGATGGTATCTGAAAGCTTTTCATACTGCTCAAAATATATAGGGTCGGCACCAGAATTCAAGGGTTGATCAGGTAATCGGAACATCATTTTTTTTTCTAGGCCTAACAGTAAGCGATTCCCATCACGGGAAGGCCATTTCTGATCACGATGTGATACAAAACATTTCCTTCTGAAATTGTATCCACTTTCTTGATTTTTGTAAAACAACCAGAAAAGCATAATTTTCACAGATTAAATGTAAAGTCATAATTCAATGGTCACAATTGTAATAATTACACCCAGAGAGTAAGGGTTGGCATCACTGCACCTTGTAGGAGGAATCACACGGGAATACCTGATACTGCAGCATGACGATGTAACACTTTAACCATCAGGCTACCCCAACACCCAATGCTACACTCAGCAATATTGCAGCTATATGGTGGCTGTGTCTACCAGTCAAATCTGAACCAGACAATCCAGTGATTAACAGCATCAACATCGATCTATGCGATTAGATTATGATGACATGTGTCAGCCAAATCAGCAAGCCTGACCACTAATTGTACACCACAATAGAAGCTTACTTTCAAAGTTTCCTTATTTTATGTCAATACCATATTCACAAAAAAAAATAATGAAACAACAGTGCAAAATGTCACTGTATCCCATCTTGATCCTGATAGAATTATTTACAGTCCACTCCCACATATGGAACTAGAATGTGTACTAATGGAGGATTAAAGTGCCAACAAAAGATGAAGTAATTTTGAAACAACACCAACAACAAAAAAAAAGGAAAAAGAAGAATCAAACGATATGGTTATGAAGTGACAGATGCATTTCTTTTGGTTTCTTTTGAAATACATATTGAAAACTCAAATTTCTTTACTGTGATTAGTTGTGGCAGGAACTATTAAGTCTATTTGATATTGTCCAGTAATCTCTGGACCAGTGTGAAGGGGATTTTGTCTGGAAACTAAATTTTCTTGCAGAAACGTCTACAGACATATTTACAAACACTATAAATATAAACGACTGACAATTTTCCATTTGGTTCAACAGTCTGAAGCAAGATTATCATTTTCAAACAACCATCCAACCAGATATCAACATACCCGCATACCCAAACACAACTGTTGCCCTAACACACACTGAAATGCATCTGCAAAAACAGCACATTTTCCAAGGGCCTCCCCATCACAGCATACCCAGAAAAGTGACATGCTAGGTTCTGGTTTACCTTGAACAGGTTCCTCATGAGGAAGTTGTGATGTTTATCCAGTGTTAGTTTGTAGGCTCCCATCACAAAATCTCGGACGTTTTCATTTTGAGTTCCATCTTCATGATCTTCAACCATTAGCCTCAGCATCTCTTGAATGAAGTCTAACCCTCTGAAACAGAGGAACAGATTCAATAAACCAAGTAAAATACAGACATGTCATACAGATTTACTTTCTTTCCCCACTTCCAAACTGCTCTTTGACGAAGGGTGTGAAAACTAAAAAAGTCCTGACACTTGACAGACACTGACTAACCATGATAGCAAGTTCGTTGAACAACTCACTGGCAATCCATGTCAACATATAAACATGATGGCTCCACCACTCACCAACTATCCATGTAAACATGATGGCTCCACCACTCAAAAACTATCTATGTCAACATGATGGTTCCACTATGCCCCAACTATCCATGTCAACATGATGGCTCCACCACTCACCAACTATCCATGTAAACATGATGGCTCCACCACTCAAAAACTATCCATGTCAACATGATGGCTCCACCACTCAAAAACTATCTATGTCAATATGATGGTTCCACGACTCACCAACTATCCATGTCAACATGATGGCTCCACCACTCACCAACTATCCATGTAAACATGATGGCTCTACCACTCACCAACTATCCATATTAATATCAACATTATGGCCAATAAATGACTTGTACACTCACCTGGCTAACCAGATGGCCCCTATATGGGCATTCAGTAAGATCTTATCCCCTTTGGAATTCTTCTCCTCTAAAATATCATACAGAGTGCTGTACTTGGAGGTGTCCTGTTGAAACTTCTTGTCAATTTTCTGTAAAAAACAATCAACGATGTTACTTTGGGCTTCATGGTTTTCAAGTATCAAATCACAGGGCCTTAGATAACAACTGAGGTGAAATGGGTATAATTCTGGGTTTGAGATCATAAGCACTCGTATAATATTGTATGATTGTGTGTTCTTCTACTCCTCTGGACTGATGCCTGATTTCTAGTTGTACTCTGCTGAAATACTGGGCCACAGTTTCAAGAAGATAAACCCACTTAGACTCAGTATAGTTACCCCAGAAGTGCCTACCGGTATCTGTGTTTTATTCCCCACTGTCAGCCAGCATGACATTTTTCTAATGACATTTACAAATTTACAAATAATATATTTTTTAAATCAAATCTTTCCATTAAATTGTTTTCGGGTAAATGATAATAAAGGTGATAACTAAACAATGACAATACTCAAAGATAAGAGTAAAGTCTACATCAATATGCCTTTTGTCTTGATCAGCAGCAAACAACAACTCAAGCTACTTAATCTTTCAATTTGCTAGGCATGATGAAGCAAGTGCTCAGTGCAGACTGATAACAAAGTTTAAGGTTTTACCTCAATGTTTCCTGCAACATCATTCTTCACAAATTTAAAGGTTGAGCCCATCTTGTCTGCAAAACAAACACACTATATATCAAGGTATTCATTTTTGTGGGACTTTTCACACAAAGCTCTCCAGACAGTGTTTGCACCAGGCAAGAAAATTTAGGAGTCATCATGACTCTCTCATGTCATGAAAATGAGTTATGGATATGTTTTACAGAGTCAACTTCAGTCTGGAACTTTCATCGAGACACCAACTGTGATAGTTTAATAACAATAAAAAACAAATTAAGGCAGGTCAGGTATTTATCAGCACTGAGCAGTAACCTGGCAAACAATAAAATATGTAGGTTTCAACAACAGCAAATTACAAGCTTAATTTATCTGGACTAAGGGCCCAGTAGCATTACATCAGCAATGACACAAGCCTCTAAATTTACTGCATATCTGAGATAATTTCTGTGTCAAATATGCACTTTTTTCTGCATCAGGGCAAACACTGCCTCATATACCCAGTGTTTCCCTGATCCTGCCCACAGGGAAATTTTAATTCTGCCTTGAATTTAAAAAAAAAAAATCTTTTCACTATCACTGTGGAAATGTTTGCCTATGTGAACTAAATAGTCTTACATGTGAACATTCTATAAAGTGAATTATGTGAGTTTTTTTTAAACAATTTTTTTACCTACATCATAAAAGAATATAATGACAATTTGTAAGTGATTTAAATTATAAACACTGTCAAAACAGTATGAAAAATGTTGCACAATTAATGAAAAGTCATTCTGAGATTTCCGTATCATGACATACTTTGTCTTGTGAATGTGACCCACCTGCAGACTCGTGTTTGGCAAGAGTTTACCCAACATAAAATTGCAATATTGGCTCTGACTTTTGAAGATGAGGGGCATGTAACAGATTTTAGGCATTCATTATACCTCCCATCAATATAATTATTTCTTTAGCCTGCAGACCAAAGCTATACTACCTGAGTCAGGATCCATTAGTTAGTATCTACACGTAACATTTTCTTTCAAGCATGAAAATTCATACAATTGCTGAACATATTCGATACCAAATTAGGTAAAATTCCTCAGAGTCGAAACGTCTAGTGAATATGTCACAAGAAAAAATATTTAGTATTGTTAAATACCTGTACATACATGTCTTTACGATGATGAGGTTTGTTGTGCAAAGGATAAATATTCCTAGGTTAAGTTCAAATCACCCTAAAAAGTGGATCCTTGAATAAAAATGATTTGAACATATTCTTCAGAGAATCTTTAACAACATGAGTTACGATAATGACCATACATGATTGTTTCCTAGTAAACAATAATAACTTTCATGTAATATAACACTCGGTGTGCTTTTTTAGGAAAGAAAGGGGTCTCTTTAAAGCAACAGGCTGAGACAGCCTGCAAGCGAACTGAAAATAAGTGTACCTGTGATACACCTGTTTTAGCAGAACGCTTGGTGTTCAGACACATACCGAAGAATATCACCAGCTGCCGTGAAGCGTCAAGAAACGTTTGTGTCGCTATACGTTTGTCCTCTGGAATAGGTTGAAAATAAGGGCTACACTGGCTGAAGAACGACATTTTCAGGTGATATCGATTCCACTACCAGATATGAAGTAAACGCGTACACAATCGCACAGGTGCGTGTGGAAACGGAAGTAATAACAAACAACGCAAGTACTTTGCGGAAATGTAAGTTCTGCACCATTTATAAACGTTATTCGAACAAGAAGAGTAGCGTTTGCCAGTGTACCGCTGAAAGACGCAGTTTCCTAATCCTCGTTTAAAGAGCTAAACAGTGGTGTGGAGGTACACATGGTGGTCTGATATTAGTTCACTTTCAGCATTCGCATGTCAACTGTCATCTTCAAGATCTCCAGGATGGTCAACTGGCTCATCGCACCACTGTGAACATTTCAAAGCAAAACAAGTGAGTGAGTTACGTTTTACGCCGCTTTTACCAATACTCCAGCAATATCACGACGGGGGACACCAGAAAATGGGCTTCACTCGTTGTACCCATGCGGGGAATCGAAACCGGGCCTTGGACGTGACGAGTGAACGCCTTAACCACTACGCTATCCCACATCCCCAGCAACACAAGACACAAAATCACGATGATTTCAGCATAGACTGCTGCACAGAATAATTGCAACAAACGTATGAGTCATGAATTCAGGGATAATCTGTATATAGTCTCCCTGATGAAATGAAGGTGTGTTGGAATAAGTTACTTCTTTGGATACTAATAGTTGTAACCATATCTACAACGTCTAATAACTGATACTGTTTTTAACTTAATTTTATATCTTTTCATATTTTTATTTAAAACTTTTTTTATGTAGAAATGTACATTAATTCTGGTGACTTCGAAGGACACGACCCTCATTCGAACAAGATTCATGTCTTCCAAATAATGCGTTTTTAAATATATATGCGCATGCGCCGTACGCCCGCCATGAACCAGTTTGTTGTCATTCGAAACGAAATTTATGCTCCAAAATATGATAATGACAAGATATTCAGGCATTAAGTGAGGAAAGTTTAAGAAATAGTCATATATCCATCGGAAATATCTAACTACGAGGCGATAATTAAAATATGTAAGTACACTTGGAAGATGTGATGTTTTTGCACTGGCACTTGGGATAGTTTGAGAACATGATCAGTCTTGTAATGTTTCAAACAATGTCAGCGCTGTAAAAGCGATGACTGACTTCCGATAGATAATCCTTTATTATACCTTGATATATTTCTAGGCAAATTAAACATATTGCCATCTAACCTGAGGCACTAAAATAAACTGGATTGAGGGATTTACAAACAATAGTTGGTTTATACACTAAATTTGAATACATGAAATCCCTAAATATAAAGTAAGATTTTTAGCACGATGAGGTGTGTTCTCATAATGGCTTTGCAATTGCTCATTCACTTTGGTTTGCCTTTTTTCCAAACATTGCAACAACTTTGCATTCACATGTGTCTGTCATTAATCATGTTACTCATGTTCATAGGCATAATTCACTTGAACCAATACATGTTCAACATATTTAGTAAGGTGTCTGCTGGCCAAGTTTGAACCGTGCTAGTCTAACTTGAGCTGTTGTGAGTTATGGTATGATATGCACTGATTATAATTGAAAATTTATTTGTCATTTTAAGGTGTTTTCTGAAGGATCGTATTTAATACCTAACTAGTTAATCATGTTTATTTACTGTCTGCACTTATCAAAAGATTGGTTATCTGTAGTGGATATCTGTAAGCATGGTAAGTGCTTAGGATGGAATTTCTCAAACATTTGTCTTAATAGCCAGTTTTTTTGTGTTAAAGACCTGACGACAAGTCAAAATATCAAAATGTGTTTATTTAAAATGGCACATTAGACTTGTGGCAAAAATAAGATAGTGTAGGAAATGGTTGTCATCAATACATCTCTGAACAATTGGACAAAGCAAATCAAGGTTCTCACACTTAATATGCATATCATGCATAATGTTGACAGCATGCTATTTCAGAGGATACTACTCAGTGTTGTATTATGAATTTCAAGCCACAATTTGTGGAGAGTCACTTCTTCCCATTGTGACAGTCAGTGTTTTACAAACAGCAACAGTGACTGGGGCACTGAACTAGGCTTACACATATTTCCTTTAAAAAGTGCCTGGTCTCAAACAAGTGCTGTGGGGTAAAGCAGCAGTTTTAAGAAATAAGTGCTAGGCCTCAGTTTTTCTTCTTTCTTTTTTTATCATGAATGTATTCTTCCTTGGTCCAAAAATAGATTTTTATGATCCAAAGAATTTAGATTAATAATTCCTGTCCTCCACATTGCACTGGTTGATGGAGATCATGTTATTGTCAAACCTGCAATTAGAGGGTTCCATTATATAAATATATATGGATCCCTAGTAAGATAATTGTTTATAGGTCCTGGTATGCCTATGACAGCTCTGCTATCCAGTAATCCCAATACTCGTAAGCACCAGGCCTGGAAGTCTGTTGCAAAGATAAGACCAGTGAAGTTCTTAGAGGAAATACAGTATTTTTTTAAACCTTTATAAATTTGATAATATTTTAAAATATTTGGTGTGCCTAAACATGGTAAAGATGAATGATTTGGTAACAAGGAGTGGTAGATATTACGGTAGTGTTCCATACTTAATATGTGCACTGGTTAGATTTGTGAAGCCTGGTGCAAAATCAGCCACAGACTGGTAGAACGACTTGTACTAACGTACAGTTTCTCTGGAAGTTGTATGTAGACTTCTAGGAAGATACCTACTACTTAAACTGTTAACAGATGGTTGATTAAGAATACATACTGCTATCATTGTTGAAACTAGCCAAAGACATCCGAAATGTTTTGATTCATTCATCCATATTTCGCAACAGTTAGCAATGACAATAACTTTAAATAATGATTGCTTTCAGTTTGCAGATTCAGTTAAGATTTTAAATCAATTAATGCTCAGTAGTGAACTAAATAAGATGACTCCATTATTGTCAGTGATCATTAAAGACATTTGCTAAAAGCTCAGGAATTTTGTTCAGATAGAAGGGTAGAAGAGTTGTTCAGCCCATATTACATATAATGTATCTGTTCACAAAGGACTTGCATGCTTTGTACAGAAACAACCTTCATGTAACATTTTTGTTCAAATACAAGAGTCAGTTTTTGTTGTTATTGACTTGACTGTTGTCATGCAGAACTTGTATGGGAGGTACGTACATATCATTTGATAATATTTTGGCTTCTGTTTACAGACTGTGATTGTATTTTCAAACAAACTTCCTGTTTTTTTCAGAATGGCGTTACCCACAATCCCTGGCTACTGGACAAGCAGACGCAATATATATGAACAGGCAATCGTTAATCGTCGAAATCATGAGTCAGATTTCAGACAGAAGTGGTCAGAAGCATCTGACCACTTCAACAAGATGGACATTGATGCCTCTAAGAAGAAAACTTGGATGTCTGATCAGTCATTTCAGGACAGGTGGTACATAGCTTTACGTGTTCAGGGCATCAGGGTAGCTCGGTGATAGAACGTTTGCTTGGGGACGTGAAAGAGCCCATTTCAATTCCAGTGACAGATATGATGTGTGAACAATAGGCATGGTGTTTCTCAGTGTCAGGAACATTTCTATCAGCAGTCAGTATGTTGCGTGCCAATGCTTATCATGCCTTCAGATGTTACCAAGTAGTTTTTCAGTGATGGGAAGCATCTGCTGGGAATGTCAGATACCAATAATTGTGGGTTCAAATCCCAGTGCAGCGCCAAGATTTCTGGGTTTGTTAGCACCATAACCGTGCTGGCAAACGTTCAAGACATGCATCACTTATGTCTTTTCCACTATAACACCCCCACACTATCACTCCATGGTAAAACTGATGTCATTTCCAAGTCATTCAAACGTTATTGGATATTGTGAAACCCTTCTTCAGGACTTGCTTTGTTGTCTGAGCTACCACAATTCAGAGTTGACTTCCTTAGCGGCAACGGGATCTTCTGGTCATTTGTCTGGTTGCCTGATTTCTTTTTGATTATGATCCATGGTTAGACACCATGATTTTATTGGATTTCTTCACACACAAAACTGATGCAATATGTCACAGTTATCACTTCAAATCTGTTATTTCATTAATCCATCAGCTGATGATAACTAACCTTACTCGCACTATATATAAATCAGTCTTAGTGACTGTTTCAGTTGCGAGTTAGGTACAAGTACATCCAGGACAGAATTCCATGCATGGAATTTGATCTAATGTTCCCTGATTGCAGCATGGATGCCTACAAGTCACGGACAGAGAAGGATATCAAAGCTCTCAGCTTGAAGCGGAGGAGGTCTAAACTAGCAGAGCTCATACACAAGGAGAATCTCCAATATGAGGTAAAAGAAGGTGTCGTTGTATTCCAATATGGCAGTAACATCTCTTAGGTCTCCAGGGATGATGATGTTATTGCTGGCAGCAGTGAAGAAACAAACCCCCTTCTCCCTGGTTCACCATCAGTTTCAGATACAGCTTGGGACAGTGGGGTAGTCTTGTGGTTAAAGCATTTGCACATCATGCCAAAAGCCCAGGTTTGATTCCCCAAAAGGGTACAATGTGTGGAGCCCATTTCTGGAGTCATCTGTCGTTATAATGCTGTAATTATTTCTAAAAGTTTGCCTGAAACATGAGCTTCAAAAACTCTCTCATGCACTCACTCAGATACCACTTGGTTTATCTTTAAATTATCTAGTTAATCATGTACACTCAGTTACACATTAATGCACTCATAAGATATCTCTGAAATTGCCTCTTCAGGCTGAGCTGCGGGGGTACTCACGGGATAACTACAGTCGTATGGAGGAGATGAGAAGTCGTGCAGATGGACTGAGAAGTGCTCGTGAGGAGAAAAGAAAACATGTAAGACATGTAACTCTTAGATGCTTGGTGTCCTGTTTTGAGATTGCATTCTTTATGATACATTCTGTAGAGCAAAAGAACCCGCAACTCTGGCTTTTTGTCATTTGTTTTAATAAAAGACATTAATATGAATGCCTACTTTTATGAGATTTCTTTTTCTAAAATTGTGTTTCTTTGGTTGTTCAGTTTATTTTTAAATCAGAATAACAGATATCTGTCCTATACGTTTCTCAGGACGTTTGTGAGTAGTACAACACAGTTCCTAGACGGGTATGTTTGTACATAATGTACTCACTGCAATTACCCAGAGGGGATTCTGGGTTAGATTTAATCTCAGCAATCTTGCTTGACTGTATGAGACTACTAACCTTCACTTTGTGCTTGACACTTACTGACATAGTCCAAATGCTAGAAAAGTCCCTATCTTTTAGGATCTCTCAGCAGCAGTAAACGTGTTATTCAGTAATTAGTATGACACCTCCCACCCTCCAAAAAGTCTTGTTGATGTGGAACTAGCAACAGGAGGTATCAGGTTACTAAAAACTAGCTGGGTTCAGTCCACTGTTGAAACAGTGTCAACATGTTCATAAACAAACTGCTTGAGAATTGATCACATTGTCTAATGTGTGGTGACAAGCACTGGTGTTCAACATGGTCAGGATATGCAGTATGGGTGATAAGGCTGGGTGTATCATATTACCTGATTTTCATGATATCTCTACATTTGGCCTAGGAGTATGACACTGATTTTGCATCCAGATGACATGATCAGTTGCCACCATTTTGGGGCAGTGGGGTAGCCTAGTGGTTATAGCATTCACTTGTCATGCCAAAGAAGCGTGGTTTGATTCCCCACATGGGTACAGTCTGTGAAGCCCATCTCTAGAGTCCCCAGTCGGAATATTGCTGGAATGTTGTTAATTACTTATCATCATTTTGTAGCCTTAGATATGGATGGGGTGGACTGGGGGTTGCAAAGTAAGTACAAAATCACCTCCAAATTTCTGTTGTTTTATGAATCAGTTTTAAAGTGAAACATCATTTAGGAATGAGATTTGTGTGTAGATCTTTGGTTTTATAACCCAATTCAAAATTATTGCAATACATGTTGTTAGAAACCATTTTTGCCTCATACCTGTATACTGGTAGTGCTGTGCAGTCCTTGGCCTAGATTTTCAAAGCTTTCTTAGCGCTGATAGTCGTAAGTGCTACACATTAACCAGAGCTTCCAACCCCCCAAAGAAAAAAGGCTTGAGACGCCGGGGTTCAGGGCTGAGACCTGGTTGGGGGTCAAGGGTGCAAAGCCCCCCTGAAGCTAAAGAAAAGTAGTCTTTTTAACACCCTAAAAGTGGATATTGATAAGTGAAAAATGAGTGAAAAATTGGCTTTTTACGTTAACTTTTTTTTAAAAGTGTGAGATTATCAATGTCTGCAGTGAGAGCGTTACAAATGCTTAAAAACCTTGAACCTCAAGTCAAAGGCATGAGAGTTGGCAGGTCTGCATTAACATTAATTTATGACTCTTTTAGAGCTAAGAGAGCTTAAAAAATACAGACACTTGTCTATAGGGGTGGTGGGGTAGCCGAGTGTTTTGAGCATTCATTTGTCACTCACTCACTCAGTCCTCGCCAGCACAAAAGTTTTGCTGTACATACACAATGATGTGTGCAGGTCGCAGAAGAGAAGCTGTATGAACACTGGAAGCAGAATAACCCAGACATCAGGAAGGTGAGCTAACTCATGTGTTGGACAAACACTTGTCCAGTGTCTTGTCCATTTTATCATTAGTAAAGTCCATCACCAATTGTTAAGGAATTAATGATTACCGTTCCTACTCTCTTATCTGTGTCCCTATGTCAATGACAAAATGTCTGTCACTCATAGGTGGTTTGTTCTTCCAGATGAGATCTTTGTTTGATGAAATGTCATCATATAATGGTCAGATAATGGTTTCCATGACAACAGAATCATAATTGAAGGACATCACTAATCACCCTGCCACTGAAACTGGTTGGCTGAACTGGTTGTTCTTTTTCACTGAAATATTTGGAAAATAAATAGTATCTGGAAATTTAATACAGTGGATGAGAGAATATATGGAACATGTACATTGGTATGTGAAATGAACATGATCAGTTCACAGATGGATTGTGCAGGTGTATTAATGAGGGTATTTACCATCTTTGAGTGGCATCATAGAAGTTGGGAAGTACAAAAATGACAAATGTTTATGGACAACTACTTCTTAAATATTGAAATATATAAAATAAAGAAGTTATCCATATAAAGACCGATGAACATCTGGATTAAAACTGATCTTCAGTGAACTGTAACAGGCCACTGACAAGATCAGGTGGTCAGACTCGTGGTCTTTGTTGACACATATTGTATCCCAGTTGCATAGGTTGATGCTCATGCTGTTGATCACAGGATTGTATGGTCCAGACTTGTTTATTTACAGACCACTGCCAAGTAGCTGGAATATTGCTGAGTGTGGTGTAAAACTAGACTCACTCACTATCCATAAAACTTTGTCAGTTTTCCACTATTTATTAGATATATTGACAAGGTTGTGTTTGCAGTGTACAGTGTTGTTTATGTTTTTGTTCAGGTGGAGCAGAGTCTGCTGCAGGAGCATGTGGTCAACTCATGGCCGGACCAGGTTGAAGAACAGAGAGAGGTAAGTCAGTCTGTCAGTCACCCTTCCTCATAGTCATGCACAGCATTGATACATAATCAAGGAAACAAGGTGATCAGCACACAGTTCTACAAATGAATCAAACGCTTTGATTGTCATGTGATTTGTTGAAGTGAGGAAAGTATAAATATCTTATTGACATTTCTTTGTTGAATGGAGCCCTGGACGTTACCATTGTGAATAAAACTGTTCAAATACACGATACTTCTTGATTACTAGAGGATGGTGCAAGCAGATATCCCTTTAATGTTTAATTTGTAGTTACTGATTTTTGAGCTGTTTTTTAAATGGCTTAATCTAATATTTGACTGACAGTATCACATGAAGACGGGCAGGTTTCCATGAGTACTGTAGGTTGTTCTACACTTGCTGTTGACAGAGGATGGAGAGTGCACGGCGAGAGAAGGAGAAGTACGAGGAGGAAATGGAGCTGGAGAGACAGGCTGCTGTGGAAGCAGAGAGGCAGCGGGCAGAGGAGAAACTTGTGGAGGAGAAGAGGCTAAAGGAGGTCCTTAAGGAGCAGATGAAGGAGCTGAAGAAGAGGGAGGAAGAGGTGAGTTGAGGAGGGGCACATGTCTGGGAGGTGGATAGTAGTGTGTGTGTGACTTCTGTCCCTAGAGGTTGATGCTAAGGTGGGCAGTTTGTCTGGAGGTTGATGATAATGTGGGCAGTTTGTCTGGAGGTTGGTGATAATGTGGGTAGGTTGTCTGGAGGTTGGTGATAATGTGGGTTTTTTGTCTGGAGGTTGGTGATAATGTGGGTAGTTTGTCTCTGTGTGTGTGATAATGTGAACTGTTTGTCTGTGTGTGGGGGGTAATGTGGACAGTTAGTCTGGATGTTGATGATAATGTGGGCAGTTTATCTGGAGGTTGGTGATATTGTGGGCAGTTAGTCTTGGGGTTGATGATAATGTGGGCAGTTTATTTAGGGGTGGGTGATAATGTGGGCTGTTTATCAGGAGGTTGGTGATAATGTGGGCAGTTTATCTGGAGGTTGATGATAATGTGGGCAGTTTGTGTGGGTGTGGATGATAATGTGGGCAGTTTATGTGGGCAGTTTGTGTGGGTGTGGATGATAATGTGGGCAGTTATGTGGGCAGTGTGTCTGGAGGTTGAAGATTATGTGAGCACTTTGTCTAGGGGTGGATGAAAATGTGAGCAGTTTATCTGGGGGTTGATGATAATGTGAGCAGTTTGTCTGCTGGTTGATGATAATGTGAGCATTTCGTCTGGGGGTGGATGATAATGTGAGCAGTTTGTCTGGGGGTTGATGATAATGTGAGCAGTTTGTGTAGGGGTTGATGATAATGTGAGCAGTTTATCTGGGGATTGATGATAAAGTGAGCAGTTTGTCTGGAAGTTGATGATAATGTGAGCAGTTTATCTGGGGATTGATGATAAAGTGAGCAGTTTATCTGGAAGTTGATGTTAATGTGAGCAGTTTACTTGAGGGTTGATGATAATGTGAGCAGTTTATCTGATGGGTGATGATAATGTGGGCAGTTTATCTGGAGGTTGATGATAATGTGACCAGTATGTTTCTTTAGATGATGGTAAGGTG
This sequence comes from Haliotis asinina, assembly GCF_037392515.1. Taxonomy (NCBI): domain Eukaryota; kingdom Metazoa; phylum Mollusca; class Gastropoda; order Lepetellida; family Haliotidae; genus Haliotis; species Haliotis asinina. The sequence goes on from NC_090280.1 coordinate 91,172,765, forward strand.
GGCTTGTGGCTTCAATTTTATGATCTAATTTGGAAAAAGAGGCCTGGTTTGATAGTATGAGTGTAGTAACATTCAAGGTACAAAGAAAGCTGTGTGCATACTGTAAGTGAAGAGATGTACAAATGTGCCTGTTCCTTCCACAGACGGCCATGTTGAAATCAGAGCAAGACAGTCTACAGCGACAACAATGGGAGTTGGAGCAGTTGGAGGACACGCGGAGGAGGACAGAGGAAGCTCGCAAGAAACAGGAGTTTGGGTAGGTCGCCATCTATGCCCTATATGCTTTCTTTGTCTGGATTTTTTGTCTAGTTCACTTTGGTTTATTTCATGGTAAGATTTTTTTAGTAAAACTGACTAGCCATTGGATGAAATATGAAACAGAATGTTATAATGTATGCTTCAGGCGAATCTTGTTGCGGCAACACAAGGCCCAGCTGATGCGGCGCTCTCGACAAATACAGGAAGAGCTGGTGAGTTACATACAGGGTTGTAAGCTAGGTTATTGCATACAGAGACAGCATACTGCAGTATAACACAATATATAGTCTATAGATATATAACACAAAATGCAGCATACTGATATATAACATAGGATGTTTCATGAAGTAGTATAGTGCAGGATGTCATAACACGTACGGTGTTGATTGTACGCTTCTTGTGTGTTCAGGAACAGGACCGGAAACTGCTGGAAGCTCTGCTTGAGAAGGAGGAGGCTGACCTCATCCTCCACACAGCCCGCAAGGAGAAGGCCAAGGCTGATGCCACATGGATGAAACAGGTACATATGGGCTAAAATACATACAAGAAGATATACAGTCAGGCCGCGTTAATCCGAACACGTCCGTTTTTCATCAAAAACGTTCGGATAGTGAAACGTACGGACTACTGAAATGAACTTTTATGAACACAACTACAGTAGGGTTACTTCCCTTTGACATGGCGATACAAAAACATACGAACGTATACAAGTTGGCTGAATGTGCGATGTGGTGTTTGGGGGCAAGAAATCAACTTTCACGTTGGTCAGTTTGACATTGGCATACTTGTGACTAGCAGCATTGTTACGAAGTGAGATCACGTGTCAACCACGTGATTGCATCTGTCTGTCAAACGCTCATACCAATCACAAAACATATCCGATGTCCGAAATTGTGCTCTTGCCGATAGACTGTCTGAATTCTTGACCAAAATGTTTACACATAAGATCAAAGTTGGCTTCAAGGTTTTCTCTTTTTCTTTGTGCGGCAGTAATTTCACATCTTTTACGCCTAGGGGCGGGACTTTTCCATTATGACTGACAAGCGTCAGCTGATCTCATTTTGACACGATCAGTGTTTTATACAGGAAGTAACCATGACAGGTATTACTCCAACTAACCAAAAGTGAGACCAACTAATTGATCAAAATCACAAACTAACGACATCTTCAACTCGCAAGTGTCACTTAACAATTACCACTGAATGGGGCTCATGGTGTGAAGGGATTATCCGAACCTTTTTGATGCACTGCCGGATTAATGAAGCAAAACTATGTGTAATTAGCTAATCTGTTACCGCTGATTAACGTTCGGATACGGAGAGTGAAGCACCGGATTACTGAATCAACAGGTAATGAGTTTACATAGTAAACAAGATTGGTTACAGTTAGCTATCGTTCGGATATCGCGGGAATCGGATTGTCGGGGTCCGGACTAACGCGGCCTGACTGTATATGGGAACTGTTGTTGACTGGCTGCCTTGTCTGAAAACAACTTCAATCCACCCTGTGCACAGGGTGAATCACTTCTACTGGGACACGGCAAATTAGCAACTTTCAGAAAAGCAGAATCTGAAGTCTGAAATTTGTTCCTACTTCATTTGAAAAGTTACTGACTTGCTGTTTCAGGTGATTGAAGACCAGCTGAGAGTGGAGAAGGCAAGGGAGGCAGAGCTGGACATGCTTTACCAGTAAGTATAGACAGGGCCCATAAGTCCTGGATTCTGTGCCAAGTCAACTGGCCTATAACTATGTCTTAGGAACTCTCATTATTCTGATGGAGGGGACAGAGACTGAGTGTCCATTGTGTTTCAGGGATGAGGCAGCAAGGATGTGGCAGAAACGGGAGGCAGACTGGGAGAAAGAGAAGCAGGCCAGGGAGAGGCTCATGCAGGAGGTGGGTGTTGACTGGGTGTGGGGCCTCAGACTGGGGACAAGATGAAGATGTGGGACTTGGTGAGGGAAGGGTGCTGACTAGTGGTTGTGCCCTCAGGGTGGGGGTGGTGACAACCTTCAGGCTGGGGATATGATGAACATGTGGTGCAATTTGGTGAGGGAGGGGTGCTGACTAGTGGTTGTGCCCTCAGGGTGGGGTGGCGACAACCTTCAGGCTGGGGATATGATGAAGATGTGGGACAACTTGGAGCGGGAGGGTGCCACTTTGTCATGATGCAGGTGGGTGCTGACTGGAGGTTGTGCCCTCAGGGTGGGGTTGGGGACATGCTGGTGAGGGAAGGGTGCTAACAGGGGGTTGAGCCCTCAGGGCGGGGTTGGAGACATGACAAAGATTTGGAACAATGTGGTGAGGGAAGGGTGCAAACAGGGGGTTGAGCCCTCAGGGTGGGGTTGGGGACAAGCTTTAGGCTGGGGACGTGACAAAGATGTAGGACAACTTGAAAAGGGAGGGGTGCCAATGTATCACAGAGGTGGCTGCCGACTAGCGGTAGTCCCTCAGGGTGGGGTGTGGGACAAGCTTTAGGCTAGGGACATGACAAGGATGTGGGACAACTTGGTGAGGGAGGGTGCCACTATATCATGATGAAGGTGAGTGCAGACTCAGAAAGTTGGAACTTGTGTGATTAGCTGTGGGAGGGGAATTTTGAGATAGGTTGTTGGGGGAATTGCAACGGTTTTGTGGAGAAGGTGCCACTTCCTCACTGAGGATGAGGTGTGACTGGGTTCTGTGTGATGGGAGAGTTTGGCTCCAGATACCTCTTACTCCATGTGGTATATTGCTGACAGACTGTTAAGTGATTCAGTTAGCACTGTGGTGCCATATGTTGCCATTCTGGTCTTGTGTTGTGTCGTACCATGCTGATGTGCTGTAGTAGTTCACAGATGGTGTGTTGTGTTTTACAGGTGTTAGCAAGCAGACAGGAACAGATTTCAGACAAGATGTTATTGATCCAGCAACGAGAGGAAGAGATCCTAGAGCAGCGAGAGCAGTTAGTGCGGGAGATGGAGATCGCCAGTCAGCTGACTCGCCGCGACCAGGAACAGCAGGAGGCAGCTCGTGAGGAACTCAAGCTGAACCTGGCTGAACAGGTGAGATGTAGCTATATACTTGTGAGACTGCTTGCCTATGCTAGTATACTGGATAGGTCAGATGTGCATATGGTATACCTTGAGCAACCCATGCCTGTTTTAAGAGGGACTTACTGTGGTTTGGTTGTCAGGCTTGCTGACATGGTTAAGTCATGTCATTGTAATTGATTGAAGATTGATGTTCATAATGTTTATCACTGGATTGTCTGGTCCAGACTCGATTATTCACAGACTGCTACAATATAACTGAAATATTGCTAAGTGTGGTGTTAAACAACAAACTAACAAAACATATTGTAGTGGTCAACAGGTGAGACTGCTATAGTCAAGAGATGTCAGCACTGGTAATATAATGAATAATCTTGTCATTTGTCAGGTAACTGCTCGGCGAGAACGTGAGGAGTTAGCAAAGCTGCGGCTGCAGGAGGAACTACATGAAGAGAAGGCGGCAGTGGATGATTATGAGGAGATGCTTCGTCAGGAGACTAACAGGATGAAGATTCATGGATATACACCACGGGTAGGTGATATACATCTCAGACATACACCACGAGTAGGTCATATACATATCAGACATACACCATGAGTAGATGATATGCTACGATGACACACACCACAGGTAGATGATATACATCTCAGAAACGTAGCATAGGTAGGTGATATATGTCTCAGAATCATAATGTCTCTCACTGGATTGTCTAGTCCAGACTATCTCCAGAAAATCTCAGAAAAACACTATAGGTAGATGATGTACATCCTAAAAATATACCATGATTAGGTGAGATCCATCTTAGGTGTGATTTAGATAAGGCAGTTATCTATGTTTTGTAACATGTTTGTAATGAATGGATGGATGTAGTGGGTAAACCATTAATGGCCTCAGCCACTGGCTATACATTCAGATTGACATGCGTATAACTACCTATAGTTATAACGTACCAACATACAGGTCTGTCTGAGTATGTTATAACCATATTTTTTTTAATACTCTAGATAATAGTCCAGTTGTGGGTGATAACCTGCTGAAGATAACATACACTGGATGTATACACAAACATACATAATATGTGTACCAATGATAGACATTCAGAGACATTGTGTATCCATGACAAAGTGAGACGTGTGTGCATAGATGGACATCAAAGAGAGCCAGGTTACTTGTATGATGTGTTTTATCAGTATATTTTCACCTACAGCAACATGGACGAAGACAGGCGTGGATGTGAGGTAACTTCCTTGATTGCTCCACAAGGAACTGGGAGTGGGAGATATGAGAAGACCATGGATCTCGTATCAAAACCATGGGATGGATGAATGTGAGGAAAACACCTTGATCGATGCGCACCAAGCTCGGAATTGGAAATCTGACAAGACGGTGAATGCTATACCCAGAGTCATGAGGGGACATCAGCTGACCTTGACAGCTGCATACATTAAGATATCGGATCCCAGAGTTGGGTGTTACTAAGTAGCGCTCGACATGGCCATACTCACAGATTCCAATATTGACTCATGGGTGTGACAGGCATTTAGGTTACATCAGGTTAGATAAATGATTGATGTGAAAAAATGTACCTAACACTGTGATAGCTTACCATGCTGAGCATACCAGGTAGTCAGTTTTTACCCCAGAGGACTTTGTAAACCTGATGCCAGTCAAGATGCAGCAGATATACAAGAATATAGATGTGTTCTAGTTTCTCAGGAACATCACTCCTGAAGTACTGAAGCATAGAGTGCAGCAGGCAGCGCCATGTCTTTCTTAGTCAGAACATGTACATCAAAACAGCTGACTTGTTTTGGGGAATTGACTGCCTCAATCCCCAGTGGTTGTTTCAAAATGTGATATTTGACAATTTTGGACAAACTTCTGTGTATTGATGATTGTGAATGAAGAAATGAATAGTGGCTGTCCCATTTTAACTAATTCAACTGAAGGTCTCTGTCTGTGATCAATCTGTAACTTTGACGACAGCTGGATGAAACAGTCAGTGGCCCTGTGGTAACTGCCTGGTTGCCAAGCGACAAATTCATGATCTGATTGTCTTTTTTACCTGTCACATTTTAACATTTGTATGTTTATCATTTTATATGTTATTATATATGTTTGTCTGGTCACCAAGTCACTGTTTGTTACCATGGTTACACGCTGATGTCAAATTGCTGTAGGTCACAGTAATACAATATGTTGTCCCAGGTGCTGTGATATGTTACTGTGTACACACCTCTACTGCGTGATACTGTCGGGGGCACTGGTGTCCCAGCACTGTCACAATGCACTGCATCCTGTGGTCATGCAAGAAACCTATGTTTGTGGGGTGGAATTCCATTTTAGTTTATAGGTTGGACAGTCTCATTCATGGGTTAACAAAATAGTAAATATATGAAACTGTCATTATTTGAGGGTTTTCTCCCTCAAACTGAAAGTTCTTAATACAGATGGAATTCTGTTCAAAGTAATGTTAGAACCCTACTCTCTGTACTCAGTGTGTCAGGGTTGATATTGAAGTCAGAAGTGCCTTATTTTCACCTTGTATTTTTGTCTTCTCATCCTGGCTAAGTGTCAAACTTGTCACTGTTAACTTTTAGCTCCATTTTTAAACTAGTGTAAATTGGACGTGTTCTGTTTCAGTGTATTTGATCATAGTCTTTTTCAGTTACAGAATTTTGTTAATCATATTCTGCATCATTTAGATTCTAATGTTTGCCTCCATTGCTTTCTCAGAAAAAGCACATTTGTCACTGACTTGGTACAAGGAACTGTTACAAGGTATTACTGAAACATGATATTTTGGTGTCCTGTAGGGCACAGAATCTCATCTTAAGAATGAGATTTGAACCTCCCGCTATTGCTGACATTATACTGTCGGTATGTCTTAGCTTGTTAGTGGGTGCTTGTATCTGTGTGTGTAGCAGTCTTAGGAACATGTCACTGTGCACAATAGCAGGTGCCTGTTGCTGCTGGTAGTTTCAAGAACACCTTAATACAGCATGAAAGCTTGATCAAATTTAGCAGACATCTGTACTAAGTACATTTCACAATTAAATAATTTTTGATAAATATTTTAGCAGTTGCATGGCTATATTAAAAAGGAGACCATGAAAATATTTCAGAAGCATTTCAATAGGGACAGTGGTGGTTTGGTGGTGCCATCCCCTGCTGTTGCATGGCCATATGAAAATGGAAACGGTGAAAATACTTCAAAGTCATTGCGAAATTCCTTACAGAAACAAACCATGTATATAGTGTATCATAAACCATGTAGTCTGCAAAGGGTGTGTACACCATGTGCAACATTCCTGAACATAAACTCACAACACCTTCATACCAGTCCATACAGGTATCCCAAATAAATTATTATCACTGTTTCATGTTCTTGTCACTCCTGCACCTGAAATGCAAAAAGGTCTTTGCACAACTATTGAAATTTGACATTTTGGGTGATCTGCATGTTGTGGAAATTCAAGGTTTGCATGATCTTGTCAGAACCGTTTCTGTGGGGGACAGTGGAAGTTTGGTGGTTCCATCCCCCATTGTACCATAAAAACATGGTACTTGTTATCTTTGCTGCATTAAGGTGGTAGGTGTCGGATCGGATCAGACTGGTAATCTTTGCTTTTTCTTGGTTAAACACCACGTGAAGCAATTCCAACTGTACGGACAATCTGTAAATATTCACATTCAGACCAGACAATCCAGTGATCAACAGCATAAGCATTGATCTACTCAATTGCAATGTCAATATGTGTTAATAAAGTCAGTATGCTTGACCACTTGATCTCACTAGTAGCCTCATACAACAAACATGGGGTTCAGATGACAATTCTAACCTGCATCTTCATGGTTGAGTGGGGTTTTCATTGGCAGGCACTGTATCTGTCAAGCAGACACCTTATTGTGGTGTTACTCTGCCTGCCAATCCTACAAACTATCATAAGTGTGCATTGACATTGGACTTCACCATACAGGGATTCCAACTCAGTTCCCAGCTACCATTTCAACAGGAATGAGTGAGTATGGTTTTATGCTACTTTTAGCAATATTCCAGCAACATCATGGCAGGGGGAAACTACAAAGTAGGCTTCACACACTGCACCCAGGTCTTCAAGGAGATCAGCCAGCATATTACCCATCTGGCTACCCTATCACAGTAATGATACAACCAGCAAAGAAACAGACATGTTTTATTGTTATTATTCATTCACATAATATACAATTGTCAGACTTGTGTGAGCACAGACAGACGGTCATATCAGACATAGCATCAAAACACAGCATGAAGTATGTACATTAGCAAACTGACTGAAACCCGAGGCCTCATTGGAAACAGGTTCTCATAGACCTGTTGAAATCATAACACACGTTAGAAGGAAGGCAGGATGTTGTGTAGGACCAAGACAGGTCCTGACAGTTCTGGAGTATGGAATGGGTTCTGATCTATAGACTTATTGCTGCAGCAGAAACGACTCAGTCGTTGCCTGAGATCCTAATGACGTGACTGTAAATATACCAATGATAGAAATGAACAGCTGCTGTCGGGACACACTTTTGATGAGGGCCATCATGTAAAAGGATCCATATAGGTACAGAAGAAATACTGCTTTATCAAATTCCTGGATTAGCAATATTTGAAACTGAGAGGGTCCTGAGTCTGCACTGTAGTAATGAATCAAAGGAACCTGTAAGACTTTCACGCTTTAAGATTTACCAAGTGACAACTGAAGCCACTTCAGAAGAAGCTATTACTGGTTAGTGGTTAGTGGTTAGCCAACTTACTCTCGAATATGCTCATCGATTAAGATACTCTTCGTTTTCCACACTACACCAAAAGATTATATATATGTATAAAGTAGAAATATCTCCATCCCATGCAAACACTGAAGAATATAAATTGGGTCATATTCTGTAAATAAGGACACTGTCGAAGAGAAAAATAGAAAAATATTTTGATGTGAGACATGAAGACAGACAGGAGCCTCAGTAAGACGCTACTTACCCACATACATGTTTTAGAAGTTAAAGAATAAGATTATTATTCTACTGTACAAACAACCAATATTACCTCATCTTCCAAACCAGTCAAAGCCTTCAGCAATAAAACGGTGCAATGCATGGTTACCACATACATCTTCAACCCAACACAGTGAGGTGCCATATTGATGGTGATGATGTCTGTTTTCATGACAGTTTGAATGTTGTCACCCTATATCTGTTGAACTAAGTTTATTTTGTATTCCACACACACACACATGGGACATGTTTATGCTTGAACTAAGGGACCTGATAAATCTGATAATATATTTGGCATTTGTCATATTCTTTATATAACTGTGAGACAGTTATAGCACATCCTGTAACTATGGGTCCTGATATACCTTGTCCTGTAACTAAGGGACCTGATATACCATGTCCTGTAACTATGGGAAATTACATGTCATATCTAATAGCTATGGGATAAGCTATACCACATCCTGTAACTATGGGACCTGATATACCATATCCTGTAACTATGGAACCCAATATTTGATGTATTTGCACTGTGACTATGGGACCCGATATACCCCATAATGCTGGGAGATGCAAGTGTGGGGAATTGAGCTCCTAACTATCTCTCCCTCCACAGAGGTAATGCTGACTGTAAAACTAACTGTTGATCGATGGAGGAGCTATTATACATAGGCTCCAATGATTGTCCTGTGTGGATCATTGTATCGACAGCAAGGGCAGGTCACTCTAATCAACTAACCCATTGAGTTGAGGCAGAATAAAATATTGACTGCTGCCTCGTTGCTGCAGGCACTCACAGTCATTACAGGTTGGTCAAAGTAAAAATTCCATGTTACATCATCCATACAGAAGACGCAAAGGGAGACAACTGTAAATCTGGCATGATTGCACTCATATATACTCACAGAGGCAAGGAAAGAATGGTGCCATCAGATTATTACATATTGATGACTTTGTCATACAAAAATATACAACTCTCATCAATGATGTGCAGAGTTCAAATGAATATGAATGCTGAAGTCAACACTGACAGCAGCAAGGAGCTGCAGTAACAATGACAGACAAAGAGGGTATACTGTTATATTACAATGAGTGATATGCTGTGTTGGTATATTAAAAGGTGAAGCAACTCGGCTGTAAGCTACTGCGGGTTTGACTCCATCCACATCATCCTTGACCTTCACTTTTCAACATAGCTTCAAAATGGTCTGTTCAAAATATATCGCCAGAAAGAATTTGTTGAACGTTTCTTTCAAACTGCATGAGTCAATCTGTCACATATTGAAAGTAACAAGTGTTCCGTAAATTCTTTTGAGTGATAAATATTACACTGGATTGATGAAGATGTACAAAACACACAAGGTAAGATTGTACAGGGATGTACCTTCAACAGGCAACAGGCAAATAAGGGAGGTAACTCTAAGGTTTGGTTTTTAACCTTGAACAGTATTTCATCAGCTTCAGTGGCACAACAACATGTCAGCATTACATGGAAGTAATACACATCTGGGCCCAATGTGATTGTAGTGTTATGACAATCGTAAGCCCACATTTAAGTATGGGAGTTACGACGACTATAGCTTTAAGAGAGTGTGAAGGAATGTGGCCTTGGACATTTACTGCTTTGAAGAAATCCACATGCATGGAAATGGTGCTGAAAAACCCAGAAACATCAACAGGTCAAAGCTGGGCATAATCAAAAATATTAAGGTAGTCAAAGCAAGGGCTTACAGTCTAAGCCAGGGCCACAGTGAACTGTAGGGCCTATGATGATTTGCTCCTTCCCAATCAATGCCAACTGGGCATAATGAAGATTCATCGAGATACTAAGGACATGGGTCAAAACAAATTTGGTATGATCTATGAATGGATGTTTTGTAAAGCTATGTTTGGTCACAGGGTAAGGAATCCTACAAAGAGACCCAGTCTCAGACAAGGAGTTCGCCATACATCAGAAATTAAAGTATTGTTGCTTGAACCCTGGGATATCAAGATAAACAGTAAAAAACATGATATTATTATGTATAACCACAGTTAACAAATCCTCATCCTAATGACACAAAAATCTCAGCGGACAAAGTACATGTAATCTCAAACATCAGGATATCTATTCCTCTCCATCTTCCCACAGTCCAGCCATGCTTCAGATTGTCCTGAGGCCCAGGATAATACCTTAAAAACAAATGACCAGATTGCTCTACTTGAGCAATAATTGAGCTAAATCCAGACAACAGGCCCATCAATTACACAGGTAAACAACCAACCTGCATCCCTCATTAAGTGCCATATATCTGTGATCAGAAGATTCCACCCTAGCCCTGCTTTGACAGATAACACAGGTCGTCACAAAACTGAAATACACACATTTGATCTCACACAAATCGTCAGTTTCTCACTAGCTCCAAGGACAGTGAATCTGTCTCGACGACCAAACCATTTGACACAGTCACTCCATTGTTAGTACCTACGTTTCCATTCCAATGTGGAATGACATTAATCATACACTAATTCATCACAATATTTCATACATCTAAAATGTAAACATGAATTGTTCAAATTCTTTATTATACATGAATATCCACAATTTGAGGGGAAAAATAAAAAACATGTATGGGTAAAATGACAGGTTGGTACATTCAGTGTTTTGAGAAAACACAAAGTGTAAATTAATCACACAACTTCTTCACTTTTGCCGACAGTGGCCTGTACGAAGTATCAGTGATGCTGTTGTGAATCCAGAGGTCCAAAGCACAAAGCACTTGACCTCACCTTGGTTCCAGAGGCCATGACACTGAGTGAGCGAGTTGGATTTATGAAGCTTTTTCCAAAATTCCAGCAATATCGCAACAGCAGAGAACAGAAATGGGCCTCACATATATTACCCCTGTGGGAAATCGAACCCGTGTCTTTGGTGTGACAAGCAACAACATTAACCACGAGACGGGAGAGACTTCCAGTTGGGCTGCTGTCGCTGTCTCGTGTCCTCTGTGTTGATGATGTAATGACGGTGAAATGAGTATCTTACAATGGGATGTACATGAGTCTACAGATGGTGCTGGTTAAAGGAAGTAGTCTGGTTGTGGTTTCTTCGATGGTATACCTCGTGATTCCTAGAAAAGGTAGCAAAACACGTCAATGAAATATTTGTGTACAGACATGAAAGGCAACAATTAATAAATCAACAGAGAGTGAGCATGTTTTTCAATCAAATCATTCAAGGCATCAGTGAATATTGACTATCCTGATTTATATGATGCAACAAGTCCATCAAATGACAGCCAATTCTTTTAAAATTCAAGCATACAGCTAAATTGTAAATAATTAATGTATAACATGTTTGTTTGTACAGCCAGATGTAATAGAAAGATAAATATTGTTTATAGTTATTATGATCAAGAAAATATTTCAATGCCTATGCATGAACTCAGAACTTGCACAAGAGTATCTTGATCACTATGTCGAGTAAGGTTACTGGGTCACTGCGACCTACCTGTGGTGCTGCCTCAAAGATTGTGAAGTCCCTCTGCAAGTGCTCATCTAACTCCAGGATAGCAGCTACGTTTCCACATCTACCAAAACACAAAACTCAGTCAACAGTGGTCTAAATGGATTCACAACACAAAATATGTCGAAAGGACTCAATACCACTCTTCAAACAACACACATTTGTGAAGAACTTGCTTTTAATAACTTGGCTGGTCTCCAGTGTTTGAAATTAAGGGGATCCCTGAAGTGTTCAAGAGAATCCAGAGGAGAAACAATTCATCATATCTACTAGTCTCATAGTCATTTCAGAATAGTAGCTAATTAAGTGCAGAATAAACTATGGTTACAACCAACTTAAGGAACTACCATTTCAGTTTGTTATAACATAATTCCATAGAATGCATGTCTAATATTTACAGCAAGACCTAAAAACAGTTTCGTCATTTTGTTATAAGCATATTCTTCTATAACGTAGTTCACTGTACTAGATTTGAGCAGGCAACGACTAATCCCTGTAAATTATCACCAGATCCTGAGTAATGTCAAGCTACAGTGTGAAGCATTGTAGACATACCTGTAGCAGTAGTTAGGGGCAGACCACACTGTTAATACTGTTTCATTGAAGTGCCACTTGTATCCTTCCATCACCAGCTGATGTGCTCGGCAGATCAAGTCAATGTCGTTAGCAGCATTAAACTGTGCAACTACGTCACTGCCAAACAAGTACCCTGCTCCACGCGGACTCACCCCCCAGCCCTGCATGTCTGGAGAGAGAAACATTCAAGATAGAAATACTCAATTTAAACATTAATACCAAATATCAGTGAAGGGAATAGGGCACATATGACCACTCTGGACAGGATAGATGTCTAATGGACGGCTTAAATTTAGGGCTGGCCAGACTGATGGACAAATTCTTAGATAATGTGTTCCATATCCCTGAGTAAAGTCACCACATCTCAAAACCTATTTTATCAAATTGATTGTTATTTTCTTTTCTTTGGACTGTCTGATCTGGTTAAATCCATTTTTGACTGGCAGCATTTTGAAGAATTGATGTCTGGCTGGGTTTTTGGCTTATTACACACTCCCCAAATACACAAGAAGAAGAGAACTTGTCCTAATATGTAATCAAAGGTAAGTACTGGTTTGCAGTCTAACTATCTTAGAGAACTTTATAAGAACAAAAATTCATGTTCTTCAGAAGTCTAGGGGTACAAAACCCATGAGCTGATATATCCAACTAGGTTCAAAGTAGCTGATAAATGCAACTATGTCCAAAAGCTTTTGCAGCACTTAGCAGCCTGTAAAATGCTTCATAAAACGAAATAGTATCAATGGATAGACATGGAATAAATCCTGTGTGGATTGGGACCCACATCCTCAACAACCTTATCCCAAGAACTGTATCTGGATTATGTTATCAATTGTCCCACCAGTATATTAAAGAAATTACTTCCTGATACTATAAAAAAGATCTTTAATTATCAGCAAACTGAATGTTTTGATCAGCACATGTGAACATTCCTTTTCTGTGATCTTGTCACTGACACATCTGTGACTTACCTTCAGGATCTGACCACAACAGATCACACATTGGTCCATCGTGTGGTACTTCCTGTTTCCGGTCAATAGCTCGGATCTGGTCAAGTGTCTGAATAGAGGGTGAGAGACCACCATGGACGCAGAATATCTGAAACATGAAACATGACTGTGTACACTGCTGTACAAGACAACCTTGACAAATGAGAGTAAAAGACAGCGTAATAGCCATATCTTATCATACTAACGTTATCTTAACACATCACACTAACCATATCTTAGCACAAAGCCATGTCATACTACTGCCATATAGTTGCCAGTTGAACAATTATATGCATCTGAATTAAAGCACCAGATTTCATGTTTTTCTGTTGTGTGTACTTTTTAATGTAACCACACACTGTCCATGTTGTTGACAGCGTATCATGCCTTGAATAGCTTTGCAAAGCCTGTACGTAACTGGAAATACCAAACTGCCAGTATATATTCCAACATACTCTAGCGACTTCTTTCCTGTCCTTGTAATGCAATCCATGGGGATTCTACATAAGACTATTACAGACAGCAGTCACAAGGCCCAAGATTATAAGTGTGGCAAGAAATAACCTGCAACACCAAGGCTGTAGACACCTACCTTTCCATCAATAATAGCTGATAAGCTGAGATAGTCAAAGATCTCTGTGCAGTATCTCCAAACAGTGATGGAGCCATATTTGCGGAGACACTCATCGTAGAAGCCGTACACCTGTGTGATCTGCCGACTCTCGTGATTTCCTCTGATCAAGGTTATTCTGTCTGGATATCGTACCTGAAAACACAACACAAAATGTGAAACCAGAGACTGTATCATACAATTTCTGACTTCTACTGAGGTTGATCCAATGATGTTCCAACCTTGGACATGTGACAGGCGAACTAGGTGAATATCTAATGTCCAAGGTCAATAAATCATTAGAATCAACCTCACTAGAAGTCAATAATTGTCTCATTATGTGACAAAAGTACTGTGTGACATCCTCCATTTTGATGCTGATGGGACAACTCTAAATCAACACAGTCACAGGGACGAAGCGATGCCTACTGCTTCCTTATCTAGCATGGCGCACACAGTGGTGAGTTCACTGTTGGACTAACCCAAATCTATTTTTAGCAAACGGAAGGTGCTTGGATTGGCTTATCAACCTTTTGCAACGAGGTGAGGTTGACATGCTTAGCGCCAAAGGTGTCATTGTGACCAAGTGGGCCAATCAAAAAGACAGAAATCTAACGGTCATTTAATATTTAACTAATCATACCTATGTTTCCGTTTTGAAGTAAGTATCTATGATACTCTATTCTCTCTTTGTTGCAAAATCCAAGATTACTTTCATAGTTACATACCTTAAGAGCTAGCAGTAGTAAGAATGTCTCCACACTGTAAAACCCACGGTCTACGAAGTCTCCCATGAAGAGGTAGTTTGTGTCGGGAACATCCCCTCCAACTTTGAACAGTTCCTTGAGGTCATAGAACTGACCGTGAATGTCTCCACATACCTGAAACACAAAAGACACAGGTGTTCACACCAACCGATCAATCAAGTGAGTTGATGGTTATAATGGCTCCTGATAGATAAATTGGACCCAGTTGTAAACAGCTGTCTTTGTGTAATGGTGATCGTAACTATCATACCTAAACAAGCTTACGATAGTTGTAGCTCTAAGGTAACTTTGGACAGGGAGGTAGCCCAGTGGTTAATGCGCTTGGTCATCATGTTGAAGATCCAGGTTCGATTTCAACATGTGACAACCTGCCATGCCCATTTCTGGTGTCCTCCCCACTGTGATTTTGCTGGAATATAGTGGTGTAAAACTGAACGTGCTCATGTACTAACACCAGTTTGTAAATGAGGCCCTTTCATAATGAAAACCTATTGTACTTTGTATGGCAGTGTACATTCTATATTGCTCCAAGACTGAGGAACTGATCATAAACAAATATGCAAAACACATTTGTCAGGGTACTCCTCTTGTTGGAACTGTTGTACTGTAAGTAAGCTCCATGACATGGCTAAACACATCAAGTAACTTCAATGACATGAGCACAAGGCATGAGGGGTCACTTTGAGGAGCTGCAATGCAATGCTTGAAAAAGATGCACATCAACAGTGTTCTTATCGCTTATGAAAAGGTCTCCTCACAAAGGTTATACATCGCTCATATATTTCACCAAATAACACTACAGAAGATGACAGTACTTATATTCCTTAGTCGTTTAACACCATACTCAGACAACATCCCAGCAGTTTGCAGACAATCAAATTAAGACCAGACAATCTAGTGACTAACATCATTAGCATCTACCCACACAACTGGAACATGAAAACTTGTCAACCATGTGAGTGAGCCTGACCACCAATCCTGTCAACTGCCTCGTAGGACAAAGTGAGGATCAGTTCTTAACAATCTTCTTCATGGCCTTCTATTAATGATCTGACCTGGTACAAGTGACAATGCTACAGATGGATGTGCGAAACACATTTCCACTCCCTTACACACCAGACAAACACAAAGCTGCAAGCCCTTACTGTGACAGGGGAGTCCACTCGCTGGACATTGCTCTCTTCCACCAGAATTTCCCTGGCTTTGGCACACAGAGCCTTCACCTCACTCTCCTTGATCACCTCACAGCGACGCAGCTGCTCAATTTGTCTGTAACAGAAACACAACATTAATACCTAATAATCAACACCAACCACACAGTATGCTGTTATGGAAATATTTGTTGGCCGAGGCTTTAACATGTTGAACATCGATGAAAAAGTGTATCAAGTATCAAAGATCTGATATTCACAATAAATTCCAATATTATCTTTCTAGACATCAGACAAATTTGCAAAGCTACTTCATTCAAAATAGGCAATTTATTCAAAATTACATTCTTTCCTTCCGTGTATTTTAATGTTGTATTCAAAGTAACAATGCAAAACTGTGCATTGAATACGTTAAAATCTTTTCCTCATTACTGGTCCTGTTTGAAGAAAAACAAGTCAAACCCCAAACATGACAGATAATGTTATCATGAAAAAGGTTTCTACACCTGATAAAACTCACCTGTCAAGGTCGCTCATGTCACTCATCTTGACCTGAAACATAAAACACACAAATATAGATATCTGAACAACATAATCAACATCTGACGCTTTTATTTCAGATATTCAGCTATACCATGTCTCTAAGTATTCAACAATGGGCTAGTCAAACTAGTGAGTGACAAAATCAACAATGTACCAGCTTGTGTTGTTAAGGTTGGTGGTTTTATCATTTTATTGTTTAATCCCACACTCAACAACATTTCCACTATATGGAAGGGTTCTGTAATATTTAACTCTGAGCCAGAAAATCCAGTGATCAACAGCACAAGCATCGATCTATGCAAATGGGATATGACGACATGTGTCAACAAAGTCAGCGAGTCTGACCACTCGATGCTGTTAGTCGCCTTTATTGATAAGCATGGGCTGCTGAAGACCAATGCAAGCCAATTTTAAGACACATGTGATCACAAGGTGACCTTATTTGACCATGATTTAAGGTAGCGTGTACAAACAGGTAGAGCTGTTACAATTCACTAACGTATTCTGTGAATTGAATCGTATCACTTCATTATTATCACTAAATTTGAATACAGACCTAACTGCAACTGTAAGCTCTAAATGAACAAGTCTAGACTTTGTCAGATTATCTCCCATTACACTTTGGCTCCTTTTCAACATAAATGGGTTTACTCGTTACTATCCAAATTATATATATATATTCAGAGACTAAGTGTTAGTCTAGGATTTCATCATATTAGTCGAGAAGCCCCTGCCAAAGTCAGTGTGTATCTGACATAGTTTCATAAACAGCATGTAAAGTATACAAACAAAGGCAATATATGATTTGTAAAACACTGAGACAAGGCATAAAGGTACCTACATTGTAACACAACACTACAGTAGAACTGTTTCTAGTGACTGCCCATACCAAATACTAAATAAATCACAATATAAAACTTGACCCTTATCATGCCAGAAGTTGGCCCACTCCAGTCTGCTACCTTGATAAAGCAATACACACAAGCGATAAAAAAGAGATTACAGTCTACTTTTGAATACAGAAAAGCTGGGTTGTAAAGTAACATCCATTGTGCCTTGGAATGCATGTATTGGTACTCCATCAACAGCTGGTGGGAGTCATGCAGTATGAAGATATTGTAGTACCATCATCATGCATAAATGTATAAATATTTCCCGTGTTAGTTTTCCACCCACCATAGTCACAGCTGGTTATGGAAGTCAAACTGACAGCTTGTATACTGCCTCCATACATACTAACGCTAATCTAATGATGCTCCTGGTATCATGATGTAAACATGACACACTCACTTGACCTACTGACCGACTTGTAGCTGTCAATCATCACAACTTCACGTCACTAGCACAAACAAGAGGAAAGGGCACTTAAAGACGTGACATGGGGTAGTAGTGGTCAAGACAGAGGCTAGAGAGTCATGTCATTACAACATGGATCACTCTGCATGGTACACCTCGGACTAGGCAATGTTATAATGCTGCGGATGACTCTGTACTTGTGTTCTCTACCTTGGTCAAAATGATGGTCCGAAAGACAGTGTTACTGCAGTCTCAAACCACTGTGAACTCTATCTCAGTTTCATACAGAGACCCCACATGGACACAGTATACTCACTCTGAGCAAACCTGTCTTGCGTTATTATCTACATTCTAAACTTCATAGAGGAAAACAAGTACTTTGCTATCTTCTCTTGTCATTCAGTGAACACCTAGCCCTCTAGGTTCTCTCACTGTGACTTATTCAACTAGACCGATGCATCTTAAAACAGTCATTACCCTCATATCCTGTTGATTTACTGCCACTCAGGTTACTAGATGTTGCTAGATTAATGTCATCTACACATCTTCAGAAACTTCACAAACATTCCAAACATATCAAATCTCATTCTGCAAAACCTCGGTGATACCTCTGAACCCATACCACCATTCTTGAACTGCTTAACTGTTCTCAAAAGAAAAAATTACAATGAAAATAAACCAGTCCCCAAATTCAACATGATTATCTCAGAAAAAAAAAAATCACAAATTCTTACTTCGTGACTTGTCAGCTATCCAACTAAGTTTGTGAGTATCCAAATGGAGATCAATTGGTATTATCAGACAGGGTATGTAACTCCTGATATCCTTGCTGCACCCACAGATCAGTACTGCATGCAAGATGACACACAGTTCCAGTAGTAAGAGCCAAGCAGCACCAAGACGTCCCACTCTGTATATGCTCTGTAAATATTGGCTAATTTGATAATATGTGAAAGCGGCAGCCTCCTGGGATGTGTTCGTACCCAGACTGTCAACAGGCAACTACTGGCCAAATGGCTGTGTGTGTATTTATACCTGACCACGGGGAGCGACACCTGTAATCATTGCTGAGTAACACACCTGGGATAGGCACACTGAGCCGGTGACCCCTCTATGGTGGCCCACAACAGACACTCATAACACTGATATCTGATACCACAAAGTCGCAATTCACTCTCTGCTAACAAAAACACTGACTTGTTTTGAATCACGTTTGACCTATATTCCACAGTGACGTGATTTACATATAAAAAATTGGTCCAATGCATGCTACAACATGCAGATAACCTACTGAGACCAGATAACAGATTGATAACTTGACCAGGTTAACATCAAGCTATCACTGTTAAATATGACTCAGGTGATAATTATAAATCACTGACTCACAAAGAATCATGACATTGTAGGCCATAGTTTAAATTAGCACATTTGAGACTTTAAACAACCGTGTACTTAAGGAGGAGGGTTTTATGGAAGTTAACTTCTTTTTAATATGGAGAACACAATGATTCACAGGATATACTTACTCCTTTATCAAGTGTCACTATTATATTAATGCTATTAAATGCCATTCAAACACTGATCTGAATGGCATACTGGATTTTAAGGTATAACGTTGATATTTTAAGTCAACAACTTAGAAATATCATGATATGCTGGATATAACAAAAATATTTTCATAACGCACATACTGAAAAATGACATTTTTTAATGTAATAGAACACACAAACCAAACATATCAATTAAATATTTAATATTTGAATGTCCTATCTTCTCACTGAACATCAAAACCATTTCCATCTTGAAAAATGTTAACATTTTTGTGGCAAAAAATTTTCAAATGCACTAGAAATGATCTAAATCAACATCACAATCTACAATGACTTACCAAAACTTCAGCATGCTCGATCCAAGGTCAGAGTCCAGTATGGCTTTTACTGGATTTACTTGTGTTTTCAGTGAACCAAATTGTATTACCTCATGAATTCGTTCTACAAGGTCACTAGAGTCAAATATTCATACATTCTTAAAAAGGAACATGGTGTTATTTATCCATAATTTGGAACATATCCCAAGACGAGACGAGTTAATGCTTTAACCACTAGGGTACTCCATCACCTTAATTTGATAATAACATGGTCAGTGGTCATAGTGGTGATACAGCAACAGTCAACCTGCTCAAACCATGTCAAATAATGTATCTTGTTGTAGATCCATTGAAACAAAAACCAACACTTCAACTGCCTCTTTGTTATACTCTTGGCCCAATATTCATGACATGTCTACCAATAATAACAATAATAGTATAACTCCACATATTTGCAGTAAACATGCCAAAATCTACTCAAAAGAATGTCTAAGAAGAGGGTAAAAAACATACAACTGCCTATAACAGATCTGTATCATTTAAGATGTGTAATCTCCAAAACATACAAACTAACTTCCTGCCTGAATGTATAACCATTCACCACATAAGTAATCTTCCTTTACCTGAGCTAATAACTAATTACAAGATTTCATGTACAGACTGGCTGTGGTTGCCAGACTGCCTTGGGCTACTTACATCACGTAATCCACACTAAAAAATCCGGATATATCTACTGCCAGCATGTACCTGATGCATGAAGCTGGTTTCCCTCAATGAAACGGTTTCCAAATGTTTTCTTATCAAAAAGTAATTCAAGGGACATGTAAGGTGGAAAAATGCTTATAATTTGATCATTTTTCAGTTTCTTCTGTTTTCATTTCAAAAAGGAAAGTCAAAATAACATGTCTTTTGTTTGAGTCAATGTCAACCATTTCAAAATGTCACTATAACCATATTCATGACATTTAATGCATGTAGTTGTTGATGCTCTAAATCAATCAAAACAAAGGACTACTACTACTACTACTACTACTACTACTACTACGACTACTACTACTACTACCAGTTTACAAGTGTTGCTGTAATAGTGATAGCAGCAGCAGCAGCAGTAGTAGTAATACTAGTAGTAGCATAGTAGCAGCAGGAGCTGCAATAGTATTATTGATTGACGTGGTAGTGGCAGTAGTAACAGTAGTAGGTGTAGTCATTTGTTGTGATAGCCATAGTAGTAACAGACCTTTTGTAAACTGCATAATTCCAAAGTACACATGAAGTGCTACTCCACTACTGACTTGGTCAATGGTTCAAAGGTCAACAGTCACATTCCATCTAATCATATAGGGTAACTAATCTCTGCTGGCTGAAGCCAACTATTGTATTTCTATCCTACTTCTAAAGGTACTTCGGTGAATTATCAAATATCTCTGATTGTTCTAAGAATTGATATTTTGTCATAGAAGGTTTAAAAATATATTTTATTTTCATCACAGCAAATGTAATCCGCTTCAGATCTGCCATCTAACTTATTGTTACAAAGGAATCATAATAAGTCTTTCATTGGAAACGAATCAAAACCCTAAATACTGTAATAAAGACAATGCCCTTTCTTTTTCTTATTAAAAATATGCACACTTTTGACTGGTATGCACACAGCTCTTCATTCTCGTATATTCCATTCATATATACATACAATAGCAGCAACCCACCTAACTAATAATTATGGTATACCTTACAAATTAACTAGGTCAGTGAGCACAGCCTCAATACATGTTAATGTTACATGGAAACACTCAAGCATGAAACTGATCGAGTCTCACAAGTTCATACAGCTATACATAAAGATAGGGTTCACACTGTAATCATAAGTTAACATATAACTTCATTATTACAATACCTAAGTGGTAATTTGTCTTTCAAAGACATGTTGAGTATATTGTAATGATGGTGTAATGTGACAACTTTGATGTTTATTCACCAACAAAACTGCTTTGTTACAAGCTAAATACTGCACTGGGTAATATGTCATGGACTGGGTCTATGACAATGTCAATAATTAACTACTGGTCTAGACAATCCAGTGATCGACAACGGAAGCATCAGTTTATGGAATTGGAACCAAATGACTTGTATGAAACAAGGCAACAAGTCTTTACACCAGATCCCCTTTAAGTTAAACCTCCTGAAACGAGGATTGGTTGCCGAAGGAAAGTTCCAACCTGGAATCTTTCCAAAAGTCAGTACTATAAATGTAAAAGATGCTTCTAAAAGAGGATGGATGCACAACCCAACACACTCTACTGTACACACAGAAGTCTTACCTCTATGGTATGTAAAGGCATCACTGATCAATAAGCAAGTTATTCATAGGGCTACTACAAATGCAATGAGGCGAATATGACTATAACTATAAGGTAATATATTTCATGAAACAATAAGAAATA
The DNA here is from genome assembly GCF_037392515.1 of Haliotis asinina. NCBI lineage: Eukaryota > Metazoa > Mollusca > Gastropoda > Lepetellida > Haliotidae > Haliotis > Haliotis asinina. The sequence continues at coordinate 91,194,818 of NC_090280.1, forward strand.
AAGTCTTTGACATGTTCTGACCAGGCCAATTTATGACAATGGCTGGTAACCAAGTTATTATCAAATGAAACACTCAGGGATGTTGACTTACCTTCCCTTGCTTGGAATTCAAGCAAAAGTACTCCAAATAAAACAATCCATGGATATTTTACTCTAATGATCACAGTATGCAGCTTGATTCTCTGAATATGTGAATGAATTGTAACAATTGTAACAGCCCTAGTTTTAATGTTGTTCACATCCCACAACAATATCATTAAGTCAAAATGGCTGCCCATCAGGACACTATCATGATCTATCATACATAGAGTTAACACACGTGGTCTATAATAGTTGCAGAGCTAAAATCACCTTGCGCACTAGGTCCCTGACCATGCAGAAAGGATGTTTGTTTCAAAGTGACTTACCAATAAACATGTCTCAAACGCTCATGGCTATGTCACTGTATGCTCTGCCAGGACGGATATCTGAAGTTTTGGTTTTTGTCTCTTGCACTTTCTAGTCTGCTGAGAACTACAGATAAATCTGAAATCTAAATTATTCCAAACAGAAGCTGCTCCAATATTTAAGTATTATTACCACCAAATCATCAAAATTAAATTTTACCTTTTCCCAGGGAAATTCCACCGTGTGGAGCTAGTGGTAAATGTCTGCCACACTGTGTTCTCCCAGATCAAAATACGGCCCTATTGTATCCCACTGCTAGTCTCCCTCAACACTTTAGACACAGTGAACAGTCTAACATGCTGAAGTAGGCCATCTGTACTGCTGGCAGGAACTGATCATATACCATAGCTTCTTGTGAATGTTGCAGACTGACACAGCTGAACAGTGTTCATTGTATACTCATAACATGCACAAAAAAACAACATATAAATTATAGCTGACACCACCAGATTTGGCAATTTGGGGTTTTTTTTGTTTGGTTGTTTCTTGTATGCTGTTGCATTCAGCAATATTCCAATGACAATGGTCTGTAAATAATCAAGTCCAGACAAAACAATCCAGTGGTCGACATCATGAGCATTGACCCGCAACTGGAGTACAATGACATGTGTCAACCAAGTCAGAGAGGCTAACCACCTTATCTAGTAGGCTACAAGCAAAGGTTACTAAGATAAATTTAACATGGATCTTTATGTGAAACATTTTGCAACTAAGCAAGCTAAAATTTTACTTTCCAGAAATTGCATGTCAATGTTCCAAAACTATAAATATATTACAGCTGTTGCATAACACTCTAATGTTACTGTTGTCTTATCATGAAAAGTGAGCCCTCTGGTGAACTCGAGCTGATCAGCTGTTCACTGCAGACGAGCAGTTCTTATAAAAAGATTGATTTAAAGAGAATTCAATAAATCCCTCAATATTTTCACTAAACGTGTAGTAATATACTTGAACATGTCAATCCCAGATGGAAAGATGCAAGCGGTTGCAGATCAATGTTTTGTGTTAGCCCTAGACATGAAAATTTAGGAGTTATCATGATACCCTGGTGTCATAAGAGGGAGTCAAGGACATGTTATTGGGTGTAAAATTCAGTATGAAACTTTCATCAAGAGATCAACTGTGATTGTGTAATAACACTTAAAAGAACAAGGCAAAGCAGGTCAGGTTATTAATCAGCACTGAGCAGTTAACTGGCATACAATAAACTAAGTGGTTTTAAGCAAGAGCAAATTACATGCTTAGATTATCTGAACTTGCGGCCCAGTTATACGTAGGTTTTCTGTGTCAGGGCAGTGAATGTTGATTTTATGTGCAAGAAGAGAAACAATACACTGTTGATTTAATATCAGAGGTTAAAATTAAATATGAAAATCATGGGATGCCCGTTATTGCAATAATCACAAGGTAAAACATATTCAAATACTACATGATGTAAAAATATAACTGTAAATGGGTTAAATGCTTACTCATTGTATCTAACCTTGAACATTACACTGAAGTGTTTCCATGTATTATTTACGCAAAAGCAATAATGTCAGCTACTATTTAATAAAATTCACTGGGTTTTCACAGTGTTAATAAATAAGTAAATACCTCTTAATCAATATCAAATGCTACATTCTGTTTCCCATGACAACGAACGGGATAACTGGATCCTGGGACCTGTGACGAAGATAAATGGACTGACTTCTTTTCAAAGACCTACATCTGTATGAACTCAGAACATTCAGAAAGAATTTTAATCATGTTGATCACACATGCATTGCTTCTATCCATGGGCCAATCAATCAATGTAGTTGGTTAATAATGGTTAATAATTTGTATTTGCTATATAATGCCACCTCCAGGCTCCTCCTTTCATTGGTTTAAGCTACACTAACAACTAGTCTCTGAAAGGAACATATTCCAGCATTTTCACAGAACAAATCCAGTTCCTTAATAATAATAATCATAAAATATATCCATAAAGGAGTCCACAAACTTTCTTCAATTTCCTTGACTTGCATGGGCTTTCTTGAATTTATTTGTTCAGGAATTGTATAACACACTACCTTTAAGCCTACCTGACCAACTTCTGGACCAATCTGTAAACAATGTATGTATGACTATAAGCATCATACAAAGAAACAATGTACATGACAGCAGGTAGACCTGAACACTAGTCTAGGAGTTCATTACTATAATATAAATCTAGAGTGACCTGTGCTTCAACCCTAACCTATTTCTTCATACTATGAGCAGTGAACTACCACAGAATGATGATGGACTGTACATAGTTTACCGCATAAAACTGTCCCTAACTGCACATCCTCTTACCAATAATATTGTGTATTACTTACTTCAAATATGCTGTTCCACAATTACTCAGTTACTTCTGTATAAAACATATACAAAAATGTATGTAACACTAACAGATTTGCTTAACTACCAAAGCTTTCAACCTGTGTACCTATATATCTTGACAGATCCTTACTGACCCAGGGAAGGCATTACACATACATGAACTCAAACCAGTCCTGTAAATAATTCATTATCAAGACACTAGGTTTCATGTTTTGTTATTCTTTCATGCCAGAAGACAAATATCAATATGCTGTGTGAACAGTCAATTCTAAGCTTGGCGGTTACTGGGCTGCAATGAATACACTATGTGGAGAATATTATATGTAACATGAATATTAGGTAACAAATGCGAATAATTATTCATGAATATAATATTGATAAGTGTTTGATGCACAAGATGGAACCGTCATGATGACTGCTAATTCATCGTACTAATAACCACTGATCTGACATGACACTCAAGTTTGGAATGTAATAAACCAATAGTTATAGTCCACAGTACCAGGTGCAGCAAATGCAAACTAATAAGATTGGCACTACAGCAAGGCTAGTACATATTCCATCATTGCAATATCTCACTTTGATAAAGGGCACAAGCCAAGGGCTCAAGTAAAACATGTTCTGTTAAAAAAAAGTAAATATTCATTCATATTTGGTTCTGGTGACCACAAACAACGCACTGAATTCATGAAGGGATACGGTTCGATTCATGAATATGTGAGTGTCTTGTAATAGCCTTAGTGGTTACATACTAATCTTTCAGAAAGTAATGGAGCCCTGATAAACAGTGAAATGTTGCTGCATTACCTAAATCTGGTTTGTTTCACTGAGCCTTAATATTTACAGAGGGCTGTGGTGTAGCTGGATAACGCCTGTCAGTGGCACAGAACAACCTAACAAATCCTAACAGACCTCTGCTACCCAGCTGGCTAGGCTTTCATACAAAAAGTCAAGCAGTCTGCAATGTGGAAGTAAGGAATGAGTGAGTTGGGTTTTACACTGCATATAGCAATATTCCAGCAATATCTTGGCGGGAAGATACCAGAAATGGGCTTCACACATTGTACCCATGTGGGGAATGAAACCAAAGTTTTCAGTGTGATGAGTAAACTACTAGGCTTTACATGAACAATTTTACAAGGTAAAGCAGTAGAAACCATATTATTAACTTTAGTCAGTAACACACATATGGCTCAGTAGTCTCCCCATCTAAATCACCTGTAAATAAGTGAGTAAGTGAGCTAATATTTAACGTCACATTGGTAATATTTAAGCCATAACGTGACGAGAACATTCAACAATGAAAATGGCCATATGTACATTATAAAACCTGTCAATGAAGGGCAGTAAAACAACTAGAATATCTCAATTTAAATTAAAACTAGCATGGAAAGTTAAAACTAATATCACTATTTTGACAATACAATATAAAAACAGGCTATGGATCCCCAACAACAGAAGGTAGATCACCATACTAGGGACCATGGGGACTTACGACACCTTTGCTACCTACATGGACCCTAGCTGGATTTACACCATCCATTCAGCTGCTGGCAAATGTAGGAAATGTTAGCCAAAATAAAAACAAGAATACTATGTTTAAAAAGCCTGGTAAATTCACATAGACTTGAAAGTTTTTGGACTTGCGTACCCTCTCAGGAGGACAATAATTTTACAATACTTCAACCCCCTTTGAGGGTACAGCCACTAACAATTCAAGTTACTAATCTAAACTACCAATAATTAAAATGCAGCTATCTAAAGAACATAATAATCAAAATTCAGTCATGAAATCAATTTCCTTTAAAAACCCAATGATTAAATGAGAACTAACAGTGGTAAAGAGATCCTTGACAGTTTTGACATTGAAATATTTTTCCCTTGTGATTGAGAATTCAACACAGTCAAGCAGGATATGCTTGACCGTGGTTCTCTCATCACAAGGGATGCAAAATGGAGGATCCTCATCTTTCAACAGGTATGCATGTGTATACTTTGTATGACCAATATGACAGCATCGTAGGATGACCTCTTCAAATCTGGACTGACAACCCAAGTGGGTATAACCAATGTAAGGTTTTATCTCATGTAATTTATTGATGCCCACTCGGGTGTCCCACTTCTTTTTGCATCAGATCACGGATGTAAGATCAATAGCAATTTTATAGTCTGAGTATGGAATAAGAAGTGGAGTCACAGATTTGTTGAGTGCTGCCTTGGCAGCAAGATCAGCCAGTGTATTCCCTGAAATGCCTACGTGGCTGAGTAACCAACAAAAGATGATTGGCCAGTAGCAAGATCACTATATAATACACCTGTAAATAACATCCAAGGACATACTGACACAAGCCTCTGTAACGCACTGAATTTTTCTGGATTGTTTGCAACATCAGATGATAAGGGGTGAGGAACAACAGGTTAAAGTCATTTTCCAAATTTCTGCAATGAAAGTGATGCAAAGGCATGTCTGGTTCTGGTCTTTCTTAAACTAATGGGGAGTAATGCAGGGATATTTAAAGTGTCAGCTTATATTGTTAGTCCACTACATTCTCCAGTTTAGGCAGTGATGCCAAATGATTTAAGATGACAAGACCAGGCTTTATCTCATAAAACTCTAAGTACCAGTGCAACAAATACAACATTTTGACATTTTTTGGCATGACTGGACTTTGGATTATTTGATCAAAATAATATCCATAGCTGATTTTAAATTTCCTAATCTAGTAAATATCAAACTATGTAAGAAAATTATCACAAACACAAACCAACCCATGAATGATAAAACATTAAAAAACCAAAGTCTAAAACAAAATTTTTACGTCCTTTTTAGCATAAAATGACCAAATTTCAAAAGTCAGTACTAATAGCAAAATATTACCATGATTACAATATTACATAGACAGTGTTTTGCCAGTTGTGAATCACAACAATCAACATAATTAATAGTTAATGTACACAGATGGCATTTACAAGTCAAATTTTATAACAAAATGAAAATAAACTAGTTACTAGATGACTCTGGCCTCTTTTTCTCGGAAGTCTTTAACACATAAACAAGGTGAATACACAAAGTCATTTAGAAAGAGGTCAAATGTAACAGAAGCTATATCGGGGATTACACATACTTCATTGAGAAAGTATAATCCCAAGTATGACTTGTGTTACATAAACATTATTATCACAGACTTGTAAATATGGTCAATCTCAATATTTCTGAAACATCAAATATCTTCAGAAAACCTGTTTTCACCAGGAACCCTGACAACAAAATGATTTCAACAAAGCCACTTCTACATTATTAACAGGAGTAGAGCATCCTGTGTGACAATATCAAGGTCATATACTGTCTCAGCATGCTAAATATGACATGCTAATATCATGATGACTTAAAATATTTCATATAAATCCTGCTAAGATACAAATGTGATTTTTTTTTTGAGTGAAAACATTATTTCAATTTTAATACTTATGGTGAGTCTTACTTGTTGCTTCTCATTACTTTTCCTGAGACAAAGTCAAAACAAATACTTTGATTTTGATAGGATGTGTTGGATGAAAACACAATTTTTCAAAACACACCGAATGTTTCCATTCTGTCTAATGTTCATGGAAAGAGAAGCATTTAGTATGGGTATAGTGAGAAAAAGGAAAACTCGACAATATACATAATCTCAGAGATGCTTTAGAGAAGAGCACAGGAGTCGTGTGTATGTGTGGCTGCTTGTAGTAGCCTAGACTTACATGCTAGTTTTCTTACATGCTAGTTTTCTTATATGCTAGTTTTATAGTGCAGGCTCACTGAGATAACATGCTGCAGAATACCCAGCTCAAACACATTATTTTGATTCCGAGACAACCAGTCCTTGTCATTCCACTGATGCCAAATGCCAGTCAGGGACCAACAAGCACCATATTTTAACATCTTTTGGTGTGACGTGACTGATAATCAAACCTGCAACCTTCCGCTCTCCGGGCAGATGTTCTAAACACTACACCATGGTGATGGTCTAACATGATTTCAGTTGTGAAACACGATGACACCTGTTCATCAGTACATTGTGAAGTCTACATTGATTACATATGATGTTGTTTAAGTACACATCATAACAGTAAACATGCCATGTTCCTGAGTGGTGAGTGACATATTTTAACGATCATGAACAATGTTCTACAACACACAGTACAATAAACCTGACCAAGTCCATTTGGATAACTCTTCTACAAATGCTGTAAGGATGGAATACCACTGACCAATTGTATCTTGACCATCTAGTTATGGTTATGGTGACACCATTCACATCTACTGAAATATACCAAGCAGTGAAGATTTGGTCAGAACTGGTTTTCAGCAAGCCACCTTTGTCAAAACATGCAACTAATAGGATCAGAAGGTCAGCCTCACTGACTTGGTAGACACATTTTGACTTTGTGCTGTAGGCAATGTAAGATAACTATATTCTGAGACAAATCCAAATCACTAGTCATCAGGTGCTCCGATTGAGATTAACAGGCTTGGATCAACAAACCTATACTTTATGTTTACAGACTTCCAAGGTAACAACTGTACCACGTGTGTGTCTCTTTGTGGTTGTGGGGCAACTTATGTTGGCAGCTAACTTTGTTGTGATATGAATTGACGTCCCTTTCACCCAAATCAAGTGCAAGGCATTACCGGCCCTTTCACCAATCTCCAGCGCGATCACTCAGCTGCGTCAGGTAACGTCCAACACTTTCTAACGACAAAATATACAAATTTTAACCTGCTTCCTTAACAGATAAAAACTGAGACGAAACCCATACCTTCTTGAAACACTGAACATGACATAACACTTGAAAAGTCGAACGGTGACAATGTGTCTGCGCTCCTGTCTCTCGCCAATGTTCACAGGGAGTATTTTCTGTTTCTGATTTTCAACAGGTGGTGAGATACTTACAAAAACACAATCAGATATATAAAATCATCTACTATAACACTGAACAAAGCACTTACAGATAAATATGATATCCCGATCGTAAGAATCACCGATTTTCCCCCTCCGGTTACTGTCGAAACAAGTCCTGAATGGACGACTAACCCCGTTCCTGGCAGTCGCGTGCTTTGTCCGTGTATTCCTAACAACTAGTAACGTTCATAATACACAGGCGTCAGTCATTTGAGACGTACTTAGCACATATTTTGAGTTTGCTAACGCGATTAGGTTTTGAGGTTTAACCCTACTGCAAATATTATTCTTTATTGCAAAGATTTATTTAAAATAGAGCTGGAACATTTCGTTCTTTTGTTCTAAGGTGCATTGTCTGTCAAACATCTGTTGATTCATGTTGCAAATAAGTGAACTATCTTCTTGTAAAAAAATCAAATTATGACAACCATAAACCCAGTTGTCATTTTCAACAGTCAGAGTTTAGAGTTTACAGACATGGATGTCGCTCCTGGATCTGGAAGGGTAATGTTTAAAGACAGACATCCGTATTACGAAAGCGTATGAATTACGGACAAGCATTTAAATGCTGAACGTACCCTATTCTTTTGAGAAATGTCTATCTATTCCAACTGCACAGTGTTTTAAGTGACAATAATCTATCTGCAAAATCTAGCTGGTACAAAATCTGCATTTGATTAGTTGCCCATTCTAATTGACATCAGGTGATTGATGAGGCAAATCAAAGTAACGCCAACTTGACGATTGAGCCTGTCTCTCTCTCTCCTCTCTCTCATGAGAGCTGCTGCTGCTGATGACGAATGATGATAGTGATGATGATGACGAATGATGATCGTGATGATGATGACGAATGATGATGGTGATGATGACGACGAATGATGATGAAATAAAGGGAGAACGCGATGGTAGGTACTGAATTCATTATATATAAAACAGGCAAGTGGATGGGCGGGGCTGCTGCTCCAAGAAAACCATCACACACGCAAACACTATCCATAAATTATGAACGATCTCTAAGTAAGACAGATACGTTTGTTCATAAATGTAACTTCCCTCCAAGACAAATTTGTCATAAATACAAGAATATTCTAATCTCCCACTTCCCCATTTGGCTTTGTATTGCAATGCGAAATGCAGTGAAACATGTCAACAGAACGCGGAGGCCGACGGCAGACGAGACTGTATCACAGTCCCTGAACCATATTATTTTTCCAAGCGCCCAACACTTCCTGCGATGCTAAATCTTTAAATGACACAATTATGGAATTGCTCACGTTCAGTCTCTGGTCGTCCAGGCGTTCCTTTTCAGTTTAAATGGCTTTACTTGTTACAGTCAAATATGTATATATTCCGAGACTAAGCGTTAGTCTTGGGGCAGACATCAGCCTCTGTATAAGACTACTGAACCAGGCAGAAGACTACTGTGAAGTAGAAGAGACCAAACCATGTAGATTGTTGTCTAGTGATAAACGTTCAGCCCGACACATACTTCCACATCGGGAAAATAAACTCATATTGTATAGATTAATACTGGCTCGCCTACTCTATCTTTGACTAAAACAAAATAATAGACCCTTGAAATCTTAGAGAGAGTAACTATTTCCGTCCTAAGTACTAACCTATCAAACGATTTTTAGAAGTCTGGCCACTTCAACTCTGTTCTAAGGATGAAAAAGCCTCAAAAGCAAATTCATATACTGTAGAAATGTTTCGATAAGAATGCTATAAACATTAAGTGAATTAGAATTTTGTTCACAAACATTAATCAAAACAGTTTCACGTAACTGAAAGTAAAACATGCCAGTTTACTGATACACACTATAATGACATTTAGAAAGGGATTAGATGCAACATATGTCGTGTATAGAATTACACCTTTTCATTGAAGAACTGATGCCAGTACTGAGAGTAGGCCCCTCCGGTATTCGAACCCCCAACTCTCAGAATAAATCACCCACTCGTTTGCACATAATAACACACTTGATATAACACATTGATTTGCTTACACACATAATATTTGTTTGTGTTTGTATATAATTTAGTGATCGGGGAAAATCTGCGAGCCTTATTCTTTTATTAGAACGCTACAACCTCGCCATGTCATTAAATGCATGACGGTTCCATTAGGGCTGGGGAAGGTCCAAATTTTCCAACCGGTACCCCACCACCTATTGCCCTATCCTATCTGGATAACCATAATCTATTAGTGACATGATCATAACGGGTCCGGGCATTGAGCCCGGCACTCGGGTCCAAGTCATTAACCCACTCGTTCTGGGTACCCGGTTTATCCGTCCGAGCCCTTGGTTCCATGCACGGATTCAAACTGCTGTGATTTTCAATGGTGGTAAGGTAACCTAAGAGTAACAGAAGAACTTTTCGCCAGGGCAGATTTCAGTTGATACAATTATATTTTGTTTTTGTGAAAACATGGGAGTGTTTTTATGGTTCTTTGAACGGTACTTTGCGTACTTTCCCGTGTGTCAGTTAATGCAGTTAATCCTGGTGAAATCAGACATCACAGAATTCTTTCACTCCTAGGGGACGTATTGAGTCATGTTGGTGATGTTTAACCAGTTAGAGCGTTGTAACCTTGTCCAATATTTCTGGCATAAAGTCACGATAACATAAATGGAAACAGAGTCTATAAAAATGTTTTCTTTGGTCTCTGTTCTGTTCTTTGTAAGCCATTCCATATTCAACTATTGTATTTTTCCCCGAACAGAAAATTTGACATCTTGTCTAACTCTCACGTAAAATATTATTCATATACATGAATTGATCTAGCACGTTTTCTTATGATAGTGGGAAATATTGCCACTAATTACATAAAACGTGTTTACACATTAATATATCACCATTTCATTCTGTAATCTGATGTGAATTCTGTTTCCTGGACACGAAAAATATGCTACGTATGACATGCAAGCATAATTAGTTGTACAACTAGTATGACCCATGAAAATTTCACGAAAAATCTGTTATATTCTATTATAATGAATGATTCCTACAAATAAAGCACTTAGTTTGTATAAAAATGAAGAATACATTACGTTATCTATTGTTACAAATATTAACGAATTCCCGATAGTCCGAGAGTGACATTTCAAGGTCGGCCATATTGACCTGGATAAGCGAAGTCCCCAAACAAAGCTGCTGAACAGCAACAAACTGTTGGATTTTTGATTCGCCATGGGGAATATATACACGACAGGACCCAACGAAGCACTTGTTATTTCAGGTGGGCATGTTTTTAAGCAATGACATTACTTGGAAATCATATTTTTGCAACAGGTTTGTCAGGAATGTTGCTGGAGCCGACACCCTCCTCTTCGATGGAGGTTCCTGGAAATATTCTAAGTATTTCACAATACGAACCAGTCTCATTAATTATCGGATGTTTTGCGTTTGTTTTTTAAGGTGCAAGGACCATCTTGTAATTTGCTTTTGTATCTTGATTGTTTTCATTGCTTGATGGCTCGTATACTTTGTTGATTTTTTTTGTGGGTCAGAGGAATTTGATTGCGAAAGCTGCATACGTTATGTTGAAATATGTCACGGTAATTGCATTAAATCCGGCGGTGGTGTAGCGATTAGTCATTAATCCGCAGTACTTATCATTTGCGTCCTAAAGTTTGCAATCGTATAAGATTCACAATAATTTAAAGTTGTAAGACAAAACAAGCATAATGCATGTCATCTTCAGCATGTCAAAGTTTGAATACATGTCTGTGTCGTAATGTAAACATTCCCAGTAGAATCTGGTGTGTTTTGATTTAACTTAGGTCACAGGATGCAAGATTAGCTTATGTGATTTGTGCATTAAACACAAGCATCTCACATCTGTGCAGTGTCAACGTGCATGGCATTGGATAGCTTTTAGCTGTGCCTTCTTCTTGTTCCTTAGTTATCACAGCAAATGATACCAATGTCAACACTGAGCAGAATGAGAAAATGACACAAGCCCACTCGTAGTGCAGTTGTCCTTATTTCACCATTATTTTATTTCATTACTCATATTTCATTATGAGTGGTATTTTGTCATTCACAGACTCGCCATAGTGCGATACGCTGCAGTCAGTGCTAGCTGGGGTGCACCCGGTTAACTGCATTCTAGCCAAGTTGGTTTTGTCTGTTACATTTTCATAAGCAGTACAGCCTTGATCCAAGTAATGATTGAATTTATCCTAGAGATTAATGACTTGGGGAAATTTTTGTTCCTAACATACTAGTCATTCTTTAAAGATGTGAATTTTGCAAAGGCATTTTGTGCAATTTGCAAAAATTATCCTAAAGAACTACTTCTTTTTTCCCCAATTCCCAACACTAGTAAACACGATGAAATTTCGAATTTGGTGAATCAAACTGTATCTCTATGAGAATTCAATTTATTAATGATCAAAAGAGATTTGAATGTTTATCTTTTTTGAAAGCGTAACATTTTTCAGGAATAAGTGTACTTTTGTATTCTTTTGTCACAGTATTTCAGCATTTTGTTCACAGGTAATTCTTGCTCTTTCCTCATTCACCTAATGAACATGATGAAGGAATAAAAACATGATTATGATCATTATGATGAATAAAAACATGACTTGTTATCCATGAAACATGTCATGTATTCATGTTTATCTAGCTTGTCTAAAACTTTCAAAAACTTTATCTGTGAGTTTGTTTACATATACTTGGGTGTTATTTATCAAAGCAGGATATATGTATATGTAAATATAATATATTCAAGCCAAACTGGTTAATAGTATGCACTCTTTAATACCAAACCCAGCAATGTTTCAGCTATATGGTGGTAAATAAACAAGCCTGGACCAGACAGTCCAGTGATCAACAGCTCTAGGATAGATCTATACAACTGGGATATGATGACCTACGTCAACCAAGTCAGCAAGTTTGTCTTTTTAAAAATTTGCATGTTAGGTATGCTGTTTAGTCAGTTAATACAGTGGAAAACTTCAGTGTAAATGAAAGTCTGTTTAGAATTCAACTTAAAGGTCACATGCAATGTATAACTTTGCAGATTCTGATACCTTTCCGTGTACACTTACCAAAACAAATCATCAAAAATGTCAATTCAACCTACAATGTTGAAAAAAGACCGCGATGAAAAGATGCCCACGAAATCAGAGTTCAAATGATTCACTAATCTTCCCCCAGCGCTGGGGAAAATATTCGTTTCAACAGCTATCCTACTCTGCGTTGCACTACTGCAGGGAGCAGGTTTGTGGAGCTTGAACCATTTTACCTGCCGGAAGTATGGAGTCGTTAGCAGTAGTCTAATCTTAGTTGTGTACATAAACAAGTACATAATCTACTTGTGACATAAAAAAAACCAAAACATGTCGATTGTGATAAGCAGACTCTGTCATAGAGAAACTCAGTGTCTGGTTTATTGACACCTTTATGTCTGCCTGCCTATCTGCTGATGACAATATGCAATGCACAACTTCAATGACTGACTATTTACTATTTGAAATTAAGACCTGGGCTTACAAGCCATAAACAAAGAGCCAGCTAAGCGTATCGGCAAAAGGGCCAGTGAAAGAGCCCTGTTACACTTGACTGCACACCCACATCGAAGGCCTGCTTACAATTCTCTTGATACAAAGCCCATTTTTGGTGTGTTCCTCCCCCAACCCCTCCCAGTGATATTGTTAGATAACTGTTAATAAAAGCGTTATGAAACTAAACTTAACTCATTCACTCACTCAAACTCTCGTTAGGTCTCCAAAGATTCAGAGTTGAATTTGAATCAAATTTTTTATATTGACTCTTCGTTTTGTTTCGATCTTTTTCTATTTCATTCATCATATAAGTAAAAGCAACAGATTTCATTTAACTCTCAGAGTTTATTTAGCAAAACATATAGCACTGAAAACCATTTCCAAGATTTGACTAGGAATGTAAATGATGTAGATGCAGCATCACTTAATAACGAATTGAAATAGTCATCATGGTTATCGAAAATTGAAACTAAGTTGTCAAATTTGATTTTTGATGAATTAATCAAACCAAATTGTTGCAGCCCTATTCAACACTCTGTTATCTTGTGTGTATTTTTGTTGCAGGTGGTTGTTGTGGAGCCGAGGGCAGAAAATACATCATTGGAGGCTGGGGATGGGCGTGGTGGTTGGTGACCGACACTCAAAAGTAGGTTCTTCACTCTGTGGGGCTGGGGAAGTAGGATGGTGACTATTGATTGAAATGATTGAAGATTGATCACAATGACCAAGCAGATTATCATGTTTTCTCATAATCAAACACAATTTTGGAACACCTCTTTGTATAAACAAGATTTTTCACGAGGTTGTTTTGGTCTGTGTCATTCAATTTACATTTCTTAAGCACTTCAATCCAACTCATGCAACATATGTCATATTTGGGATTTCACTTTCAGAAAGTGAAATCCCAAATATGACATATGTTGCATTTGACCACTTTCTAAATGGCATCGTGTAATCAATCCAACTCATGATTGAAGTTATATCAAGGACACCTGGAAGCTTATGTTCGTAACATAGTAGTTGGTTTTTGGGGATACAAATTGGATCAGTTTAAGTTGGATTTGAAATTATCAAATGCTTTTTGTGCAGTTTGCAAATGAAAACAAATAACTACAGAGTTTTCTTTATTTGTATGTGCCTGAACAACCATAACGGAAAAACTTTGTAAATGCTGCTAAGCAATTGTTTTTGATGATTGAATGGTTTTAATGAACCAATTATTAATTATGAGATTGTAACAAATTTGAAACACTAGTGGTGGCTGGTGAGAATAAATTAGTTGTCCATCATATCATATTGTATCATATATCATATCATATCACACACCATATCATACATCATACCACATCATATCATATATCATATCATATATCATATCATATCATGTTGTATCATATAAGTTATCACCCCATGTCAAGGGAAATACAGGGTTTTATCAGTCCCGAGTAAGGTTGTATTCCCCGAGCTGCATTTATCTAGGTGAATGTTTTCACTAAATCAAAACAAAACAACACGTATTGAATCAAGTTGCTGCCATGTTGACACCAGCTGATCGTTTGACCTCAATGCACTGCACATTGCTATAGGCTTGTTGATGCACGCTTTTCTCACTTCTCGCATCGTCACCGAGGCGTAGCGGGAGGATATGACTTTTGCAGCGGGAGTATAAAAGTCGTAGACTCCCGCTGGCGGATCCTGATGGATAACAAATTTGGTATTTTGGTATTTTATTAGAGTCACATGGACCAATCAAAACTGGACATTCTTACATGAGGCTAGATAATATATCGTGTCATATGTCATGTATTATATGTCATGTCATGTCTCATATATCTATCATAGCTTATTACCTACAAGGTCAAACATATCAGATATTTTTCATATGATGTCCAAGGGCAACATATCACTTTGTCACAGTAACAAGATGTCATGAACAATGCTATGATGGTTCTTCTGTGACGTTGCCTTCTACATGTGGCGACAGCAGGCAGCCAGCCCATGTTTGAAAGTAGATTTGGTTTATTGTCCTCAATTTAATGACTTTGGTGACAAACAGTATATTATCTTCGTCACGTCACGTCACGTCACGTCACGTCACGTCACGTCACGTCACGTCACGTCACGTCACGTCATGTCATACCACAATACACCACATTTTGATTGTCAGTCTTGTATCTAATCCTGATGATTGTGTGATGATTATAGTTCCATACAGGGTTAAGACTCTGATATTCATTTCCAAATCTGCAATGAATATCAGTACAGATTCCAAACTTGATCTGGACAAACTTTTGATTCTTTAGTAATTTACCGAAATGAAAACTATGAACACATCAAATTTTGAATATCTGAAGTTGCCTTCCAAGGGTACCCTGTACGGAAACTTAGATATGTGTCAGGATCCTTCTCAAAAGACATTGGCGACCAAAGTCTGCCGCAAATGTCAGCAGCTGGTCAGTAAACATTCCCAATTTGATTGAAAAATTCCCACAACATTGTTATAAACCCCACTGTCAAAAGAAAACCTTTTGAACAAAATCACAATAATTTTCCTGTGAAGGCCGCTTAGTTTGAAATTCAAGGTTGGCATGTATGCCTATGATAACAAGAAGTCTCAAGCTCTCTATTGTGGTTTTAATTGTGTGTCATCCTGATTTGATGACATTTCTTCTTGTCCGTGTCTTGCTCGCCTCACTCAGATCATTTCCCCACCGCACCTTGATGTTGGTGAAGTATGGCATTTTACCATAGACACACACCACATTGTTAACATGTCTACCCTCATTCACTCATCATTGTACATCGGTAGGCCATGACCTTGACCTTTTGACTCTCTTCCAGGATTTCCCTGGAGGTGATGACCTTGAACCCAGTGTGCGAGAGCGTGGAGACATCAGAAGGTGTTCCAGTCACTGTGACTGGAGTGGCGCAGTGTAAGATCATCCGAGAGCCAGATATCCTGAAGAATGCCTGTGAACAGTTCCTTGGCAAAGATCCTCGGGAGATTCAGAGCGTCATCCTGCAGACAATGGAGGGCCACCTGAGAGCCATCCTTGGTAAGTTGCCTTGCCTAGAGCACTAAGAACACATCCAATAATATTCTCTATGTAAGACAATAAAAGAGAGGTTTTGAAACAAAGATATTTGTATGATTTTCATGTAAACTAAGTACACCAGACTACCCAGGTTATCAGTGCTTGTGGTGGCTGGTTTGGTGTGAACCATGATTAAGCTTGATCTTAGTGTGTTAAACCTGCCAGTGTTTTGTGCCTTACCTCCAGTATGTAATGCCTAAACTCCAGTGTGTTAAGGGGCGGTGGGATGGCCTAGTGGTTAAAGCATTCACTCATCACGCCGAAGACCTGGGTTTGGTTCCCTACATGGGCACAATGTGTGAAGCCCATTTTCTGGTGCCCCCTGCCATGATATTGCTGGAATATTGCTAAAAGCAGCGTAAAACTAAACTCACTCACTCTAGTGTGTTAAGCCAGACCTTCAGTGTGTAAAGCTGAGTCTGACCTCCAGCGAGATAATTCGGTTAAGCCAAAACTTCAGTTTGTCAAGCTGTGGCAGATCTTCAGTATGATGTGACGTTTGTGTGCTAAGGCTTACCTCCAGTATTTTAATCCTTACCACCATTGTGTTAAGCCTGACCTGTCCTCTGACCGTGTGTTTACTGTGTTTCAGGAACCCTGAGTGTTGAGGCTATCTACCAGGACAGAGATCAGTTTGCCCAGCTGGTGCGTGAAGTTGCCTCCCCTGATGTTGGCAAAATGGGCATCGAAGTCCTCAGCTTTACCATCAAGGACATCTTTGACAACGTGGAGTACCTGTCCTCACTCGGACGTGCCCAGACCGCCAACGTCAAGAGAGATGCTGACATCGGTGTTGCAGAAGCCAACAGAGACGCTGGCATCAGGGTTGGTACTAGGGGAAATTGGGTAGAAATGTGGAACTGTATGATAACCTATTGTCTGTCAGTGTCATGAGCAGGAGGGACAGAAGGCAACTCAAAGTGGACTAACTTCAAAATGCCACTTAAAGACAGCTGACTTGTATGTTTTCAGGGTTAAACAGCACCGAAAAAGATGTGATAAAATCAGTAAATCAGTTTACCTTGAGACAACAGCTCAATGTTGATGTGTTTGTTTCTGATCCAGTCTGTCCCATGCATTCCTTCAGTTATGGATGTATGTGTTTCAGATCTAATTTCTGTCTCTTTTATTGCTGAGTGTCGATGTTTTTATGCTCCAGTTAATCCACTATTTCACACTTTGTTGCCATGGTGATTGTTTCTGATAGAGCCTATCCCATGCATCCCTATGATTATGGGTGTGCCTATTTCTGATCCAATTTTATGTTTCCTTGCTGAGTGTCAGTGTTTATTTGATCCAGCTTACCAACTGTTTCCCATTTTATTGCCGGCATGGTTGTTTCTGATTCAATTTCTACCCATGTCCCAACCAAATTTTTGCTGTTTTTTTATCCAAGTTTTTCCAAGTTCACTTCAGCTTGTTTGTTTCAGGGTATATATGTTTTAATCCAATGTTGCTCCCTAGTCCTCAGGAGTTTAGCTTAATGTAGTTTGTTTCTGACCTCTGTCTGTGTTGTCTTCAGGAAGCTGAATGTGAGAAGGCCCGTATGGATGCCAAGTTCCAGGCTGACACCAAGGTAGCTGACTCCTCCAGAGCCTACCAGATGCAGAAGGGCAACTTTGACATGGAAGTCAATGCAAGGGTATGTATTGGACAGTATCTAGACCTTTTACAGTGCTATTTGGTAAGAGTAACTGACAGTGACTGTTATGAGAAGTGTGAGAGTGTATTGAGCTTCTCGTAGCAGAATAGAAGTGGTTTGTCTTGTAGACCATAATGGGAAGCAAAGCTGAGTTACTAGTTGCAGGAATTTCATTTGTTGGTTGTTGCATCACACAAAACGTGGTCCAGCTATCTGACAAAAGGTCTGCAGTAGCATACATCTTCAGCATCCCATGCTCGTCCCAGAAGGAGACTATTCTTGTTGTAAGAGGTCACTAACAGGTTCAGATGGTCAGGCTTGCTGACTTGGTTGACACTTGTCATTGGTTCCCATTTGTGCAGAATGATGTTCATGCTGTTGATCACTGGATTGTCTGGTCCAGTCCTGATTACTTACAGACCGCCGCCTTGTACCTAGGATATTTCTGAGTGTGGCATAAAACTAAACTCACACACTTACTATGACAACAGCTTGTAAATATCCTAATATGGGGTAAACCAGTCCAGTGCTTGACATCATGAGCATCAGCCTACACATCCAGGATAAAACATCAACTATGTCACTGATCCTGATAACCAATCTCACAGATTCCCTTGTGTAATAAGCATGGTTACTGGACTATCTATGCAGAGTTAACAGGCTGCCATGGTTGTTGTAGAAAGCTGAAGCTGAACTGGCCTATGAGCTGCAAGGAGCTAAGGAGAAGCAGAAGATCCGTAGTGAGGAGATTGAGATTGAGGTTGTGGAGAGACGTAAGCAGATCGATGTTGAGGAGAAGGAAATTCTGAGGAAGGAGAAGGAACTGATTGCCACAGTGAAACGTCCTGCTGAGGCTCAGGCATATAAGATGGGGCAGCTGGCAGAGGGTTCAAGGTGAGTTGTTGGCTTCAAGGCAAGTAACTGGGTACAAGTTAAGTTATTTGGTTCAAGGTAAGTTGGGGGGATTAAGGTGAGTTGTGGGGTTCAATGTGATTTGCAGGTTTCAAGTTAGGGCTAGTTAGGGGTTAAGAGAAGTTAGGGGTTTCAGGGTGAGTTAGGTGAAGGTGATGAATTCTAGATGAGTTTGAGGTTCAAGGGGAGTTGGGGGTTAAAAGTAAGTTATGAGGTTGAAGGTCTATTAAGGGATACAAGGTGATTTGGGTCGGAGTGTGTAAATGTTTCAGGGTGAGTAGGGGGATTCAAGGTGAGTCAGAGGTTTCAGGTCATTTAGAGGTGTCAAGGTGAGTTGTAGGGTTCAGGGTCAGTTAGGGGTTTCAAGTTGAGTTGTAGGGTTCAGGGTCAGTTAGGGGTTTCAAGATGAGTTGTAGGGTTCAGGTTCAGTTAGGGGGTTCAAGGTGAATTGTAGAGTTCAAGGTCAGTTAGAGGTTTCAAGGTGATTTGCAGGGTTCAAGATCACTTAGTTGTTTAAGGTGAATTTGGATCATGGTAAGTTAATGTGTTCAAGGATAGTTAGACTTTCAAGGTGAGTTGTAGGCTTCAAGGTGATTTAGGGGATTTTGCTTACCAGTTATTACCCAGCCTTTGTAGTGTGTTGCAGTGTTGTGTGTAATCTGCTGCAGGCAGGTTATCATAACAGTGTCAGTATGTTTGAAGGTAAAGTGTGTGACACTAGACATAGATGTGCTGGTACGTGCATTTCTGCAAAAATATTCAAAAACAATTACAATAGTTGGTCTAAAAACACCATGGTTGTATCTTGATCATGAATCTTTATCCTAGAACTCAAACTGTGGAATCTGCAAGAGGCGATGCAGAGAGGATCAAACTGATTGGTGGAGCTGAGGCTGAGGCTATTGAGGCTGTTGGCAAGGCCGAGGCTGAGAGAATGAGGCTGAAGGCTGCTGCATACAAGCAGTACGGAGAAGCAGCCATGCTGAACCTTGTGTTGGAGACTCTCCCGAAGGTTGGTTGTCCAGCAGTGCTTGTTCAAAGATGTAGTTTATCAAAGCATGCATCAAATGTAACTGGGGGAAGGGAAGTGGTAAAGGCTGATGATGATTTGTATGATTTCAGGGTCATTTTTATCCAAGAATAGTCCAGTTATGATTGTCAATCACAAATTAAGATTTGAGTTTGTTTTTCCTCATACAGCATAAAATATGAAATTTTAAAACATTGAATTAAAGTTTCTAGTGAGATTACGTCATGGCGGGCACATGCGTTTCTTATTAAACCTTCCTTTTCCAGATTGCGGCTGAGGTATCTGCACCTTTGTCGAAGACGGACGAGATCGTGATGGTGGGTGACGACCGCACCACAAGTGAAGTGAACCGACTGGTCAGCCAGCTGCCACCCGCCGTCCAGGCCTTAACAGGGGTCGATCTGTCAAAGGTAAGGCAAAGCAGATGTTACAGGGATTTGAGTGTTGGAGCGCTAGACTTACACATAAATGTGGGCCCAGGACTCGGTGCTACTCATAAATGTAGACTTTGTACACAGAAAATCTTTTTACTGCAACCAGATAACTAGACACTGTATTCACTGTACCCACAACATATTTATGACCTTGCTAAGTGTTCACTTGTTTCTTGCAGATCAGTTTCATACATCATTTTATCCATCAGTCCACATGATAGATGATTCATTCCAGGCTCTAAGGAAATTATCAACAGATAGAGTTCTCGACACTGTTACCTTACAGGACATCATCAGGACCCTTAAAACGAATAATTAGGGGTCCCAGGGCCCCCCAATATTGTAAGCCGAGGTAAACACCTGAGGCTCAAACAAGTCGTGTTAACCAAAGAGGTTACTCCTGTATCATGTAATTTCAGTTCGGCAATAACTGAATATCCCATTTAGGGACTCATTTATCAGGAGGTGAAGGGCATTGATTTATCTTAGGACTGATACTGCATATGACTGTAGATTAGCTGATCTCATAGGTTTATTAACATTCAGTATGTCAAATGGATTTTCCAATTTTCCAACGTCCATTTCCATAAGCATTCATAGACAGTTTGGGAATGAGAGAATTCTTTTTCCTCACTGAAAAAAACCTAAACATTCCCCGAATGTCCGAATGTTAACACAGATGGTATATTCTTCCCAATAATGAAAGTTATTTCTGACGACTCATTCTTAGCTCCGGACTGGAGCACTGTGGGCATCTTGTTCCCTCAGAGATAGAATTTCACATGATGATGTTAACCTGTCCAACCTGTCAAGCACTGTTGTCAGATAGAGATCATGAAAGGCAAGAGATTTGCTCAAACATGCTTTACAGGTGTATTCAGGCTAGGATGACTCAATAAAAAACATGAACTGCTGTTTCCGTCTGTTCATAATGTGAATTCATCCTCTACTTGTGCGTTTCAGGTACTGACGAAGATTCCTGGAGCCTCCGCCAGTTCCTAGGTGATGTGCTGAGATGACCTGATCAGCTTCATCCTAGTGCAATACCTCGTCAGTGTTGCCTCTTCATCAGCCGTTCATTATCTATATTAGTTGTAGTTACCTCCCCTGTCAGTCTGCAATGGCATGGCAGGCCAGCAAACATCAAAAACTGTCAATTTTCTGACGAAAGTAGAATTAATTTCACACGTATTGTAGGAAGTGAAGTTGAGACTTCCAAATTGAACTTGAACTTGAAATTGAGACAATCCGAATTTGCAATACACTCTTCTTCTTTGTTTCGCAATGGAAGACTTTCTGATGACTTTGTCAGATTTGATTTTCAGGACGGAAACTTTGTTTCTACATTTTGGATTTTGGATTTTTATCCAAGAGATTCAAGCAAAGTGACCATAAAGATGTACCGGTTGGAACTTCTGTTGGATATTCTGAATTGTGACATATACAATTAGTGTCAGAACAATGGATTTCTGCATGTTGTGATTTTGCTATAATTGTGAATTGATGAGAAAAGATTGCATCAATATTTGTTTTAGTATGTTGTAAAATAATCTTTGTTGTTGCCATATTTATAGGTTGAACAAACTGTTTGTCATTTGATAGTTTATGATTATGCTTCATGTTTGAATTCTGCATCCATAGTACGTGTGGGAATTCTGTTCCACAGTGCAAGTTTATTAAACAGGAACGCTAGCATTGAAAATGACCCCAGTCCTAATGATTGTCGAGGCAATCTAGGGGTGATGGGGTAGCCTTGTGGTCAAAGCATTTGCTCGTAATTCCGAAGACCTGGGTTTGATTCTCCACAAGTTGTCAATATGGGAAGCCCATTTCTGATGTGCTCATGGTGTGATGTTGCTGGAATATTGGTAGATGCGGTGTAAAAACATACTCTC
Source organism: Haliotis asinina (assembly GCF_037392515.1). NCBI lineage: Eukaryota > Metazoa > Mollusca > Gastropoda > Lepetellida > Haliotidae > Haliotis > Haliotis asinina. The sequence goes on from NC_090280.1 coordinate 91,217,075, forward strand.
TTACTCACTGTTTCACTGTGTGATTCCACAGTGTAACGGGAACACGTAACTAGCATTGAATTGTAAAAGTGACTCCATCCTAATGCCCATTGAGGCTATTTTACAAACCACAAGCTCAAACTGACATTTTAGGAAGCAAGTTTTAGATGGTTTTACACACATAGACTGGGTTGGCTCTGTTTTACAATCTTAGTGCTAAGATAGTTGTAACTCCCATACTTTAAAATGGCCTATGATATTTGTAACGTTAAGATTGTTTTTCCTGTTGCCGCTGGCAACAGCAGTCTGCATGTATCTGCTATATATTCTTGTAGCTGTTTTATTCAGGTTGAATCCATCTTATATTTTATACCAGATACTTACGTATTTAGTTACCTTTGTGACATGCAGAGGTTTCACTTCACACACATATACTCAACTTTGGATGTTGCAGTTGTTACCATGGTAACAATCCAGTACTGTCAACCATTAGTATATATATCCATATATAGTTGCCTTTCATTGTTTGGAGTCATTTGTAAGCCTTAAGGAAGTCATGTTCTTTTAATACAGCAAGACCGACTGTGAAAGTATTTGGCGTTGAAATAGTTTACTTGTCCTCTTCATGTTTTGCTCCTAAATGGCAATGTGTCTGTTTTAAGATTTTAACGACTTTTCCAAAGCTTCAGACCAATAACATTCTATTCGGTCTATTAAGCTCTAGTATGAATTGGTAATACAATAAAGGCAAATGTAAGTGTAAATCAATAGTTTCCTGCAATCTGATTGGTTTGTTGCCCTTGTTGAAATAGTGTTCGATGGCTGAATAACTGCACTTTACTAGTATTGGTGACAAAGACTTCAGGTCACATGCTGACATGAACAACCCTTGTGTTGTAACATGCATCTCAAAAGCAAGATTTTTCTTGCTTTTTGAGCAGGGTTTTCCCTGTAGACAAATATACTGAGGCAAACAAGGGAATACAACTTCATCGCAGTGTTTCTCTATCTATTCTCATATTCTCACCCACAGTGGGATACAAGTGAGCTTAGTTTTACTAGTCACTAAGTGAGCTTAGTTTTACGCTGCACTCAGCAATATTCCAGCTATATGGTGGTGGTCTATAAATAATCGAATCTGAACCAGACATTCGATCTGCGCAATTGGGAACCAAAAACGTGTCAGCCAACACCTGATGCCATTATTCGCCTCTTACGACAAACATAGTCACCATTTGTGACAAGCATGGGTTGCTGAAGACCTATTCTACCCATACAGGTCCAGTGGCGAAACCTGCGGAAAAAAACAAACATAAAGGAACACTTGCGGCGTTTTCATGTTCCCTTCCTTGTTTCCTTCAGTATATAGCAGTGGAACAAATCCTGAGAGTAAGATGCATCTGGTCCTGTAAAACTGTTTAATGCTGATGGTTCTGGAGGTGACCAGTTCTTTGAGATTATTTTCTGGATTTTGTCCTAACTTCCTGCATGTATTCCTTCGTGTTCACCTATCATCTCTACTAGTCAGTGAATACAACATTCTATAGTGTAGTAAATATACCTCAAATGTTCATGTACCTGAAAAAAAATGGATTCAGAATTTGTTAAAATTGTGTGACTTAAGTCAAGTTTTAAATTTTGAAATTTCAAATCATCATTAGAAAATCAAATTAGAAAATTAGCTTGTTGAAAAGTATTCTGAATATTCTCAGAACAATGCCGACTCTGTTTTGAGTAAAATGTCATATAATCAGTATTAACATCCTTCAATATTTGTAGCCATTAAAAACATTTAGGATGCATCATATTTCATCTCCTGTGTTTTCTTAAAGCAAATGTGACTGTTGATATACTAGTGTTTTTTTGTTTTTGTTTTATACGTGATGTAATCATTTTAGATTTTCCAAGGCAAGTGAACCAATCTCTATGCTCAATGAGTTAGATCGCAGCTGTACAGTTTTTACAAATGATTTAGTCACATCTACTGCTAGTGTTGCTGACAATAATCTGTATAATGTTGTCCTTTTTAATTACAAACTAATTAATAATCTTTTACATTTAAATTAAAAATCTATTTGTGAAATCATGTTATGTTGTGTTTACTCATTAGCATGAATGTGTGAGGTTAGTTTTATGCCACACTCAGCGATATTCCAGCTATATGGTGGCGGCGTGTATATAATCCTGTTTGGACCAGGCTGTCCAGTGATCAACAGCATGAGCATCGATCTGTGCAGTTGGGATATGATAACATGTCAACAAAGTCTGCAAGTCTGATAAAATGATTGTGATCTCTTACGACAAGCATGGGTTACTAAAGATCGGTTTTTCAAGATCTTCATGGGTTTACTCAGCAGCATTTTGAAGAGTGCAGGAGGCATTTTATGAAGTTGTCAAAAATGTCATGTTATATTTGGTTTTCCACCTTCATAGCAAGAAACAAAATCCATTGATTCATTGAATTGAGTCCCATCTGAGATACAAACCCACTCTCTTCAGAGTAAGGCACCTAAGTGCTAGCCCACAAATTCATTGACCCTAACCCACTCAGCCACTGAGGCTTAAGTCAGTCCACATCAGGCACTTTGTGTACTCGAAAAAACGTGAAACCAATGTGTGCAAACGTTTCCAAATTTTGCAACCCATTCAGGTTACCTACACCTGAAAGTTACTAACCCACAAAATAATTCACTAGTCTGAAATTTGAATGAAGAAACTAAGCAAAAGGTTTCAAAAAGGTAGAACACCATCAAAAACAAAGAAAAAAACTCCTGCCTGATATGATAAAATTACCGTAAATATGTCATCATTAAGCTGCTGGTACAACAAACATTTTTATTGAGCCATAATCTTTAATGATTTGAAAGTGCATTATAACTTACGTCTGAGAAAGTTAAATATTTACAAAATTATCCCATGAAAATTGACTAGCTTGTCGGGGAAGTGACTGTAGAGATTTACTGGACCAAATGGATTCATACTAGACTCTGGCCATTGGGCCAGTGGCTTTTTTGCACATAGGGTGAAACGAACATGACTGAAAATCCAAAAGCTATGAATACACAATGCCATGTAGAAAGAGGTGATCTTTTACTTCTTTTGAGCAGAATAAATTTTGCAGACACACCAATCCTAGGCACTGACTATTTCACCACTTTTTTGTTTGATTTACAAATCTGGAATATAATAAACAATTAAAAGTCACATGCAACGTAAAACACAACGTTGTAGATTCTGATACCCTTGGGTATGCACTTACCAAAACAAATCATCAAAAATGCCAATTCAATCTATAAAGTGGCAAAAAAATGTGATGAAAAAAAGCCAGTGAAACTGGAGTTCAAATGATTCACTCATTTTCCCCCAGCGCTGTGGAAAAAAATTGGTTTCAACATAACAAATAAATTGTTTCTCATAACAAATATGCAGGGAGTAAGTTTGTGGAGCTTGAAACAGTATGCCTGCCTAGTGCATGGGACTGTGAGCAGTAGTTTAATCTTGGTATACAAACAAGTAAATAATCTACTCATGATATAAGAAAAACACATATTGATTGTGATAAGAAGACTGGAAATGTCTGGTTTATTGACACTTATATGTCTGCCTGCTGATGACAATATGCAATGCACAACTTCAATTACTGACCATTTGCGATTTGAAATTAACACCTATCATCTACAAGCCATAAACAAAGAGCTGGCTAAGCATATTGGCAAATGAACCAGTGTCCAATGACAAGACGTTTTTTTTCACAATCACCAACGCATTTTATATATCATGAACATGTGATAACTGTGTTTTAATTATGTTGGATATTTTGGTTGCATGTGACCTTTAAGAAATGTATGATTGTTGCTCAAATATCAAAATGAGGACATGATAGTGTTTTTACAGCATGAATTGTTGGCAACATACCAGAACTGCCATTGTGGTGCCGCTTGATCCACCCATACATATAGAAGGAGAATGCTGAGCGATGGTCACTTCACGTAACAAGCAGATTCACGAAGATCCGGGATCGAATTGGTCTTCAGAAACCCATACTTCAACCCATACTAAGACTTGACAAACAGGATCTGGGGCTCCTGTTGCAAAGCAACTTCTACTAAGGTTAACCTTAACTCCCATTCTTTAACACTGCACTAAGGTTACCTTGGTCTAACTTTAGTAAAGGGTGCTTTGTGAATCAGCCCGCTGGTGGTCAGACTTGCTGACTTGGTTGACAGAGATGTGCATAGAGATACTATATGAAAAAGTTATGTGTATTAAACTATTGCATAATACTATTAGGAAGTTGTCATGCATAAAATATCTACTTGTCAAGTTTGAAAATGCAAACAAAGAGATGCCATGAACATCTGTCAGTCCACTAGGGGTATGATTACATATTTACAAGTCAGTCAGTCTTATCACCAGAAGTAAGTCCATTAAACCATCATTATTACATAAAATCTCCATGGGTAGACTTGGCTGACACATGCCACTGTCTGGCAATTGTGGAGATTCATGTTCATGATGTTCATCATTGTATTGTCTGGTCCAGGCTGGAATATTTACAGACTGCTGCCATGTTGCTGGATTATTGTTGAGTATGTCATAAAACAAACAGGAACCTACTCACCATGGCAAACTGTTGCTGTGTTGCTGGATTATTGCTGAGTATGGCATAAAACAAGAAAGGAACCCGCTTACTTTGGTCAGACTTTTATTGTTGGTAATGCCATGTATGCACAACTGATTGATCACAGGGAGATAACTCCCTCTGTGGAGATGGACACTCAGATCTACAGATGAGAAAAAAACATTCAGCAGCTTGCACATGCTTCTTGTATGAAACAGTTTATGAGATTACGATTCCAAAGTGTAATGGTTGGTATGTTATTTTCAGATTTTTATGGATTAACAGTAGGTTATTATTACAATATTCCATGAAAACAAGGAACACAAAAATACAATTGGTGAAGCTTGTTTAAGCTATATAAACCAGTCTAAGAATTAATTACAAAATGTATACACATAAAAATTGCAAAAATATATCGCAACAATTAACACAGGGTACTATTCAACATTTGAAAAGAATGATTGCTCAATGATGCACATCAATGATGATTATTATATAACGTATATTACTGTAGATAAGCCAGTCTCATACAGAAGTTGCCCCGCTAACTTGACAGTTAAAATCAGTATGAAAATGTTATGTTACATACACAAGCCGACCCCAAAGATGGGGTCCAAACTTCAGACCACAAGACAACTGGTTGACAATTGTAACTTTGCATTATTCACTGAAATCACAATCATACTGAGTCTGCTCATGCTTTGGAATGAAGTGCAGTTGACAGAAAATGGATTTGTGTAATTTGTTTAGCTAAATGTCAAATTTATCATAAGTGGACAATCACATGTCAATAAACTGGCATGGTTACCTCACCTCTTTCCATTCCATTTGACTTATCTATGGTAATATACGGTAAGTTGTTTCAAAGGCATTTTAGAAGTTGGAGGAATCAAACTAAAAGTGCTTTATGGTTCAACTTCTTTATTATACAAGGTCACAACGTTTCGAGACAGATTCTAGTCTCTTCTTCAGGTGAGGTGAGGAAAAAACTGAAGGGTTGTAGTATATATACACATAACAGTAGACCGATAACAATGGGTAACAAGATATACAGGTTTGTATTGATTGATGTACAGGCTCGAAACGTTGTGACCTTGTATAATAAAGAAGTTGAACCATAAAGCACTTTTAGTTTGGTAATATACTGTAAGTCAAATGTATTTTCAAATCAAATTACTTATAAGATTATCCCTATCAGAAGTTGAATGGTACAAAGTTTCTTAACAGATAAAACATTAACAAAAATGTAAAGTGCATCAAATATTGTCAACTGACAGTGTAAAAAAATTTCTTTTTATTCAAGACCCTGTTTGGTTGTGACTCCTTAGATTAAAAATCCTCATTATGGAGGGAATGAGGTTAGTCTTATGCTGCACTCAGCAATATTCCAGCCATATATCTGAAAAAAGATATGACCAGACCATCCAGTGATCAACAGCATGAGCATAGATCTACGTAACTGGGATATGATGACAAGTGTCAACAGAATCAGTCAGCCTGACCACCCAATCCCGTTAGTTGCTTCTTACGACAAACATGGGCTACTGAAGATCAATTCCAACCCTTATCTTCATGGGTCCCATTATGAAAGGTGTGAGTAAGTGTGTGAGTTTGGGTTGTCAACAATTAAAGGAGAGGCGTAACCAACATTGACAAAAATGGAGTTGACTGATGTACCTGTACCTAAAAAAATACTCAAAACTTGCATGTGGACTGACACACATATCAAAACCTTTTTCAAAATGGCCATATACTAGTATTAAAGCTGAGATTGTAGCTTATTTGTGCCTGTGATATTTAAGAACAGCAGTGGTGTGAATCCCATTCAATGTGTTCTGAGATATAAAGACAAAATAGTGCTCTTGAGCTAAAATTATTGTGAATGGTATATTTCATTATTCAAGACTTACCGGTACATGAAACATGACCAGTGAAGGCTTCAGCATTCTGATCTATTTGTCTTGCCTTTAGGAAACAGATTAATACTGAATTAAGGGAACCTCGGGGTCTCTGAGATTATCTCCTGAGGTACACTGGTTTGTTTGGTTTTTTTGTTGAACACCATACTCAACAACATTCAGCTACATGGTGCCAGTACTATCAACACAACTAATATTATATGTCAAAGAATATTCGGATTAATAATTCACTTCCCTCTGACAAAAACAAAATACAAACAACATTTGAGCATATTCATACAGCAAAAATAAATATATCTGATGTTGAAAATGCTACAGTTATACAACCTGAATTACGATGCTTATGCTGATTATATGATGTTTAAGAAATTCAATTCTTGAGTTTCAAACCCAATAAAATATGTCCATACATTGAAAACATGAACCTGTGCCTAACAATATAACCATACTCTCTAAACATTACACATACATTCTTTATGTGAGACGAGGCTCAACCAGTCTAACAATACATGTATAAACAAAATCTCTAAACAATACACATACATTCCACACATGAGACAAGGCTCAACCAGATTCTAACAATTTAAAAATAATCTCTAAACATCATACATACATTCTACACATGAGATGAAGCTCAACCAGAGTCTGACAATCTAAACATAATCTCTAAACAATACACATACATTCCACACATGAGACAAGGCTCAACCAGATTCTAACATTTTAAAAATAATCTCTAAGCAAAACACATACATTCCTTAAATGAGATGAGACCAAAGTCTAACAATATAAACATACTCTCTAAACAATACACATTTATTCTTCATGTGGGACAAGGCTCAACCAGGGTCTAACAAAAACACAATGAATAAACACACTCAATAAACATGATACATACATTCTTTATGTGAGACAAGGAGTGTTATACTGTGGTATTGGTAGAACCTCTGTATTTTGTCTTCGACTTGGTATTCCGTAATGCAGTCCTACAAAATATTTTCGGTTTTGATTCCGTCAATTAATGAAACTTTCCTAAAATGTGTAGAAATCAAATCATTTTGTCAAAATTTAAGCATTTCTTTGCCAAATGTCAATTTTCTGCAAATTGATCATATCTCATATATGGAAGTGAAACTAACGGAACAGAAGGACTTGTACCGCAATATATACATTACCATGGTGAGAGCGTAATGTTGCACCGGACTGAATGGATTTTGTTTCCTATCCCACAGAACATGGCTCAAAATATAAGTCACTGGGTTGTCTGCCCCTAAACAGACTCTTCTAGTTTCCATGACAGAGATAGAACATTTTTGATGACAGTAGATACCATATCAACAAGGGAGTGATGTGAGTTGTGTATCTACACTGGCCTTACCCACAATCACCATGGCAACACAGGTGCCATCAAGAGATGAATATTCCAAATACAACAAACAATAGCTTCAAGATCTTGCATGATAATGTTGATAATGACAATAGCATATCCCTGTATCGACAAGGGAGTAATGTAAGTTGTATATCTATATATATTCCACAATACCCACTATCACCATGGCAACACCAGGTACCATCTAATAAATGTTATCTTCAAGATCTTGCATGATAATGTTGATAATGACAATAGCATATCCCTGTATCGACAAGGGAGTAATGTAAGTTGTATATCTATATATATTCCACAATACCCACTATCACCATGGCAACACCAGGTACCATCTAATAAATGTTATCTTCAAGATCTTGCATGATAATGTCGATAATGACAATAGCATATCCCTGTATCAACAAGGGAGTAATATAAGTTGTATATATATATATATTCCACAATACCCACTATCACCATGGCAACACCAGGTACCATTTAACAAACAATAGCTTCATGGTCTTGCATGATGATGTTCATAGCAACAATAGCATATCCCTGTATTGACAAGGAGTAATGTAAGTTGTATATCTACATGTTTCACAATACCAACAATCACCATGGCAACACCAGGTACCATCTAATAAATGTTAGCTTCAAGATCATGCATTATAATGTCGATAGCGACAATAGCATATCCCCGTATCATCAAGGGATTAATGTAAGTCGTATATCTACATGTTTCACAATACCAACAAACACCATGGCAACACCAGGTACCATCTAACAAATCAACAAATGTTAGCTTCAAGGTATTGCATGATGAAGTTCATAGCGACAGTATATGAAAAAATATCAAATATTAGCTTCAAGGTCCTGCATGGTGCAGAAATGCACATAGTTGTGTGGAATGGATGCTTTAATATAAAGGTCTTGTAATGACATTAATATCAAATCTAACAGTACACGACGTGGTGTCACTGCATATAGACTTGAAAAATGTGTAACTCTGGTCTCCTAGTTGTAAAGGTCAAGGTCAAATCCTGCCCTTTTAACCCTGTCTGAGCCTTGGCATATAGCTAGTAAAATCTACATATTTTGTATATTTGTATACTTATCCTGCATTACTCCTTAATGCATTGACTGCATTCCGTTAGACAAGACAAATCTGTGTGAGGGAAATACTTTTCCAACTGAACGAGCTGCCATATTGCCATTCCCAGTGCCCAAGTGACAGGAAGCCATGTACCTTCACATTATTTCTTGTCACCAGCCTTACAGACCAAGTGATTATTCTAGGGAATGAAAGTTTGTGACTAAATACACTGACATATTGGGGTTTTTTTTTGTTATTTTTTCTTTAGATAGACACTTCTCCTTCTCTTCAGTGTTTCGCTCACACAGCTTCACTTTGTCAAAGGAAAGCAGTAATTGCATGAAGGAGTAATGCACAATGAGGTAAAAAATATAACATGTACTTGTGATGAGGATGTGATGTAAACTGAAAGACAATGGCAATTCTGAGAACCTGGAGTATAAAACCATTTATAGCCTCCATAGGTGAGTATTCACATCTGGACACTTCATGAACACATGGCAGATAATATCTGGACACTTCTTGGACACATGGCAGATAATATCTGACTAGCTATTCTCAAAACGTTCATAGCGCTATGAACTTCTTAAGCCCATTCTCAACACATTGGCTACGATCAAAGTTAAGAATTCTTAGGGCTACAAACGCTTCAAGAATAAGGGCCCAGACACTTCTGGACACATGGCTGATAATATCTGGACACTTCATGGACACATGGCAGATAATATCTGGACACTTCATGGACACATGGCTGATAATATCTGGACACTTCATGGACATATGGCTGATAATATCTGGACACTTCATGGACACTTCATGAACACATGGCTGATAATATCTGGAAATTAGCATCAAGCTTCAAGTTGTTGCTATTCTTGAAACAATCAGAGATAGTCAGGATGCTGTTCTGTCAACAGTGTCTTTTCAGTAATTCCACAAATTTGGGCAGATTGACAAGTCTGCAAGTCTTCCAACTTACAACATACACTTTTCAGGGTTTTCCATTCTAATTATGATGGTACTAATCAGAAAATGAATAGCTTCTTAATCTTAACTGCAAAAAATACAAGAAATACTTCCCAGATGATAACATCCACAGAAAGGAGAGTAGGTTTTAGTAAATATAAGTTAAGCTATATTTTGATATTCATATATTAGTACACAGATTTATGAAAATCTTTGTGGGGCTGTCAGTGTTTGACAAATAACATTCACTGACTTCAAAGTTTGAACTCTTCCATAACCTGATTCCAAAATAATTGTCTGCTAAATTGGGATCTATTACCAAGAGGCACTAACAGCCGCTGTTGCTGCTGATTCTGAAGTTGCAAAAAATACATGCAATATTGCTGATGCAGAGTCAAGCAGCAATCCTTTGTTTACCCTGATTGGAAGAAAGCCTGATAAAACAAATAACTCTCCACTTCCGAGTCGGTCCTGAGGTCCTAGAATACAATACCTGACCATTGTTTTCACCATGGTTTGTGCAAACACTAATTCTGAAAGAATTCTTCTTGAATTCTTGTCCATCCTCTTCATTGGTCCTTCATGATCTCAACTTAACAGTTAAGACTGATGTCTGCTATGCAGGTCAGGGGTCAGAGAGTTGAGCCAACATGGAATGAGGCACGGGGAGGTGTGCTACTACATGACCGGAAATCTGGGGACACAGACCCTGCATGGACGGATGCACGCGATGTCACAGTTTGTGGAGAGGAATGGTAAGGAGTTTCATGCCTAGAAGGCATCTCATCAAATCCAAGCATTTGCCGCTTGACAAGGTTGGCGTACATGCCTCCTTTGGCAAGGAGCTCTGCGTGAGTTCCTTGTTCCACAATGGTGCCCTTGTTGATCACGACGATGCGGTGAGCTCGCTCTACTGTGCTAAGTCGGTGAGCTATGATCAACACAGTCCGGCCTTTCACGTTGCTGTACAATGCTTGTTGGACCTGGAGGAGAGAATAACTCAACCATACACACACATGTTGCCACACAGAGACATAAAGACATATATAGGACCTACAGACACATACTGACAGACACATATAGACATACAGAAACTTTTAGACACAGACACATACTGACACACCGACACATGCAGACATATAGACACATACATATGAAGGCACATACACATTGGACCTGGAGGAGACAAGGACAAGTAACTCACCATATAGACACATGTTGACATCGAAAAAGAAAAAACAAAACCCCCCAAAAAACCTCATGCAAACAAAACTATGGTTGCACAAACAGTCTGTGAAAAAAACATCTCACATACTAATATTTTATTCTGGCTGACCAAAGCTGAATTGCCAGCTAACATTCACAAAGCATAGCTAAAACAGATCTGACAATATTCACATGATATTTTTAGGAACAAAGAGAGTTCAACATGGGCCACTAAAATGTCTCCCTTATCAAATACTGTATAACTTCTTACCACATGTTCTGACTCCGAGTCCAAAGCACTCGTTGCTTCATCAAGAAGCAGAACCACAGGGTTCCGGATCAGAGCTCGTGCGATAGCAATGCGTTGCTTCTGTCCACCTGCACATCAAACATAGTTGAAATACTTGTCAGAACCCACGAAAACAAAAACCTCTAAACTTATAAAAACTTATTGAATGTGTAAACAAACATGCTGGTAATGACCCCCTAATCATGAGAAGAATGCAGAAAAAGAGTCTAGAAATACTGTGTTCAGTGGTCAAGCTTGATGATGTTGATCAGACATCCCTGATCTCAATATTTTACCGTCCACCGTCAGAATGTATACAACTATCTTGTATCCCTTCATTGGAGTTATCTCCCCTACCTGAGAGTTGTGTTCCCTTCTCTCCAGACTGTGTATCATACTTGTCTGCCATCTCCATGATGAACTGGTGAGCGTTGGCCATGACAGCGGCCTGCTCCACCTCCTCCTTCGTGCTCTCTTCCAGTCCATAGCTGATGTTCTCTCGGATACTTCGGGCATACAACACTGGTTCCTGACCCACAAGGGAAACCTGAAACCATCAATCATACAGAGTTATCTGACCATCATGAGTCATAATCAGCCTGGTAAGTTACCTCCCTTAGCTCCGAGTTTTGTTCCCTTTTCATCTGTGTACAAAATTGGTACTTATCAGTAAGAGGTCTATGAATACAAGATGGATATTTGGGATTACACTTCCTCAGTAAAGAAGAGATTCAAGAGTTTGGGGAGTTCAGTCCAATCAAGTGGCTGTGTGAGTTAGATTGCTGACTTTGTATATTGGTGATTAGTCTGTATTGAAATCCTGGCTGGGATTCAAACCCCCAAAGGTACCAGAATCTGTACTTTACTGATGAAGTGTAATCCTAAATTTAACAGAGATTACAGTGAAGATCCTGTATGACTCTCAGAGGTTTGATACACTATAAACCAAATCCTACATTGTGCTGTTGTGGACCTTTGACTTTGAACTGGCATGAGTATAAATAGTAAAACATCTAGAGTCTTTTACCTTTCTGTGCAGGTACTTGTGATCATACTGGTGTATTGGCACGTCGTCCAGGAGGACATCCCCAGTGCTTGTCTCGTAGAAGTGTTCCAGCAGGTTGACACACGAGCTCTTGCCCCCTCCACTCGGACCAACCAGGGCCACCACCTCCCCTGGGTGCACACTGAATGACACATTCTGAACAAAAACACCCATAATTCAGTACAGCATCTGTCAGTCAGTATCATGATGGACCAGAACGTGTACGGTCACCCAGAAAGGACTTTCCTCAACATTTCAGAAATTATTCTACACTAAAAGAATAGTTCAGGTAAAAATGTTCATTGGTGCAATCATTTTTTTTATCCAAACTGTTACAAATATTAGGAATAACCAATTCAACAGCTGAATATCATACTGTCACTGCATTATTTGTTTCTATCAGTATACAAAGACAGCACCACTTACCTTCAACACCAGTGAGTCAGGACGAGATGGGTAGGAGAAGCTGACATTCCGGAACTCCAGATGACCTTCCATCTTGTCTGGTGCATAGCTTCCCGTGTTTGTGATCACTGGCTTCCTGTCAATGTACTCGAACACTTTCTCCGAGGCTCCTACAGCCTGCATCAGGCCAGTGTACACAGAGCCGATACTCTAGGACACATGTGTAGATCCGAGTTAGAATTAACCTTGAGCAACCCATGCTTAGCATATAATTATATCTGAATTACACTTTATGAATAAAGTACTTTTGTTGGGTTCAGTCCTATCCAGGATTCAAACCCACACGCTCAGAGCCAGACACCTTATTGCTAGCACACAAAGTCAGCCACCTAACCCACTCAGCCATCACATCGCCTACAAAAATTAAACTTTTGACAACTGCTAGTTATGACTATGTACTCATGCTTGTCATTAGATGTGACTCATAAGATCAGGTGGTCAGTCTTGCTGACTTGGCAGACATATGTCATCATAACCCAGTTGTGCAGATCAATGCTGATGATGCTATTCACTGGTTTGTTTGGTCTCGACTCCACTCCTTTTAGACCACTGTCATATACATGTAGCAGGAATACTGCTGAGTGAGGCATTAAACAACAAACAAACAAACAAACAAACAAACAAACAAACAAACAAACAAACAAACAAACAAAATACTCCAGAACAGAGATCAAGTGGGGGCATTTCACATCATTGAAAACATTTCACAAGACTCACGCCCAAAAATACCATCAAAGCACCGTCTAACTGTTATGTGGCACTGTTGTGCAGTACAACTGTGCTATGGTGTTGACTGTTGACTATCGACATCATAATATCCATTTCAACTCAAGACAGGAACATGAGCGTTACTAATAATAATGATAGTGATAATTATAGCACCTAGAATTCAATGCTGCTCTCTGCCGCTACATTATTACCATGATGGAATTGCACTTTGAAAGCTGCTACTAAGCGCCAAGAACGACCATGTATATCTGCTTCTCAGGTACGATTTTAAACAGCTGGGTGGACTGAGTGCAATGTGGATGAAGTGCCTTGCCCAGGGACACAACACAGTGTGACACCTAGGTCACAAATGTTTGGTGTCTCCATCGTGAGAGACCAGCATGCTAACCGCACTGTGTTCCTCCAAGTATTGTTGGTTTCCCATATAAGACTTATGAGAATAAAATAAATACTGATCACTCATTTTATGAAACAATAGCAGATGGTGACGCAGTTTTATTTCAATAGTGATTGCCGCTAATGGTTGAAGCACAAGTTGTTGTTGTGTGCTGCTGTAAGCAGATTAGAGCAGGAAGTATGATTAGAGTTACATCCCTTGCAAGCATAAATGTTTGAGGATTTTAACAGGCTTTCTGTACCTAGGGCTACTGAGAATCATACAAAGCCATTTTTGCTACCTGTAATGCTTCTTTTCTGCTTGAAAATCCTAAATGCCTATCTGAAAACACCAAACATACCCAGCTTCCACAGACTTTCACGAGCACCGACATGTATGGTTCAAAGAATTTAACAGAGACAGCATTGCAACCTAGGAAAACCCCCATCAAATTATGCCACATGGTAACCTATAGGCCAGCCCAGTTTATTCTGTGGGTTATATTCTGGACCAGGCCAAAGTATACCCCTCCAGCCCAGACTACTATAGGCCTACCCCTAAAAAATCATGTTGACAAGTCATTCAATTTATTCTCGGTGTCATTTAAAGGAATTTGGAGGTGCATTTCATTTACACTACTGCACAATACAAAATGTATAAGGCATTTGTTGAGTGCCTCTCTGCAATGAAGATATTTTCAACTTGTGTAACCCAGGTATTGTTTGAGGAAAAGAATTTGTTTAACCTGGTTATGTTTTGTACTTGGAATATGTATCAAATCATTTCAGTGTTGTAACCAGCATTTAAATGTGTGAGAAGTACAAACAAATTATAGCAGTAACCTTAATAACTCATTTTCTGTAGGGGTATAATCTGGGCTGAGGGTACATATGGTCCAATCCAAAATATACAAAAAATGAGTGTAAACTACACTAGCTAGTTACAACAGACTTCATGAATGCTCTAACATACAATAGTTGGCCAAGAGTGAGTCATCATTAGCGAAATTCCCATAGACTTGAATGTTAATTGTAATCATAAACCCAATCACAAAACGTGTGCACAGTTTTGGACACAATCATGACATTGTGCCAATGTAGCAGGCACCGATAAAGAATTCTTGCAAGAATAATTTCCATAAATTTAGTTTGAGTCAAATTGCTTTCAGTACTTATCTGTCAGCTTGGAAATCATCTCAGATACATACACATAATTTCCATTCAATCTTCCAATGATTATTACAAAAACTACAACTGTTTAAGCAACATATATTAGACATATCTATGGGATAGATTAAAAGTTGAACTTATATATGGTCCTTAATCAGGTGTCATTCTCTAACTAATCAACAGAAGGATGAAAGAAAATTATGTACAGGTAGCTGAAGACGATTTCCAAGATGTTTGCAAAAATATTTTGTTTGCAAAATAAAATGACTTTTACTCAGTTTTTGGAAATTATTCTTGCAAGGCTTAACTGACATGTAAGTCTATGGAAATTTCACTTATGATGACTCACAACTACTTATATTCTAATCAATAATATTTACCCTACATACATCTGTTTACTATTGATGATGTATTTTGGGTACACCAATTCCCGCGGTATCAGTTACACTGTCCATGGAGTGTTGTTCTGTGCCAGTGCACAGCAACATATAGTGTTCTGTGATCTTAGGAATTAGTATGCAAAACAGATCCAAGCCTTCTCTACACCTCATTCCATTAGTCTACTTGATGTGTCGTAATTTACTGAGTGTCTTTGGTCTTGATTTGTGCTACATCAGGTAAGCTACGTATCAACATGGGCGCTGCCTTGTTGTGACGTCATAATGAGGTGTTTAGGAGGTTTTGTTCCTAGATTTTACTTCACAATAGATAATAACGAAGATCAGGTAATCTTCAGTCACAGTTGAAGAGAAAGACCCATTATTGAGAGTTGGATGGTGGCACCTTCGTTGATCGAAAGAAAACCATGAGTAAACTGTAAGTTACCTCTCCAGTCACCCAGTCGACTATTTCGTACTGTTACCTACCACTGCTGGGTCGTATTTGATGCATTGTCTGACCTTTTTCATTTTAAACCTAAACATTTGTGGTTAAATAAATCTAATCCTGTATTGCCAGTTACTAATATTCTAACCTCTGCAGGGTGGTGGGTTAAAAGCTCATCATAGCTAAGACTCTGGTTCAGTTCCCCACATGGGTACAATGTGTGAAGCCATAGACCGACTGTACACTGAAAACTAACTGTACACTGACTGAAAACACTGACTGAAAACACTGACTGAACACTGAACACTGATGGTACACTGACTGAACACTGACAGAACACTAACTGTATACTGACTGTACACTAACTGAACACTGACTGAACACTG
The DNA here is from genome assembly GCF_037392515.1 of Haliotis asinina. Lineage (NCBI taxonomy): Eukaryota > Metazoa > Mollusca > Gastropoda > Lepetellida > Haliotidae > Haliotis > Haliotis asinina. The sequence goes on from NC_090280.1 coordinate 91,233,512, forward strand.
AACATTTACTGTACACTGACCAAACACTGACTGAAAACTGATTGTACATTAACTGTGCACTGACTTTACACTGACTATACATGACTCACCTCCAGACACTGTCCAAGCTCTATCTGGTAGAGGATGAAAGACACCAGGTTGCCACCGGTGATCTTGTTGGCAATCACAAGATGGCCACCATAATACAGTACCGCAACAGTGAGAGCCAGCTCAAACAACTGGGGAGAAAACATCTCCTTGAGAGACATTCAGTAGTAGGTTCGTTATCATCTATATGAAAATATTAGAACATTTTCAACATTCAGAGTTACTTCTAACATTGAATTCACAGAATGGTCAACGTAATGTGTAAATCACCAATTGTCTAGATTAAATTTCCTGTCAGTACTATCATCATATCAGAGACTAGAAGACAAAGAAGAATTTTCAGAAAATGGTTTGTGAGTGAGGGAGTGAGTGAGTTTAGTTTTACGTCGCACTTAGCAATATTCCAGCTATATGGCGACGGTCTGTAAATAATCGAGTCTGGACCAGACAATCCAGTGATCAACAACATGAGCATCGATCTGCGCAATGGGGAACCGATGACATGTGTCAACCAAGTCAGCTAGTCTGACCACCCGATCCTGTTAGTTGCCTCTTACAACAAGCATAGTCACCTTTTATGGCAAGCATGGGTTACTGAAGGCCTATTCTACCCCGAGACCTTCACGGGTCAGAAAATGGTTTGTATATTTTAAGAGGGCAAGAGAGGGTCGTTATCTTTTCTCACTTCATGCATCCATCCTTCATGCATCCTGGGTGTACAAAGCAACCTTAGCACTATGTCAGTTGTAAGTCTGTGTTAAGGTATGAGTGTTACGATCACCTGAGTGCTTAGATCGCTTTATACAACATGCACCCTGATGGGATTCTGCCTGCGTTACCTGGTCAGACCACAGGAAGCCTGCATACACTACAGCCTGCTTCTTGTACAGCTTGTACGTGACTGCCATTCTCTGGTTGTATCTTGACACCTCACTCCGTTCGTTGGCGAAACTGCGGACAGTTCTGAGTGATGAACAGGCCTCCTCTGCTACCTCGTTGGCTTTGGCTAGACTGTCTTGGACCTTCTTTGCCAATGCCTGTTGGGGAGTTAGGGAGCAAGTGAGTTGGGTTGTACATCGCTTTTAGCAATATTCCGACAATATCACAGCTGGGAAACACATGAAATGGGCTTCATATATTGTACCCATATGGGGAATCGAACCCGGGTCTTCAGCGTGACGAGTGAACGCTGTAACCACTAGGCTATAACACTGTCGCTCCTGTTGGAGAGGAAAACCGCATTTACCACTAGTTATTACTTCACATTATTCACAGGAATCACAATCATATTGTGCCTACTCATGTCTCAGAATGAAGCGTAGTTAACAGAAAATGGATACATAAATTTTGTTTCACTAAAAGTCACATTTAGTGTAGCTCGATGATCACATGTCAACAACATGTTTTAATGGTGGAAATAATGAGATGGCCCAAAACCACATTGGTAATATCCGGTATTAAATTCTGTCAAATAACCTTAGTGATGATAATACATATTTTTTTTATCTATAGTGCAAAACCTGCAATTAAATTTACATAGTGCTAGAATATATTTCTCCTTTTGAAGCAATAGTTTTAGATATCATATTTTACTGATCACTGCATCAGAATTCATCCTGCCATATTAATGGGTATGTTTTAACTAAATCACTGGAAGATTGCAAGAAAATGTGTGCATAGTTGATTGCTATTCTGGCTCCATATACAATCTAGTCAATGCATACCCTGTAATGGTGCTAACCTTTTATTATACTAGTACATCAATTTGCAAGATTGGAAAATAATTCAGTCTAAAAGTAAACTTGGTCTCAGTGTTATTTGTTACACTCCAACACTGAATCTAACAAACCCTAGTAGAAGGTCGTGTCAGGTGACCTTTGACCGACCTATGACCGTCCAGTCAGGACAGTTAATAAACAGATTTATCCAATCAGACAACCACTACTATTTAGGGATTGGAGGGACTTAAAATATTCAGGTCACTGACACAGATCTCTCTGCAAACAAAAATCAGCATATAACACAGCTATTTGACCTGCAGTATGTACGCTTTGGGGTTTCTGTTCACATGATTACCATTAGCTAATATTTCCGCAAGAAAACATCCTTGAATATTGCCAAAAACACTATTTTCAGTGACCGTTGTCATGGTTGTAATGTGCGCCGTGTACATCACCCGGAAGCGAGCGTACACTAAATAGCATTTAGAATCATTTAGGTACAAATCTTTGGAAATAGAAAGTTCAAAAGGTATGTGTGAATGTCCACTTCTGTGGTTTGGTAAGCTGTGCTCTGAATGGTTAGTCTCAAAGGTTACCTGATGCAACCTCCCATAAGGTTTTGTTAGACTCAATAGTGAAGTGTAACTAAAGGTACTGAGGCTAAGCTTACTTAGACTAGAAAATAATTCTGTTGGGCTGCAATATACACACGCTGTAACACTGCTCACATCTCAGCAGTCACTAAAAAAACCTGTAACGATGTAGTTACCTCATAGTATTCACCATAGACATGTGCAACTCCGATGACGATGGGGAGACCGATGAACGTGACGAGACTCATTCTCCATGACAACTTGATCATGAAGAATATTGTCCCACCTGCCATGGAAACAGTTACCATGGTTACAAATATCTTGTGGTTATTGCTGGTTAGTGATGGGTTGTTGTATGAGTGAGTGAGTGGTTGAGTGAGAGGGTTGGTAAATAGGTGTGAGCGAGTGAGAGAGCCAGTGAGTGAGTGAGTTTAGTTTTACGCTGCTCTCAGCAATATTCCTGCTGTATGGTGCTCTGTAAATAACTGAGTCTAGAAAAGACAATCCAGTGATCAACAGCATGATCATTGATCTACGCATTTGGGACACGATGATACGTGTCAACCAAGTCAGCAGACATGTAATCCTGCTACATGCCTTTTACGACACACATGGTTGACTGAATAATCAATTCCAACCTGGATCTTCATGAGTTGAGTGACCCAGTGAGGCTCTTTCTCAAGCATCAGCGAATCACATTTACTTGTGCACGTAACACTTTTTTATTGCCATTTAAAAAACATAATTTTGACTTGGACGTATCCAGATCATCCATTTGTCTTGTCCACTATAAGAATGGGTGTCTGTAAGTACAAGTGTGACTCATAAACATAATTCATTAACAAGTACTAAACTCCCCAAGCTGTAGGTCTGACAGAAAAAAAATAAAAATGTGTTCCTCCCTCGTCACTTGTTATATACAAACATTAAAAATAAAAGTCCTACCGCCCTCGCCACTTGTGCAGCCTAAGCTATTGAGTGACTGAGTGAGTCAGCGAGTGAGCCAGAGTGGCTCTGTGTGTGAGTCTGAATGAGTGAGGCTTACATGCTGTGATGAGGCTCCTGAGAAAGATGTTGACATTGAGTGTAATGGCATCACTTGTTGTTGTCGTGTCCGATGTAAGTCGTGATGTGATGTCACCTGAAACACCAGCAAACGAATTGGTCAAGAACAGTTCCATATCTTAGCAAAATTAAACAGCGCAGATCTTGAGACAGTATATCATCAAGTGAGCTGAGTTGTACAGTGTGTTAGGTACATCACAACATGTGGGGCAGGAAAGACTGAAATGAAGTCTTTGGTTTGTTGGTGAGTGTGTATATCCCCAAAAAGAAAGTCCGCATAGACAAGGTAACACAATATGAACCTGACATTAAGTATGTGAGATTTCTAGACACATTTGTACATTTCAGGTCACATGGTGATTAAATGAATGTTTACAGACCACCGCCATATAGCTGGAATATTGCTAAGTGTGAGATTAAAGAAAGAAAGAAAGAAAGAAAGAATTAAGAAAGAAAGAAAGGAAGAAAGAAAGAAGATTAATGACATGTAGCCTAACAGTTTCGCTTCTTCATAGTACCTGACTTCATCTCACCTGTTTTGACAGTGTCGAAGAAGCCAACTTCCTGTGTCATGATGGAGGAGAACAGAACACTCCTGATACGGATGTTGAGTCTTTGCAACGCCAGGAACAGGCAGCCTCCTCTTACACCTGTTGCTATGGCACTGAGGGAAAAGTTCTGTTACCATGGTTACAGAGTATGGAGAGTGAAATGGCATTGGTATTACCAAGGTCATATTGTATGGAGACAATGACGATACTGCAGTTATCCTCCATGCCTGTTGCTATGGCACTGAATAAACAGTTTTGTTGCTATGGTTATGCAAGAGAGAGAATGCTCATCCTTTACAACTGTAGCTGTTGTATGGATGAAGCAGCTCTGTTACCATGGTATAGACAGATAGAGCAGTCATTCTGAAAACTTGCTGCCTTGGCACTCTGAGAAACAGTTCTGTTACTATGGTATATATACAGACAGAGCAGTCATTCTGAAAACCTGCTGCTTTGGCACTCAGAGAAGCAGTTCTGTTACCATGGTATATATACAGACAGAGCAGTCATTCTTAAAACCTGCTGCTTTGGCACTCTGAGAAACAGTTCTGTTACCATGGTTATACAACAGATAGAGCAGTCATTCTGAAAGCCTGCTGCTTTGGCACTCTGAGAAGCAGTTCTTTTACCATCTTATATATACAGATAGAGCAGTCATTCTGAAAACCTGCTGCTTTGGCACTCAGAGAAACAGTTCTGTTACTATGGTATATATACAGACAGAGCAGTCATTCTGAAAACCTGCTGCTTTGGCACTCAGAGAAACAGTTCTGTTACCATGGTTATACAACAGATAGAGCAGTCATCCTGCACACCTGATGCTATACCACCAAGATTAGTTCCTACCAGTATTACACATCATCAACACTCTACCATTTCCTCACAAACCTAAGCAAGGTACAAATTGCTATTCTCATCTACTAACTGACATAAAGCATTTTTATCAATCATACCACATACTAATTCATAGATCTTTAAAATCAATGCTTCACTTTCATCATTGTCCTTGTTGCTACTGAGGAAAAGCTTGACTTTTGTAATGAACTCACCTGCCGAGTGAAATTAAGGCCATGACGATAATTGCATGGGTGAACTTTTCCCGCGACTTCTCGATAGCGATACCATCAATCACCAGACCCGTGTAGAATGGAATGAAGATATTGGCTGGAAGATGTAGTGGTACCCTCATAACCAAATGGATTATTTAGTACAAAACAAAAGCAGTCCCATCCAAAAAGTGTCCTGAATGCCCAAACATTCAGCAGAAACGTGTACATACACACATACATGATGAACTAGTTTCCAATTTCTCTTTCCCTCATCGAAGGTCTGGGTTCAGTTAACCTGGGTACAATGTGTGAAGCCCACTTCTAGTATACCCCTGCTGTGATGCTGGTGGAATATGGCTAAAAGTGGGGTAAAGCCTTACTCACTTATGGAGTGAGTGTGATTTTACCCTATTTTTAGTAATATTTGGCAACATCAAGGCAGTGGACACCAGAAATGGGATTCACACACTGTACCCTCTAATGCTTTCTCCACTTACTACTGGCTACACAACTGTACCTTTTCCCATAAGTGGTGACAGCAGTGTATCTGCCCTACTCTACATTCAACTTCAAGTCCTATTGTTTGAAGCAGTAATAAAAACACAGAATGACTGCATTTGAGTTTTATGTTTTGGAGGGACAGGTTTTACTTTTCACCAGAAAGACCGCTTCCCAGGTTTTACTTTCCTAACTTTATACGAACATTAACATTCAAATGACACATGAGAGTTGGAAATCAACTGAAATACATCATTCAAGATTAAACTCTCATTATAAATGTTTTCTGAAGCGGGATTGGAACTGCACAGCTCACATCAGTAGGTAGATGCTCTAGTGCACTGCCACTGGGCCGACGACAGTGGTGGTGTGAAACTGTCTACTTATAGTTACTGTCATTAAATTGATTTTACGTGCACTTCAATTATTGTTATGTAGCTTCATTGAATGATCATCAACATTGTAATTACCTTTCATTGATGGTATATATGATAGAGAAAACACTTCACCTCAGTTTTGGTAGACAATGTAAAACCATCGGGGTCAGGAAATCCCTCCCCTACCAGTTTTACATTGTCTACCAAAACCTCAGAGGTGTGTTTTCTCCTATACCAATACAATGGAAGCTGTCAAAACTGTCATCTGTCCAATCTGGCAAGTTGTCAACACCTGCATAAAATCTCAGTCCCATCAATGATGGGTACATTTATCATCAGCTCTACCATCTAAACTGGATCCTTTATTCAATCCCTACGAGTACCTGTTTAGACAGCTTCCACTCTCTGGTATTACCTTGACAACAGCCATTTAGTTGCAGGAAACAGATGAACAATAATTCAAAATTAAAATCAAGATTTCGTTAATCTTCATTCACACCAATCAAAAAAATCTTTCTTAAGCAAAGTAATTTGATCTAGATCATTAAATAAAGTAAAGACTTGTACAAAATGATAATAATTCTTAATGTATTCACTATTACACAAATAGCAAAATTAACAAAATATTACTCGATTTTATAATATTTTTTAAAAAGACCAAAACAATCCACACAACCAGAATACCAAAGTTGAGAGAATTTGACATAATGACATTGACCTTCAATGAGCTGCCAGAAACTTTTCATTTAAATAACAAACTGTGTTACAATTAACAGGATAAGTACAATCTGCCTAGAACTGTAAATACCAAAAGGTACCACTTTGGGGTCTGCCACACATATGTACCAAGTTTCACTGACAGATATTAAGAAGTTTTCGAGTTCTGCTCTGGAAACAAAACACACCTCTCACTTTTTCAGACTTTTCTGAAACATTTCAATGGAAACCGAGAAGATAATAAATCACGAAAACCCTCAAAGGTCACATTCAACCAAAAATTCAAACATAATTAAAACACAATTATCACTTATTCATGACATATAATATACATTGCTGCTTGTAACAAACAAATAAACTTTAGTGCAACAATCATAAATCTGAACAACTGAGAAAAAAAAGCCAAGAGAGTTGGTACTCATAACTGACCAACTAGCTGAGTTTTGTTTTAGGCTGATTTCAGAAATATTCCAGCAAAATGGCAGTGTGAGACACGAGAAATGAGCTTCATACATTGTACCCATGTGGGGAATTGGATGCAAATAACTGGAATATTGTTACGTGTGGCATATAAACACAGTTTCTTAAAGTATTCTAAATTAAATTAAAAACAGTTCTTGGTTTCTGACATATGCACAGTTCTTACCTACAGCTGCTAAGATGAGAAACGTGAACCCTGTACACAGCAGGAGCCAGTCAGGTCGCATGTACGAAAACAACCGCAACACTTTGGCGCTTAATTTAACACTTTTCTCTTTGTCCTCATCCTTTGAATCATCCTTCACTTTAGCCTTTGAGTCATTAATCAAAGGCTCTCTCTCTTCATCGTCCCCAAGCAAGTTTGGTTTATCACAGACTTTCGTATGACAAAGAATACACCATTGTATATAGAACAAGATGGCCGCCACAACAGCCCAGGCCAGCATTGCCCACATCCAGGGGTTGTGGAGATTGCTGTTGCTGTCAGCGAGGGTGAGCAGTCGGATGACAGTCCACATACACATTGCCACACACAGAACTGCGATGTATTTACTGATATGAGTACTACGAGACACTGCAGGGGACGGATTTTGTATAATTGCTGTGACCAGTCCCAAGATGAATGGGACCCGAATTAGAGTTAGTGCCCAGAGATCAAACACGGAATGGCTGATGCTGTAGTTGTACGTCTCCACCAGGAAATGATAACGGAAGTCTGTTCCATGGGCAAAGAAGACTGTGGTGATGGCAAGGTCAGTCAAAGACAGAAACACACAGACCGGAACAGTTATACTTCTCCTCATGTCTGTTGTTGGACACACGGCTGAAATGCAAAATAAAAGTAAACTATTACAAGTTCTGTGTTGGAATCGAAATATTCTTTGTACTGTGAGTATTTGCAGAGACAATGATGCTTGTTGACCATATTAGTTGGGTGAGTGGGCGTGAAATTATGGAGATTGGAGTAAGTTTAATTTTATGCTGCTTTTAGCAATGTTCCAAAATATCCTGGCAGGTAGACACCAGAAATGGGCTTCACACATTCTATCCACGTGGGGAATAAAAACCAGTTCTGATGTGACGAATGCTTTGACCTCATAAGGCCACCCCACCGGCCCTCTATGGTGATTTGAACAGTGTTTGACTTCACAATCACATCATGGGTCCTCAGATCAATCTCCTGGTGTAAGAGAAGAGGCAGTTGACTCATTACTTAAGTTGCCAGCAACAATGTCATAAGCAATAAAGAAGTTGTTATCCATGAACTGTCACATTTCATTACAAAAATCATCAATAAAAAAGACTTACATGGTAAGCAGACCAGTTTTCAACAATCAGTGACACAAATGTCAAAGATTTTCACTTCCTTAGGGAAACAGGAAACGCTTATTAAGCGGAACAAAATACAATTTGACATGAATATCATGATATCAGATGTTTTAATTCACTAGTTTCTTGTCAGATATTTGATTTACCTAACTGGCATTAATCTATCTCAGCCAAACCAATGTCTCATTCTGCTGCACAAAATGTAAAACATTAATATCGTATTCTGAATATAAACAGTGTTTGGTGGCAGCTGTGGAAAGATCCCAGTCTGTCATAAGTAGAGATACACAGGTGCTTATAATTACCAGATGATGTAGATTACAGACAATATGCCAGTCTGATTGATGTAATTATAGTGGGCCTGTGTCTGATCATTCATGCTATTAATATATCATAAAAGATGCACATGCATTATTTGCTTCGCCTAAGGCCAGCATCAGTAACAGTGCCTAAATTTACAACCAGGAATATTATGGCTTACAAATATATATATAAATACAATGTATCAGGGCCACTATGTCTATATTTATAACTAGAAATATTATGGCTTACAAATGTATATATATATATACAATGTATCAGGGCCACTATGTCTATATTTATAACCAGAAATATTATGGCTTACAAATATATATATATATATACAATGTATCAGGGCCACTATGTCTATATTTATAACCAGAAATATTATGGATGACAACTGCCTCATTGTTTCAGTGTTTCAGATATATAAAGTCAGTTGGATACATCAACAGTATTTTGTCTAATTATTTCCATGCTCAGTGGAGGAACATCAAACCTTGATTAACTTGACTAAATGGGAACAACTAGTTTGGGAATTGGTTGAAATTTCACAGTTGCTTCATTACCAATAAAAAATCATTGCAAAAAATGGGTTTAAGCATCATTTTTCAGATTTTCCTATCAAGGTTGTTATTGCAGATATACATAACATGATGCAGCTTCCTACTTTAAAGTGATGACTGATATGTTCTGAACAAAAACTTTCTGGAGTCTTCAAGAAATATTCAGTCATGACTTTTCAGTTAGTGCAGTCAGTTTTATAAGAAATAAACACATTTTCAGGCCCTGGCAACATCGCAGATATGTTCCATTGGCAAGTATTTCAAAGACTAAAACAACTGTGTTTGATTCTGAGAAAATGTGATCAATTGCTTGGTCGCTTGTTCTCTGTGACCAATCTTCCACTGTTTCAATTTATCAGAACACCCCTAGACACATCTGGTGTAAATAGGTTTGTTTGTCTGTTGTAAGATGCCGCTCTGAGCAATTTCAAAGCTGTATGACAGCAGTATGTATACAATGGAGTCTGCACCTAACAATCCTGTGATTGACATCCTGAGCACAGATCTATGTAACTGGGATATGATAAAATGTATCAACCAAGTCAACTGATCCCGTTAGTCACCTCTTATGACGGACTGAAGACCAATACTAACCCAGGGCTAGAGATTTTCTTAGTGCTAAGATAGTTGTAACTAACATTAACTTACGATTATCTTACCACTAAGAAAGCTTAAAAAAAGTAGGTACAGATCTTTACAATTCTGATAAGTAAAGTACAACTGTATCTGTTTGAAAAAAAATAAGTGTCCAAGACCAACTGTACATTTCAAACATTTCCCAGAAATATATAGGCAGAAAACTGACCTAATGTAACAAAACACCCAATCTCAACAGCTGTTGCTATAAAACTGATTAATAGCCTGGCATACTACCACTGACCTCAATGTCATAAAATCAGAGATACACCCACATCTGCAACCGACCCGGCATCCCTTGACAGGTCTTTCTGGGGCAAATTTATAAATATTATACAGCCATGATGTCAGGCCACTCAATTTTTTTTACTAGGTTTATGGATCCACTCATCTGGGTTTTTCTTTATTCCCTATTATAGTATGACCTAGTATAGTAGCAAATGGACGCACCTGAAAGGCTGAAGGCATATTTTGTATATTTTCATGAATTGCCAACTTGTGGTGAAAGGCACTTTGGGGAAAAGAATCTAAAACAACATTTAAAAAAAAAATCTGAAACATTTAAAAAAATATATTTTACCACCTACCAATGGCTATTTTGGTGTAAAAATCCATAAATCAAGCATTAAAAATGACCTTATTGATTATTCAAGAAATGTCATGCAGAATTTAACAGTTAACTTTTAACATAAAAGTTACATTTTCATGAGCAAAACCTCACACATCTAATTTCATTTTGTTTTCACATTCTGACACTGTGCTTACAAAGTTTACTTAAAAGTACAAATGCAAATAAATGAATTTTGTATCTTCTTGTTTAGGCAACATTATGTTGACAATATATTTTCCCTTACAGACCATCTGCTATCAAGCTGTAGTTTTTATCCTGACATTATTGAACAGTACTAAATTTATGAAAACTGTAGAATTTATGCCTATTTGATAGGAATGAACATTTCATAGAAAATATAGAAAGTTTGTTTTAAATCAAATAGTGTTACGATGTTAAAATTTCAATTTAACTCTGTAATCATTTTATGATGTATGTTTTATGTACTTACCATAATATTTTATATCCAACAGATCATATTTATAATGTACCATGCATGTGTAATGTAATACTTAATTTCTATTATTTCCAGACTATTTGTATATTGTATTTGAACACTGATCATGATACTGGTAAGTAATGATTGACATAATTGGTAAATTAGTGTTTATTTTACAATTACTTGAACATTGTTCCACACTTCTTTCAGTTATATTCCTTCTAAATATTTGCATGGCTGTCTACAATGCCAAAAAGTTACATGTTGCATTTAAGATATTTTCATTTCGTGTACTGCAATAGTTACCTGAAGGGAATGAAAATAGACTTGCCTGTCACAAATCTCAATAATTTACGAGTTGCATACAAGACCTTTTCATTTCGTGTACTGCAATAGTTTCCTGAATTGAATAAAATAGACTTAGCAGCAATGATATGACAGAGATTTCAGCATAACATACAATGCATACAGTGACAATATGAATGTTTGCAAAATATCAACAAAGTGACAAACATGATATACAGTGAATGATCAGCTGATCCCACCACTTCGATTCAAATGGATATCAGTTGCTTGATAACTGAATTACAAACAATTATGATAAAACTGAGCACTTGCAACTGCTCTATAGCCCTTTCATTGTGATAGATTATTTCATGTGAATTTATGTTGTACCGTTTTCTCATGACCACTGTTGGTGTTTTTTTTTTAGAGAATGATACAGTGATGAACCTGTGAAACGTAGATGGTGCAACATTTGTATTTGAACTGGCAACAAAATGGCACCAGATTGATGACAGAGAGGTGGAGTCCCTCTCTCTCACTCTTTGTACATACACAAAATAGTGGTCACTCGTTAAATGGCCTCAGAGTCAATAATTGCTGTGCAGGTAATGATAAAACAAAAATCTGTTGGGCACAAAATTTAGAAGTGAGGTGGGGGGAGAAGAGGAGAGGGGGGGCGCATATGTCTACACAGGACGTGGTCTCTGATTAGGGAGATTAGTAACTGGATAAAATACCGTCATCTTACATCAGGATCACAGCACCAATCACTGGGCTGTCTGATCCTGACTCGTTTATGTTTCAGGACGCTATCGTAAAACTGGAATGCTGACCAGTGAGGCGTTAAACGAACAAACCAGCAATGACAACAGAAATGATTCGTCTGCTTCCAAAAGCTTTATGGCATTTGCTCTCACACAACAGATCTGCCGTGGACGCAATTCCTAAATAAGAACTAAAAGCCTTAAACCAGCAGTCCCCAACACCATAGTAACATTACTTACTCTTACTTGATCACTGTTTCTGAAAATGTTCTATTAGCTAGCGCCTCAGCTGCAGAACCCACGTTGACAACTTGTGCAATAATGTCTTCTTAGAAAAGTCGAAACGGATACTTTTGCACAAGCGCATATTACCTATCGTTCTATTCCATCTAGCAAAATAACTATTTTCTCCCTTTTCATATTCCACTGCAACACTGACGTCAAATGAAATGTTAGACGTGTCCAATGATTAATATATCTGTGCACATTGTCATTCATAGCTTTGTGTTTGTTTCCACATAGTAGTTGCACTTTTTGTACAAACTATGCCCATGTGATGCTATACGCGAGTTGAAGAACAGAGTTACGTACCTTTGAACGGGTTTTCGATTAGAATGCTAAAACTGTTGGGCACGCTTAAATGTATAGACCGGATACTAATTAAGAATTAGGCACTCTTTTACATAATTGTAGGTGATTAGGGTTAGTCCTAACGTCCTCATGAGAAGTTGTCGTGGTGTATTCTAAAGGTGCCCTAAAACAGATTCTTATAATCTTATAATAGATAAGCTACGTTGCATTATGTGTTAAATAGTGAGCTACTGTAAGGTACTTTTGTAGGTTTAAGAATTAACTTTACTACGTAAATAGTTATCTGTAGAACCTTGAAGAGGATTTAGTGAGGAGATGGGACTGAGCATAAGTCAATGGCAGGGAGAGCAAGGACGTTATTAATAAGGATCGCCGACGACTTCGTCAGATTATAAAGAATGTAAAATTTAAAAGCGTTGAGAATATCATAAATGAAATGATTAAGAAAGGAGGTCCTGAGGTATGTAAAGAAACCCTTCGACAAGAATTGCAAAGTATTAAGTGGGTGAAAATGCGCTGAGTTCCCTCACCATCCATGAGTGAGTGAGTGAGTTCAGTTGTACTTCGCACTCAGCAATATTCCAGGTATATGGCGGCGGTCTGTAAATAATCGAGTCTGGACCAGACAATCCAGTGATCAATAGCATGAGCATCGACCTGCGCAACTGGGAACCGATGACATGTGTCAACCAAGTAAGCAAGGCTGATCACCCGATCCCGCATACCAAAACATAAGTCTCATTAACCTATTCAGACTATGACCTACTTTTCAGCCGATCCGAATTTTCTCGTGTGAAAGTGTAAATCGACACTTCAAACAATTCTAGTTAAACTGAATTTCAATTCCTTGTTTCCTAAGAAAATGATATTTATAAATGAATTGTAATTATAAACTTTAAGAACACCGTCTTTCTATACTTTATGTCGAGGTTCAGGCAGCATATCTTAACTATGGAATTGCAGACTGTCCCTGTTTGATGAGGTCGTAAAATAAGTCACAATGCATCTGGCTCACTGGTTAAACCTGTTAGGTATTTTTTGCGCTTATTCACCGTAGTCCTGTGACGCACAACGAGGTTGATGGAGTATCAGTTCCGTCAGAGACCGCCAAACATTTCTAGCGGCAGAGCCTCGTTTTGAGATTTCATCGATTTCTAGGTTTCCGTTTGTCAGAGCTCGCTTTACGACAGAGCACACCGTACGACGTGTTTGCTAGGATTAGAAGGAGCTTAGTGTTGCAATATTCACGTGGATAGACTTATCAAATCATACTGATTAATATTTATGCATCCAGTTAGCTGACATAGTTTAAACATTCTGGACTGGCTATCGCACTAAGTTGCGCAATAGGACGGAACCAAGTGAACAGGAAACGAGACTGTTCTCTAGTCAATGTTTTGACATGTAGTCACCTCTTACGACAAGCATAGTCGCCTTTTCTGGTAAGCATGGGTTACGGAAGGTCTATTCTAATCCGGGACCTTCACGGGTTCACCATCCACGAAAGACGCACAATAAGAAAGAAGTTTGGTGTAAGGCTCACGAAAATCAAGATTGGGATAATGTTTTCTTTTCTGATGAATGTTCTGTCTTACCCTTTCATCATCACTTACAGTGACACCACTGTGCATTTTCACTTGAAATTTGTTGAGGGAACGATGTGTTGGCATCTTGAATGGTCACTCGATCCTTCCAATGGAGAATGTATGAAGATCACTGGATTTTCCTGCATAATTATGACCCAAAACACACATTGGGCTACACAAAACATGCAGTGGTTGTTGGACAAAAATGCCCAAGCTGCATCCCTTTTGAGAATTAGGAGATAAACATCATGTGTTGGACAATTTCCTGGTTTTATTGAGTATTTGAAGCACGGGAATACATTTGGAACCGATGGCATCCATTAAACTGTAAAACTTACATGAATGCGATAACGGTTTTGCATTTTGTTGAAAATATAATAAATCTTATATTCCAAATTTTTAGTAGCTGTTTATTTCTGTAATGGTTTGAGCTATAAAACGATTTAAAACCCAGATTCACAGATGCACTAACGTACATTAATGTTTTCTTTTAATCTATTATTTTTTAAATTTTATATGTCAGTCGCCAATCTGATTTCCATCTGCACAACATCGGTATGATCCGTCAAAACCTGGACGTAAAATATGCACATTCTCTTTTCAGGCATGTGTGACATCCTGCTTGGGGACTATTGTAACTCCTTGTTGTATGGTGGACCAAAACAAGTCCTCTACAGGCTACAGATGACACAAAATTCAGCCGCACAATTGATCTGTCATCTTAACAGAGCTGATCACATCTCTCCTGCCCTCAAAACTCTACACTGGCTTTCAGTTCGATTCAGAATCGACTACAAAATCCGACTACAAAATCCTGCTACAGGTGCTTAAAAGGTCTAGCGCCAAAAACGTCTCAGATCTCCTGACACCGTATAACCCAACTAGATCACCCCGCTCAAGAGACCAGACTCTCCCTGGAATACCATAAGCTAGACCTAAGTGATATGGTGACCGATCTTTATATAGAGCAGGACCCTTCCTCTGGAACAATTTACCATCCATCCTTCGTCCCGAAATAGAACTATCACATTTTAAAAGTGGGCTCAAGACGCACATATTCACCAATGCACATGGATAAGTGGACTCACATTAGGCGTTTGAGCAATTACATGCGTGCGTGCGTGCGTGCGTGCGTGCATGCTGTGTTTAGCAGTATTCTGGCAACACCAAAATATGGGCTTCACACATTGTACTTGTGTGGGGAATCAAACCTGGGTCATCAGTGTGAGGAGCAAATGCTTTAACCACTAAGCTACCTCGCCACCGAAATAAACATTTAGGTGTAGACAATCAAATGATTGATATTTTGAACAGCCATCCACACTGCCATGACACAATGATGGTATAGTGACACTAACAACCAAATGTAACAACTTCACACAACGGAACTGTCCACAAAGACCACTTACGTCTTCTATCAGTCACATTCTAGGATGTAGCACTGTATCAGCATCAATCACAAACGTTACACATTTTGCTAACAGCCATCCATATTTACTTGCATATTTCTTATTGCCTACCACAACCTGCAAGAAAGTGGGCAAGCGAAACCTATACATAAAATGTTTGTTACTAATTGTGAATCTTATTCCATCAAATTTGATTTTTTAAAAAAAGGACATTATTAGTCTTGAATGAATGTGATGAAGATCAAGTAGTTTTGTTTCAGAAACAATTTCATATACAGTGTCCAGAAAGATAAGTAGGTAAACTCATATTCAGTCATTGTGCAGCGAGCTACCACTTAAAGAACGTCTTGCAAAGCCGGCATTACCTTGATGAGAGGACAACCTGTTCATTGATTCATGCTTAAATTTCATCGCGGGTGGACTACTGTAACTGTCTACTATATCACCGGCCTCAATCCGCAAGCAATAGGAAAGCTTCACTGAATTTCTCTGGTAGACCTGACTCCAGATCACAGAAATACTTTCACATAACTCCTCTTCTGCAGATATTAAATACCCGATATCAGCCCAAGATAAAGTTTCTGATCTAAAATTCTTGGCCCACTCTTTAGTCCAGTACTAGGCTTGGGGACCGATCATTTCAGGTGGCAGGACCCACTCTCTCAAACCAACTTCTCATGGAGTTAAGGACAGTTTACAACCTGAAGATTTTCAAATCTAAACTGGAGAATTACAGTGTCAAATCTTTCATTCTCAAGTTGTTTGGATCGCACAACTGAGCAGTACTTTTGAACTGGAACAGTGCTGTATAAATCTTTTCATGATGATGATGGGACCTTGGGTTTTCCAGGTTGTGAATGGGTAAGAGTGTTTTCTTATGCATAATTTTCAACAGTGGCAGGGACAGTCGAGATAAGGAAACATTTTATTTGTTCATGTTGGAATAAATGGAAGGAAATAGTGGAAAAAAAATATGTGGAGTTCTTTCAATAATGCTTTTCATCATACCATGGTTTAAGGTAAAATATGGGGTACAAGGGGATGTAAAAAAAGTGAGCCTATCCATATTCTTAATGTCCAGTGTTTGTAAAGTTACCATTTTGTTGTGAAGGGATCATTAGCAAATCCGTATCCAAAGTTTCACATATGTGGCAAATGTGGTTCACAAGATACGTTTCTAACAAAATTTATTGGGAGCTGACACGTAAGTGCCCATTCAGTATTTAGGTTAAACCCTTGGCATAATGTATGAACAGTGAAAACATTAGAAGCAGTTATGTCCTTTCGATGAAGTCACCTCGAAGGGGGTGGGTAGTGTCTCCAATACAAACTCTTTCAGTAAAAATGAAGTTGGGCCTCACTTTAACAAGCGCCTGGTGGAAGTCGCGGTGGCTGAGCGGGCTAGGCGGCTGACTTTGTGTGCTGGCGATTAGGTGCCAGACTCTGAGGGTGCGGGTTCGAATCCCAGATGGGACTCAACCACAAAAGTACTAGAATTTGTACTTTACTAAAAAAGTGAAATCCCAAATATGACATGTTACATTTGACCACTTTCTAAATGGCATCGTGTAATGACTGTTAAACCTGTTCCTGGATGTGTGCCAGCTCAGGTAAACTAGTTCCTGGATGTGTGACAGGTCAGGTAAACCCTTTCCTGGATGTGTGACAGCTTAGGTAAACCTGTTCCTGGATGTGTGCCAGCTCAGGTAAACTGGTGCCTGGATGTATGACAGGTCAGGTAAACCCCTTCTTGGATGTGTGACAGCCCAGGTAAACCTGTTCCTGGAAGTGTGCCAGCTCAGGTAAACTGGTGCCTGGATGTGTGACAGGTCAGGTAAACCCCTTCTTGGATGTGTGACAGCTCAGGTAAACCTGTTCCTGGAAGTGTGCCAGCTCAGGTAAACTGGTGCCTGGATGTGTGACACCTCTGGTAAACCACTATGGCTTCAAGTCATTTAGGTGAATAGGTGAGTGAATGCCTAGAAGTAGCCTTGAGGTTAATGCGTTCACTCATGGTGAAGATCCGAGTTCGATTCCCAACATGGGGACAATGTATGAAACCCATTTCTGGGGTCCCTAGCCATGATGTTGCTGGATTTCTGCTAAAAACAAACTCTCAGACAAACTAGAGCAATATGACAGAATCAAGCGATAACTTCTTTTGAGAAGTATATGCACATTATCAAGGGAGATAATCCTTGTTGTGACACGGTTCCGTCCTAGTACCATCTGAGAGCAGTCCATGTTGACATAACGAAAAATGCTGTGTTACAAATAATGTTTAATGTCACATAAACACCTTGTATAATACAATACAAACATGCTATGAATGAAAGACAAATCCATCATGTGTTCTAGGGTCTATGACGTCAAGGCTTATGACAATATGTGGATCTTTAAACCAATGCAAACTAATCTTCTTCTATGTCTTTTATGAATCATTCATGCATCATTCATATAACTTCAAAACATTTCTCACTTTTAACCTTTTCACAGATCGTTCTAATAATACAGAAATATTTTCTTCCATATTGTTTCATGGGTTTTCAAATATTGAAACATCATACTCTAAAACTGTACATTACTGAAAAATAATTTCCCATATAAATTGACAATGATATATTTTTGTAATTATAGTTTGGTTAAAGTAATAGACTACTGAGGTTAAGCATGTTGCCATGACAATGGATGCATTGTAAGAGGCAGTGACTCCAGTATTGAACGATATCAGATAAACAGTAGAGGCATGGTATAGTCTGGAACTTGTGTTAATATCCTGGAGCTGAGAGACTCTTGTCCATAAACTTCCTCTTGGCAAAGCACAGCCACCACTGAAAACAACAAAATCAATATTGTAAACAAGTTGGTTTTATGACATTAGGGACCAATCTAGTCATAATACGTCATACATTGTAATTATATGGACATTCTAATACGGGTCCTCTGCAAAGACTTTAACCAAGAAGGGGAAAAGAAGGAAGCTCCTGTGATATCACCACCAGTTTTGAATACAGTAGAAGCTGTCTAAACCAGCATCTGCCCAATATGGCATGTTGTAAACACCGGCACAAAATCGCCGCCTCATCCACAGCTTGTACATTTGTTATCAGCTCTACAATTCGGCACATTGTCTAAACTGGATTATTTCCTCAGTCCCAGTGAGTGCCGGATTAGACAGCTTCCACTGTATGTGACACATTTTATGAATAACAACTTCTTTTTTATCCTTTATACAAACTTTCACAGCTAATTCTAGTTCCTTCCTCAGGTGAATGATGAGTGAAGGAGCAAGATCTAGCTATGAAATGTCATAAAAAAGAATAGAAAAGTTAGGCACCATCTTCACCATTCAACTTCTGGATGCCTTTCAAAAATACAACCAGTTTTGGATTTCCATATCAACTCTCCAAAATGTTCACTTAAGTGTACTGGCATTTAGATAAAAAAAACATACAATGCTGCTATTTGGTGTCAGTTTGCAAATAACTGAGCATGGACCAATCAATCTGGTGATCAACATCATGAGCATCGATCTATACAGTTTGAATATGATGATGTGTGTCAACCAAGTCTGCAAGTGTTACCACATGATCCCCTTACAACAAGCATGGGTTGCAGAAGACCAATTCTAACCTGGAGCCTTACCAATATAAAATTTCAGGAAGCAGACAACAAAACAAAAATGATGAACCCATGAGCTGATGATGTTTTGTGATGATGACCCAAGGATCGAAGTCAAGATCAATCCTGGAAGAGACCAGGCCATCTGTGCACCTGCAGGTTTCAGTAGCAGTTTGTTTTTCCAAAAGGCCTCTTGTTATCCATAACATTATATTCCATGTAAGGCAGGCGTCTGTAAATAACTGAGTGTGCTCCAGACAATTCAGTGATTGATATTGTGATCACCAATTCACATCAATAGGTTAGGATGCCATATAATCAATCATCAAACAATCTACAACCAGCCTAAATTTTTGGGAACCAAAAACCATTACAAACCTGCGGATATAGCTGGGACACAAAAACAATGTAGTGAATACCAATCTCAACCTCAGGAATACCAGCATTTGACAAATGACTGTAAGTTAATACAAAATTTACAGGGATTACTTGTCTCTCGTGACTGAGTTTGCTAAAAAGGCCCAGAGAAGGATTGGTCACTCAAGAGATATCTGTAATTCCTTGTAGCTGACTGGCTGCTTTCAACTGTGTGAATAGTGGTGAACAGTGCCTCACCTTGCTGGGTTTGTCTGTGGCAGCATCAAACACCTTGTCACACAGCCGTAATCCCGTCTCCTGGCGAATCTGTTGCAAGTAGGCCCTCATTGTGTCTGGCAATACAAATAGAAATCATGAATACTGATGTCGGCATGGCTAGTCTTACTATTCATTTAGAGTTCACTCCAACATTTTTATCTTGCAGGTGTAACAAAATCTGTTGTGCATACTGTGTATATCTTTGTGGCATATCTACTTGAGGTGAACAAACAACAATTTACATTTATAAATCTGATCCTCAGCAACTGATTCTTCCCTATTCCAGTCTGATCCTCCCAAATTCCAGATCTGATCCTTCTGAAGAGAATATGAGCTTCATTCAAGAACAAACCTTTGCAACTGTGACCACAACCTTTGTTGACACTGGCTCGCTCACTTGTAATGGCAGCTTAGCTGATTGGCTAATGTGAAAAAACGGAACCAGCGAAGGGAAGTAATAAAATGATGCATCCATTGCATAGTGGAGATTTATCGGAATGTATAGTCTGCAGATACTGTGGATGATCCTGTAGCTGATACTCCCCATTCCTGATCTGACCATCGCCATCCAAGATCTGATCCTCCCCATCAATCCTGAACTCCTCGTCCTGTATCTGATACTCCCCATCCCATATCTGACGTCGCAATCCCAGATCTGATTCTCCCCATGCCAGATTCCCTTTCTCCCACCTACCGTCCTCTCCCCTGTTGGCAGGCTTGGTGTACATGGCGTTGAGGGGAAACTTGGGCTCCCCAGGGATGGGGAAGTTGGATATTCCTAGGGTGTACATTTCCTTCTCTCCCTGGTTCTTGGAGGTACACTGTACAGAAAACTGACATCTTGAGAGGCATGAATTTCACCTGATTAGGAAACAACAAAGTCTACAAGGAGACCTACACTGTAGAAAAAAGAAACGACACTAGAATATACACTTACTCATGATATAACAAAATCCAGTTTTGTGTAGTGTATGAATCCAAGGCCTACCACAGAAAGCCAACAGAGCAATCAAACCATGTAATAACTTCATACAGAATAAGAAACAGACACTCAAATTACAAAGATATAATCCACGAAAAGGCACATTTTCAAAGGCACCAAACATGGTACAAAATGCAGCACTCACCAAATGGTTTACAATACAAAATTCGATGAGTTGAAAATTTTATTGAGAATGTGAGCCAGTAAATTGTGTCCATTTTTATTTCAGGAGTGTACATATTCTGCACTTTTTTGCTTCCTTTTGTAGTTTTTTTAAAACAAAAATCACAAAATTCCAAACAGGTCCTCTCACTGAATAAAACCAGTTATTAGCCGTGATGTTAGTGTCCTTTCACTACTCTGGCATCTGAAGCTGTTTTCCTAACAAATGTTACCTTCTGAAGTTTCTTGAGACACTCGCTGATGTAGAGCGTAATGTAGATAAGAGTCCGATCAGCCTCACTCTGATAAACAACAGGAGTAAAGTTCAGTACCACAATCAGAAGTAGATGGGATCGACAATATCTTTACTACTTTATTGATCCTAACAGGACTTACAATTCACATCAGTTACCACGATCCTGTTAACTACAGTGTGCCAAGAACACTGACACCTATAGAAATAGCCATCATTATTATAATTTGCATATCATTATAATATTCTTTTTACTATCGAAGTCATTAAATTGAGGAAAATAAACCCAAATCTACTTTCAAACAGGAGCTGGCTACCTGCTGTTGTCGCATGTAGAATGCAACATCACAGAAGAATTGTGATGTCATGGTATTGTTCATAACATCATGTTGCCATGACAAAGTGATATTTTGCCCTAGGGCATCGTATGAAAAATATGAACCCTGATATGTTTGCCCTTGTATTTAACAAGCTATGATAGATATATGATATATGACATGACATGACATGACATGACATGACATGTCATGACATATGATATGACATATGATATGACATATGATATGATATATGATATGATATGATATGATATATGATATATGATATATGATATATGATAGGATATGATAGGATATGATATATGATGTGATATGATGTATGTTTGCTGCCAAAGGTAATAAATTATTATGAGAGTCCCAAAGTCTCATACCTCTGAAGGCTCACTTCAAAATGACTTTACCTGAAAATATTTCTAATCATAATTCCACATATCATATATCAGTGGGTAATTAAGTTACATTCACCTATGAACACATCTGATGATCTACTGACCTCACAACCCACTCACCTTAATTTCATAATTTCTGAAGAAAATATTGGCTTTGAAGAAGTAGATAGCTTCATCTATGATATCCATGTCAGATGCTGAAACAGAATGGTTTGATCATGCTGATGTAAATGTATCTGTGGTCTCGATGATATGATCATAAAAGGCAAGTTATTGAAAAGGCATTGACCCAATATCATCATTAGAGGACATAATGCGCATGCGAGACGGCCTCCAGTTGCGTGTACAAGTGACTACCTGAGAGGGGGTCACTCATTCGCATGACTGCATGATCACAGACAGAGAAATTCTGCATGTCACAAAAAAACGCATCTGAAAGTGTTATTTATGATAATGATGAGTATGTTGTTACACCTATTTTGGTAACATCCAGCAATATCATGGTTGGTGACACGAGAAATGAGCTTCACACATTGTGAATGTGGGGAACTGAACTCAGGTCTTAGGCATGACAAGTGCAGTGTCATGATGGTTTGTTCCCCTTTACCCTCAGCAGTTGTAGGAAACTATTCTGATCGGACATGCCCAATTAGAAGATGATGGTCGTGAGTTTATTATCATCAAAACTGTACATGTCACATGTCTGTACTCACTGTCTCGAGGTGCAGGTCCCTTGTATGTTGTCCTCAACGGAAGAAGAGCCATGTTCCCAATTAGCTTGGGAGGGTTGGTGAACTGGGAGTGATATGCCTAGCAACATAGAAAATCATGTCAAACTTTTCCTCTGTGTACAAGCCATAAACGTTCTCATTGGTTCTTTTTCCTGAACATTTTTTAAAACGTTTTTTGGGGTTTAACAACCCATCCCACACTATAAATGAAACTACATTTGCTCAGAAGTAAGAAAATACACCATTTCAGAGATCCAAAGACCCAGGTGAGGTCTATAACAATGACTGAGTAACTTGACAACAATTCAGGGCAATGTAAGGTCTTTTGAGTTCTATTCCCTTAATGGGTCGGAGGCCACACGGAAACAGGTCAAAATGGCCACATGACAAAATGGCCACAGTGACCCTAGTCAAAATGGCCACATGACAAAATGGCCACAGTGATCCTAGTCAAAATGGTCACAGCCCCTAGTCAAAATGGCCACACAAAAAAAGTCAAAATGGCCACACAGAAAAGTCAAAATGGCCTTACATTGTTTTGATTAGTTTTTAATGCTCATGACATTTGTATTCTTTGATATCAAAGTGTGAAAATAACAAAATAAGCTGTATCACACAACAAAACGGTGAGTATTATTGAGGTACTTTCCTAATTGATACTTTGAGACTGAGGTGGATGAGAAGTTCACCCTTCTCGAGACTGGCTCACAGAGGGGGAAACCTCTGCTGAAGGAGTCTTGTGGATGAACCTATGTCAAAAAGGTACTTCAGCAATGTTTTCTTATCTACCACTTGTAGATATTTCATTAAAACATTGCATTTGTATCAATTAAAGTAGGTAATGTCCCACTCAAAGTCAAAATGGCCTTACATTGTTTTGATTAGTTTTTAATGCTCATGACATTTGTATTCTTTGATATCAAAGTGTGAAAATAACAAAAGAAGCTGTATCACACAACAAAACGGTGTGTATTATTGAGGTACTTTCCTAATTGATACTTTGAGACTGAGGTGGATGAGAAGTTCACCCTTCTCGAGACTGGCTCACAGAGGGGGAAACCTCTGCTGAAGGAGTCTTGTGGATAAACCTATGTCAAAAAGGTACTTCAGCAATGTTTTCTTATCTACCACTTGTAGATATTTCATTAAAACATTGCATTTGTATCAATTAAAGTAGGTAATGTCCCACTCAAAGTCAAAACCAGTTTTACAACCCCATTCTAATAGTTGTATTGATGACGAGTCTATAAAACAAGGAATATACTTGAATGATTTCCTTGTACTATCATCACTATAGTCTATAACTATGCAACATACCCATATTGGTATCTGACCATATAAGACTTGGGTGACCCAAAAAATGACAATTAGCTTATCTTGTTTAGTATCTGGATCTGGCTGCGATAAAAGACTTTATGGGAACAGTTGGATATAGACCAACACTGTGGCTGAATTACTTCATGATATTCATATCAGGGTCTGTACCATCTATATGAAATAGAAGGTAGCCAGAGAGAACCTAGAGGTGACAGTAGCAAGCAATATAGGAGATGGGACTTACAGATTTGTCACATAATTGATGGCCCTGCAATTGATAAGCTTCTAGAACAACTTCCTATTAATCTTAACACAGTTCAAACATCACCGGAAAGAGTTCCGCCTGTACCCCATCTTTTAAGTAATTTTACACAGTAAAAGGGAGTTCTTCCCTGAAGTAATATTCCAACACTGTAATATGTTCATTGATTTTTTTTTAACCTGTGCTAGTATCTTGAAAGTATGCATGCATGTTGGTTTGAAATTTTAGGGTCGGGGGTTATTAGCGGAGCTCTTACCTATTAATATACCATGGCAATAAGAAAAAAGTGTTTACAGCTAAACTACTATTGACACCATTCCTTTTCAAGTTCCTAAACCCATGAAAAGCGTCTTATTTTCCAAAAGATTTTCTAATTCTACATCTCAAGACGTCATTGAATCAGATAACTTACACACCATTTTTCCAGATTTAAGCTTCAATGACACATGCACGAAACGGGACTTGAAGAAAACTTCGATGACATGACTTCAACTCGATAAACTGACAGAATAAATATCTTCCTGGTATAAGACCTGAATGCAAAGTTTCAACTGGCAGAGAAATGACACAGTGATCGGAACAATTTGTTTGATAAGCTCCCTTTCGTGATGAATGAGGTACTTCTAATATGAAATTTGTATACTTACTGGCATCTTGAAATTTGCTGTTAACAAACGTGAGATATTAGTCAGAGACCCTCCTCCGCCCAAGGCTGCACTTCTTCCGCTTACCTTACTTCCTGCATATCACGTGACGTTTTTCAATGATCTAGCGTGCATGTTTAAAAACAGTTTGACCAA
This sequence comes from Haliotis asinina, assembly GCF_037392515.1. Lineage (NCBI taxonomy): Eukaryota > Metazoa > Mollusca > Gastropoda > Lepetellida > Haliotidae > Haliotis > Haliotis asinina. The sequence continues at coordinate 91,258,656 of NC_090280.1, forward strand.
TATCATTGTTAGATACGCAGTTATCCAAGTTTCAGAATATATTTGGTTTTGTTTTCTATAATAAATGGTTATTGATTGTGCACAAAAAGTAAAGTAATTATTTGTGAACTGTCTATGGGACATCGAAAACGGAAATTGAACATGTGCCCGCGAGTTGGTAAACAACGAGGCATGTTGTCGAAGTAGTGTAGGTGAAGTTAAGACGTTCTGGCGATGATTGAATCGAATATCTAGATAGATTTCTTAACAACAACCACGCCAATATGACAAGGTTTGCCCAGCTGGTAATGGGTCCAGCAGGTAGTGGTAAGGTAAGACAAACGGGTGTCATTTAGTTTCCTTTACACTAGCCGAGAGCCGCGATGCGGTCCTATACAGTCAAGACATGACCCTGCATCAGGGTCATGTCTTGACTGTATAGGACCGCATCGCGGCTCTCGGCTACCTTTACACAAGAATGCATAGTTATCTTGTCCTTAGTGATACAAACTTAGGATACTTCAGAATACCTCATCTCAAGGACAGTTCGATATTTTCTCTACCAGTCTGTGTTACAGAAAAGTTATCATGAATCACACAACTTACCACTGCAGTTGTTCACGTTATGATGATTAACAACGATGCCATGCTGAAACCTAAATTTGGGATGACTTTCACCAGGGACCATATAATATGGTCTCTGCTTTCACCTGGTTTATATGACCGAAAAGTTCAACTGTCTCCTCAATAGGTATGGTATGGTTTACCACAGATGTGTTTGTTTGCTTCTGTACTGTATTATGTTAAGTTTAATGGAGCGATACTTACATAAGCTTTTGGGGTGTGTCAATTCCAGTTTATATTTCATGAAAAATTATTTTTTATTTTTTATATTTAAGTGAATACATACATAGTGTAACTGTTTGTAACAACATTTATAGTTTTCAAGGGTGACTTTGTTAACTCAACTTATGTTGTTCCAGTCCACATACTGCAGTAACCTTGTGAAGCACTGTGAGGTGTTGGGGCGGGCGGTCCACGTGGTCAATCTGGACCCTGCTGCTGAGGCATTTGACTATCCTGTCCTTGCAGGTGACTATCTCTAGGACAGAAGGAAAACATCTGACACTGACCCGCTATGTCGTGGCTAGTAAATCTCCACAGTCACTGGTTTGACTGCCTAGTGTATTTTCATGGGGTCATTTTGTAATCGTATCACTCTCTTTGACTCGTTAAAGGTCACATGCAACCAAAAAATCAAACATAATTAAAACACATTTATCACTTATTCATGACATATAATATACATTGCTGCTTTTAAAAAAACAAATAAACAAAATTATAAGCGTACAATCGCGATTCAAAAGTGCAATATTTTGTACTTGGGCTTACTTCCCCCGAAACGAAGCCCTCGGGAGACCAATCCCAGTAATGGCGGGTGGATATGCACTCAAGTGTAACAACGGCTTCGTATTGACTGTTTCATTTGCTAGGGTTCATTGTGTGTACAGAAAGATGATCTGTTTGATGGGCATTTTAGAAGTATAGCCAGTCACAAGAATGTAAGATTCTTTATGGATAACACCTTCTTTTTGTGTACTTGATGCGTCGTTTCAGTATGGATTCATGTACTGTTGTCAAACAAAATCATATACACTAAAAGAAGTCGTTATCCATGAAGAATGTATATAGAAATGTTGGGTTTTGAAAATACATGTTCTCTGAATTTGCGCTCGATCCAATCAAAAATCATGTCAGTAGAGATGGTAAACTACTGCGTGGCTGGAATCTGTCATTCGTCCAAGTACAAAGCAGGACTTGAAACTGACAAGAGTTTGCACCAGTTTCCGTCAGATTCAGTCATCCGAAAAAAATGAATGTAGTTTGTTTGCAACCCACAGACAAAAAAAACATGTCATGTGTATCACACGTGCCTAATTACCTAATGTGGCAGACACGGGACTCGGGTGCACGAGTCATAAATCAACTTATTTTCTTTATGTCGTATAGTCTGATAGGTGTTGAGTTTAATTGCACGTGGTCAATGATTGAAGCTGTGTATTGCATGTTGTCTTTAGCAGACAGGCAGACAGACATATAGGTGTGAATAAACCAGACACTGAGCTTTCTGTGTGACAGCGACTGCTTACCACACTCAACAAGTTTTTTTACGTAACGAGTAGATTGTTTACTTGTTTGTGTACACAACTAAGATTAGACTACTGCTCAAGACCTCAGACGCTGGGCATGCATACTGTTTCAATCTCCGCGAACCTATTCACTGCGCATGTGTTATTGACGCAGCGCAGCGACAGCTGTTGAAACCAGTTTTCCCCCCATCGCTGGGGGGAATTTAGTGAAATGTTTGAACTCCGATTTCGTGGGCTTTTTTTTCATCGCGTTTTTTTCAACTTTATAGGTTGAATTGGCATTTTTTATGATTTGTTTCGGTAAGTGCATACCGAAAGGTACCAGAATCTGCAAAGTTGTGTTTTACGTTGCATGTGACCTTTAAGTAATAATGCACTTTTAAATCAGGCAAGATTATTACCAGATAAATATGTTCATCATATTAGCAGCTTAATGATGAAACCTGTGTCTTCATTTTGGGCTTGTGAATTAATTTGTGGTCAAGTAAGTGTCAGGTGTAGCTAGTCCCACTTACTAACAAAATTTGGATACTATTTTGCACACTTGACCTAAACATGTCATTGGAAGTTGGTTTTCAATAATAGTCATCCCAACCTGTCACATTGTTTGCACATTTCCTCATGTTATGGGTTTTTGGACTCTCAGAAAACATTTGTTGTTGGGTTATTTTTGTGAATCCCATGAACATCTGTGAAATACTTGCCCACTAACTGAAGATGACTCATCTTTATAGTAAGCCATTGTTCAAATATATGCATAGTGTGTTTGATAAAGAGCAAGCAGTAGCAATATACTTGGCTAGCTGAAAACATATAGCATAAAAAACATGATTCAACAATAATTTACTGATTCAAATTCTTAAAACTTCAAAAGTTTTCTTGAAACTTAGAATAACAGCTGAATGTTATGATGCTAAAATTAGCCTAGTGATAGAAGCCTCCTTTCTGGATTATGGAGCACTTCGACTGTTACTTCAACATTCCTCTGTTAGGTGGGGTGAGTCTGTTACTTACAATATTCACTAGTCACCCTTAAGACCTGAGTTGATTCACCATGTAAGTCCAATGTGTGATGTCAATCTCTTATGTCACTCCCTGTTCTTTTGCTTAGAATGTTGCGAAAATGTTGTAAGACTGTACTCAGTCACTCAACAGTTCAGTGAAAGTATAAGTACTTTCTTAAATCTATATATACCTATACCTGCACAGAAATGTTTCATTTGAACAAGTTAACAGTAGTAGTATGTCATGTCCTCAAATGGTGCTTAGTGAAAGGCAAGCAGCATGTACGCTGCTGCAGACATCGTATTCATAGTTCGACATCAGCTTCAAATAACTCTGGAAGTTTTACTTATTTCATTGAGAGGCATTTTAGAAGTTGTGAAGATGAAGGAAAAACCAAGTTCTGTGGATAGTCAACATGTTTATGGCAATGGGTGTGACGTTTCGCTGTTACCAAAGCAAGTGATGACATCATGAAGAAGTTGACTATCCATAGAACTTGTGTTTATCCTTCAACTGTGGTGATGCAGCTGGCTTACCTTGTAGATGTTCGAGAGCTAATTCACATTGATGATGCCATGGATGATGAAGCCCTCCAGTTTGGTCCAAATGGAGGCCTGATCTTCTGTATGGAGTGAGTACACCTTATGTATCTTGACTCGCTTGTGTGTATAAATTTACCATGCATAGCTTACTAGTTTTAAAATTTTTATTTAAACCTGGAGGACATGTAAGATGACAGTCAGTCGTGATCTCTTACTGTTGCAAACAGTGAACTGAAACCCAGACGTAAGAATCAACATTGAAACATTCTCTGTTTGATGTTGAGTTGTAAAAGATTTACCTGATATGTGTATGGTAAAATATATCTATCACTTTTTGTTAAACTTTCTTAAAGACTTGAGTGGAAACACCAGTGCACTAGATAGTAAAAGTCCTTTATAGGTCTTTCAGTGACTTTAACAATGCATGGTTCAGTTGAAGGGTTTGAAAATCCACATTTCAGATTGGCAGCCAGGTCTGATGATTTCTAATAGAGAACATGTACATTGTGTGAATTCGGTAAATGTGGTATCTCATGGCTAAGAAAATGTGTCATTACATTTTTCCAAGTTGTGGGGATGTTTGAATTGGTGTATAATAATGATCAGTAGGTCAGCATGACAGTGATATATATATGTATATGTGACTGGTTATCTCACACCGGCTTCACTTCAGATACCTGATTCAGAACCTGGACTGGCTTCATGAACAGCTGGATGACATTGAAGATGACTACATCATTTTTGACTGTCCAGGTAGGTGAAAGGCTTGGATATCCAGGAAAACAGTCACCCACTCTATCATACTTTCGTGTTCATCAAATTTGATGGTGTAAAATGTTTGACAATTTTGTTTGACATAAATATTCACGTCTTGCTCCCCCCAAAAGTCCCAGACACATTCAGAGGAGGAGAAACAACGTTTTGGTGTTTGTTATCAATAACTGTCAGCTGACAGAATGCTTTATGTAGTAAGGCTTCCATATCTTGGTGCAGGCACCTGAGTACCGTTTGATAAAAATATTATAGAAAAGCGTAAGTTTAGTACTTTAATGAAGACTTACAATGGACTTGGCCTACAATTACTTCAGTCCACATCAGGGGTTAAAAAATCCCATCACCCGACGCCTGGGATGAGTCAGTTTTCAATTCGGGCAATCAAATAATGGTATGTTACTTGTCAGTGGGTTACTAAATAATTTATGCTTACGGTTTCAAACTGCAAATAGACTTGGATTTCATTTGATATCTGCATACAATGTAGAAGTTAAATTTCACAAGGATAATAAAGTAGAGCTATCTTCCTTGCGTGGACAGTCCACTTAACATTAACATCAAATACCACGTTGATGTATTCTTTCATAATCACAACATCATGAGTATGCCATATAAATCAGGGCAAGTGGAAAATTAGTCAGGACAAGTTACTTTCTTAAAGTCACTTGCCTTGTGGCAAGTAGCTGTTAAAAAAGATTTTGAACCCCTGCATGTGTACATTCACTGCCTCCTCTCAGGTCAGATAGAGTTGTACACGCACATCCCAGCTATGAAGCAGTTGGTGGAAGCGTTGCAGAATTGGAACTTCCGTGTATGTGGCGTGTTCCTCATTGACTCACAGTTCATGATTGAGGCATCCAAGTTCACGTCTGGAGTGCTGACTGCATTGTCGACTATGGTGAACCTGGAGATCACTCACGTCAACATCCTCACAAAGCTGGACCTCCTCAGCAAAAAGGCCAAGAAAGACTTGGACAGGTGAGCTCAAGTTCAGTCTGAAGGTCATATGTAAAAAAAACCCTGTATTATGATTGCGATAACTCAAGAAGTGTTAAGATGGATGAAATTTGCCATGTGGTCTTTTGTGTTACCCACTGAATGAGACTTTGAGCAGTCTTCATTGAGATCAAGGTCACAGGAAATGGTAGGAACGGGGATCTTTCTAGTTTGTCCAAGTAACCAATTACACAAGTCACACCATCCCAAAGCACAAGACCCTGCCACAAACCCCAAGAACTTCATTGTGGTTGAGAGTGCAGTGTGATAGTGTACTGGTTCAAATGTTCATTCATCACACCAAAGATCTGGGTTAGATTCTCCACATGGGTACAGTTTGTGAAGCCCAGTTTAGGTATCCCCCACCATGATATTGCTGGCATATTGCTGAAAGCAGAATAAACTAATACACACTGACTCTGAGTGTGGCTGATAAGTAGTTGTTCTACTTTGCACGTTCCTCAGGTATCTGGACCCGGATATGGAGACCTTGCTGCAGGAAGAATTCATGGATGGGAAATTCAGCCACAGATTCAAGAAACTTAACGAGGCAGTTGCAAAGCTGGTAAGTAATGTTTTTTGTAAATACGTTGTCAAAATATTGCTGCAGAGTTGGAGTGAATAACAGAGATTATACACATGGGTACAATGTGTGAAGCCCATTTCTGGTGTCACTTGATGTGTGATATTGATGGAATGTTGCTGAAAGCAGTGTAAAACGTAACTCAGCCAGAGAGGTTATAAGGGATGCAGTTGGCTGGTCAGTTACTAATGATGTTTACTTGAGGACCATTTGCAAAATTTGATAAAAACATAATCTTGAAATTGTTTTGTTGTTGAATTAAAGAAAATATATTTTCACAAAGCCTTCTCATAGTAACAAGGCAGAGCTTCTTAGAAAAGCTTATATTTGATGCAGTTGGACTATACACTGACTGTGGTATAAAACAATATATTCACTACACCAATATCAGTCTCTAATTTGCCTGGCTAAGATTCAAGTATATCACTGTTATACTGCCCTCACTGATGTTTTACAACAATTACACTCCAGGTAGATGATTACTCCTTGGTGAAGTTCCTGCCGTTGGACATCTCGGATGAGGAGAGCATCAATGACATCTTGTTGCAGATAGACCTGGCCATTCAGTATGGCGATGAGCTGGAGCCACGGGAACCCAGGGTAGGTGTCATGTCTGCAGGTGATCTGTGTATCGTGGTCCAGGTGTTGAGACGATATATACCAAAACCAGGTTAATGACGCGAGACAATATATCATGAATGTATTGGCAAGGAACATATAAATTGATTGTCATCTGTTTCCAAAACCAGTCTTAGAGCTACAACTATTAAAGTATGGAAGTTACTATCACCTCTGTGCTACAATTGCTCATGTTTTCACATACAGGACCCAGAAGACCTTGACCCCATGGAGGAGAATATTGACAGCGGGTATGACCAGTGAGAACTGAAGTTGGCCTAATGTTCGTGTCTACGTGTTACACGAGTGATGGCTCACAGTGTAGACTGGAAACTGCACTTCTTTTCTACATCAGTGATGTTTGTTCAAGAGTATGGACATGCTTGCTGGAAGTGTGATGACACTTCTGGTCCACAGTGTGATATTAGTTCAAAAGTAGGGACATGCTTGTACGTTGTCCGTTAGTACAAGAGTATCGACATACTTGAGGGGAGTGTAGGCTCCAGTGTTCAGATGGTGCATTGTCTCAGTCATGGTAGAGGGGCAGTAGGGTGGCCTTGTGGTTAAAGCAGTTGCTCATCAAACCCAGGTTCAATTCCCCACATGAGTACAATGTGGGAAGCCCATTTGTTGACATTGCTGGAATATTGCTAAAAAATAGGTGGAAAAATACTCACTCACTCCATCATGGTACATGTTTGAGTCAACTGGATGATGTCCTACAGACAGCTAACGTCTCAACTGTATAACAAAGTACACCACTGTATTTCTACACATCTACACAGAATGATACTGTGTTATGTGTACATATTGATTGTTTCTGCTTCTACTGGACTGACACCGGTGTAGACAGTCTGTTTTGCTTAAAGCAGCAATCTGCAAAGTTCCAGCTGTATCATGTCAGTCCATATATTATCAAGTATGGACCAGATAATGCTGTGATTAACATGAGCAGTGACCCATGATGACATGCATCAACCAACTCTGCATTTATGGCTACCAAACCAAATTAGTCACCTCATATGATGAGTTCAAGCAAACTGCCAACTGTAACCCTTTCATTTTGTTGTAAATATTGGTGTAAATATAATATTAAAAACACTGAACCATTTGTCAGTCTTTCTTTATTTCATGAAATAAGAAATGGTTTAATTAGCAGTGGCATGTCAAGAATAATAAAAATAAATGTTAAAATGTAAATATTCTTAAGATACTTTCCATCCTTAACCGTATTAATCTCTGATTAATGAACACAAGTTCAACAATTTGATTAACGAACACAAGTTCAACAGTTATCACAGTAAGGCACACCCACATACAATGCGAGGATGGACGGACAAAAAGATGGCTCAGTTACTGGCAATCACAGTCTCCAGGTTCCAATTACTTTCAGTAAAGCACAAGTCATTATATAGGCCCTTTTTAAAAAATTAATTTTAGGGTATTAAAACAAACTTAAAACTGGCCTGATTATGTCTACATCATCTGTAAACTTAAGTGACAACATATGTAATCAAACACTGAAAGAAGACATGTCAAGAATCAGACTGATGGTAATGTTACTTGGTGGTTGAGTGGTGGTATATGAACATGTGTATAATCAATTGATTAAACCAAGCCATTGGAAATTGACATCACAAGTATTTGTGGAAGTAATCACAGTACATTCTAATAACATCAGCACAACATTGTCAGCAGTTACATAGTTATTAAGAATTTTTAAGAATTGTTATACTTCCTTTGGCTTCAGTTAGTTTTTTGTTTGTTTGTTTGTTTGTTTGTTGTTTAATGCCCCACTCAGCAGTATTCCAGCTTTGTGGTGGCAGTCTGTAAATAATCAAGTCTAGACCAGAAAATCCAATGATCAATAACATTAGCATCAATCTACATAACTGGGATATGTCAACACAAATTTTCGAGTTTTAAAATCTCCAGAGCTTTCGAGGTGATTGAAATTTCAAAGTTTATAAATATATTAGACAAATTTAATTTCAAGATTAGAAGAAAGTGGCCAGTAACATCACTTACCGGACCAATACTCACTGTGTAGTCAGTGATAACAGCTACAATACACATGTACTAATTATGAAAACAGATCCTTTGTTGTGATAAATGACTTAAGGAACACTCTGTTGGCAGAGTTCAAACATGATGCAAATTTTCTCAGACGTTTTCTTAACAACTATCTATTGCTGATGTAGTCCATTTGGTCAGAGAGTGACATTAACCGTACTGACAGTTGGTTTGACTTCACATGCAAGACACTGACTGAATTACCTAAATGTTTGGTAAAGCAAGTTATTCTGAACCAATAATTACAATTAAATAGTCTCGACATTGCATTTGTTGTTTGTTTTATTCAGACCGTCGGGGGTCACTGCACATTTAGTTTAGTTGTAGTAAACAGGCATTACAGAGTTAATGTGCATGTCAGGAAGTCACTGGTTGCCAGCAGTTGAAATGCTCATTGATAGGAAATCAAACCCAAAGGTTTCAAGTTCAGAAAAATTCATGGATATAATATTTTCAAGGTTGTGTTACTAACCTCAAATTTCCTGGTATACGGTACACTGACCTGCACTTTCATACATCAGATATGATCAACATATTTTATGTCAATTAGCTGATCAGAAAATTAATGACCAAATGTCAATTACTTCCATCAAAGGTAAATGGTAGTTGCACCACTGTGTTCCAAACAGTCATGTCAGTGCATTATCATCTATTTAATGCTATCACTGATGAAATGTCACTGCATGTTTGAACCTCTGGAAGTATGTGAAACCAAAGGTTGTATTCATTTGGTAAAATAATTATGATTATTTAAGGTAATTAGGATAATGTTGAAATATTTCAGACATTTGCCTGTACACATTTTTGTTACTCTTTTGAGCCAAACTGTTGTTTGTGAGCAAGAGCAAGTGACCTCACTATATGCCGCTACAGTCAATGGTAAACCTGATGTCATAGAATAAACAACCAGCCTTTGGTTAATTACGACTTTAGATTACAGATGGTCTTAAAAAAGGGTGGGACAACAATCTGAACCAGTGCATGTCAGCCTTATGAGGGAGGAAAGACTACAAAATGACAAACCATGTATCTTTATGATGCAAATTTGGGATTTCAATCCATAATCAACTGATGGTGGAGCATGTAAGGAAGACAAGTCTGCATGGCAGCTGTGATCTGCTGCAGATGATGGAAACTGAATATGCAGTATGAACATGTATATTATATTATGTACTACTGCAAAAGTACTAATCAAGAAAACATGACTAAACATCACTATTTAGTATGTTAATGTTATTTTTACTCTTGTTACTATGGTAACTAGAAGCCATTCTCAAAACTGCAACAATCTGAAATCCAACATTTGGGATAGTCAGCCACACAAGCAATATTTAACAGTGGTGCATGTCCCAAAATTATCTGGTTCAGAAAAAGAACTGAATTCAAGACTCTCAGATCACACAACCACTATAAGGTAGCTGTCTAAAGACTTTAAATACCAGCCTGCATATGACACATCAGTGAATGATGGCACTTCTCAACAGTATTGAGGATGCACTAAACAGCCTTTCACTTTCAGTCAGGATCCCTGCATGGGCACTTTGTTTGATACAATGTCAGGGCTATACAAACACATTACAGTCTAGCACTGTTGTCTCGATATTCAGGGAACCAAGAAAATATATGTACTTATCGGAACTTAAAGACATCTGACCAGGGCATATAGTCACAACTATGTATGTTTTTTTTCAATTTGAAATCATAATCAATAGTGTTTAATCATGACAGTGAGTACTTCCTAACTAATTCCTGCTTAATTAGTCCTGACTAAATAACAAGTGACACCTTCAACTCAATTAGTCCTAATTAGTTTACATTACCACATCCCTTTGATTCATGCCACACCATGTGTAAACGTGTGGCACCAACCTCAGTTCAGAATGATACTTGACCATGAAAGGTAGGTTTCTTTGCCAATATCAAGTTCAAAGTGTAATTTTGCTTGTTAGGTCCATGAAATTATATCAAGATATCCGAAATATTGAGATGTCTGTATCAAGTTAAAAGAACTTGAATAATGATAAATTGTGAAGGATTTAGATGGGACCAAGATGTTATATCGAAACAACCGAGATATTGAATTATCTAAGTTTGACATAACAGTGCTTGACTGTATATCACAGCTCATGGGTTTACTAGGCTGATAACTCCCCACCCTTGTCATCATCCAGCCTGCAGTTGATTTATTGATATAGCTGTGAATGGCATAATTGAATATGTAACAACAGAAAGAGAAATATCGAAGATTAATCTACTATTATTCAAAGATTTTAGTGTCTTATCAAAATCTATTGCTAGTAGTGCTAATATTTGCCATGAGTGTAAATTTTGTTATATATTATTAGAGCTAATATTTGCCATGAGTGTAAATTTTGTTATATATTATTAGAGCTAATATTTGCCATGAGTGTAAATTTTGTTATATATTATTAGAGCTAATATTTGCCATGAGTGTAAATTTTGTTATATGTTATTAGAGCCTTACTTGTAAAGACATGTATCAGTTCATAAGTCATTGGTTTGTGAGGAATTTTACATAAAATAGCATTATTTCCATAAAATGATAACATTTTGCAAATGACAAACAAAACCCAACAAACTGTTTTGGCATAAGGAATGTTTAAAATACTGAATCATTTTACTTGCACATGCATCAGTGTTGATGGAAAAAGTGAAGACGTGATGTATGAAAACAGTCTGCCTGTGTCTGGCTACCTGTTCTGACTTTATGCAGCATGTCCTATGAATGCTGATCTCATACTGTAGCTACAAAACTATGTACACTGCAGACTAGAGGGGAGATATGTGGTGATGTGGTTTATATGGATCAGTTGTAATGATCAGTCCAGAATTTGGCTTGTAAGTAGCAGATTCAAATAAGTTGATGGGCGAAGGAAGGAGAAATTGAAGGGTGGGATCAGTGATTGAAATAACAGCCTGCACGTATGCTCGAGACTCTCAACTTTCATCTTGGGCCACTTGAAAAAATATCCACCAGCCGGATTGCCTGGCTGATGATTTTAAGACCAATCTACTTACTATTCTCTCATATCGATTGACGATTATCCTGTCCTGTTTTGATAATAAACACTATGAAAGCAGGGTTGCAAGTTTAACAGGCTCTTTTAAAACGTCACAGACAGGGGATGTGATTGTGAGTATTTCATGCTTGTTGTGTTTAATTTGCTGAATACATAGTTGAAACAATGATATTTGTTTTTGTAAAAACAAATGCACCCTATGAGTAAAAGGTGCGAGCAGGCAACTTTTAAGATTGGCAGGCAACATTTATTGGTCACATGCCTGACTATCTGGTTGAGTTTGAAAATTATTTCAACCACTGGGTGAAATACAGGGAAGAGAGATGAGAAAGGAGACAGCAGATACTAGACACAGGAGGTATAGAGAGAGGGGAAGGGAAGGGAAGGGAAGGGAAAGGTTATTGACTCCATCAGCCATTTATCATATGACTGTAATGTGGTTTATCAATGAAATGGTTCTTCAGTCATGTGGCACAAGAAGAATACTGGCATGTAAAATGATGTTGTAAATATCATCAGTACAATACAACAATTGCAAGTTAATGGACTACATAAACAAAACTTGAGATAAATACAGGGATTCAGACAAAGATAATTCAATATATTACATGCAACATGTTACTCAGGATTATCTTCCAATAAAATGTTAGACACTGTGCTACACACATAAGTGGAGAATAATGGTCAACTGATTCAATCAATGATATACTCTCATAGCTTAATCAGAAACAATAATGTTTGCCAGCAACTTAACAATTCATAATTCATGAAGAGATGAATCATGAAGACAGAAAGTAACTTCTTATAAGAACACAGAATGGACCAATATGCTTAATATCTGTGTTGAGTGATCTGTGCCCCATGCTAGATGTCAAATTGTCCCGGTGTTGCCCTGGAGATATGTAGTATGTGTAAGATCTGTGTTATGTGATCTGTGTCCCATGCTTGATGGCAAATCGTCCCAGTGTTGCCCTGGAGATATGTAGTATGTGTAAGATCTGTGTTATGTGATCTGTGTCCTATGCTTGATGGCAAATCGTCCCTGTGTTTCCCTGGAGATATGTAGTATGTGTAAGATCTGTGTTATGTGATCTGTGTTCTATGCTTGATGGCAAATCCTCCCTGTGTTTCCCGGGAGATATGTAGTACATGTATGTGTAAGATGTGTGTTACGTGATCTGTGTCCCATGCTTGACAGCAAATCCTCAGTGTTTACCTGGAGATATGTAGTATGTGTAAGATCTGTGTTATGTTACCTGTGTCCTATGCTTGACGGAAAATCGTCCCTGTGTTTCCCTGGAGATATGTAGTATGTGTAAGATATGTGATGCGTGATCTGCGTCCCATGCTTGATGGCAAATCGTCCCTGTGTTTCCCTGGAGATATGTAGTATGTGTAAGATCTGTGTTGCGTGATCTGTGTCCTATGCTTGATGGCAAATCGTCCCAGTGTTGCCCTGGAGATATGTAGTATGTGTAAGATCTGTGTTATGTGATCTGTGTCCCATGCTTGATGGCAAATCGTCCCAGTGTTGCCCTGGAGATATGTAGTATGTGTAAGATCTGTGTTATGTGATCTGTGTCCTATGCTTGATGGCAAATCGTCCCTGTGTTTCCCTGGAGATATGTAGTATGTGTAAGATCTGTGTTATGTGATCTGTGTTCTATGCTTGATGGCAAATCCTCCCTGTGTTTCCCGGGAGATATGTAGTACATGTATGTGTAAGATGTGTGTTACGTGATCTGTGTCCCATGCTTGACAGCAAATCCTCAGTGTTTACCTGGAGATATGTAGTATGTGTAAGATCTGTGTTATGTTACCTGTGTCCTATGCTTGACGGCAAATCGTCCCTGTGTTTCCCTGGAGATATGTAGTATGTGTAAGATATGTGATGCGTGATATGTGTCCCATGCTTGATGGCAAATCGTCCCTGTGTTTCCCTGGAGATATGTAGTATGTGTAAGATCTGTGTTGCGTGATCTGTGTCCTATGCTTGATGGCAAATCGTCCCAGTGTTGCCCTGGAGATATGTAGTATGTGTAAGATCTGTGTTATGTGATCTGTGTCCCATGCTTGATGGCAAATCGTCCCAGTGTTGCCCTGGAGATATGTAGTATGTGTAAGATCTGTGTTATGTGATCTGTGTCCTATGCTTGATGGCAAATCGTCCCTGTGTTTCCCTGGAGATATTTAGTATGTGTAAGATCTGTGTTATGTGATCTGTGTTCTATGCTTGATGGCAAATCCTCTCTGTGTTTCCCGGGAGATATGTAGTACATGTATGTGTAAGATGTGTGTTACGTGATCTGTGTCCCATGCTTGACAGCAAATCCTCAGTGTTTACCTGGAGATATGTAGTATGTGTAAGATCTGTGTTATGTTACCTGTGTCCTATGCTTGACGGCAAATCGTCCCTGTGTTTCCCTGGAGATATGTAGTATGTGTAAGATATGTGATGCGTGATATGCGTCCCATGCTTGATGGCAAATCGTCCCTGTGTTTCCCTGGAGATATGTAGTATGTGTAAGATCTGTGTTGCGTGATCTGAGTTCCATGCTTGATGGCAAATCGTCCCAGTGTTTCCCTGGAAATATGTAGCCTGAGTGACACTTGACAAGTATTGGCACAAATATTTTTCTTCTGAGTGTACGTGACCATGTTTGCTTTAAAATCTCTGCATCACATTTTACTGGCATGAAATGCAAAAAGTACATTATGCTAAACGCATACTAATTACTATATGAACTCCATCCATATATGGAATGAAATGCAAGAATACACCATGCTACACTCATACTAAATGAAATCCATCCACACATGGCATTATGAACAAGAATATACCATGCTATATCTATACTAAACGAACTCCAATCTTATTTGGAAATGCAAGAATGTACCATGCTTTTTAGTACGATGAATGAAATCCAGGAATATCTGAACGAAGATATGTCTCTTGCACTAACATCAGCAAAAATTTAATCCCTCTTTTCTTCTGTTTGTCGGTTCAGACAGAAATACAGTTGTGAAGACAGCAGACGGCCAACTTCTGAACTGTCTAAAACTGATTTTTCTCTGTTAGAAATATTAGGTCCCGATAAAATCATCCACATCATGTCTATATGATGTCATAATATTGATATCTATGAGTAAGTAGTACCCTTGGTGTATGTATGCTGACAGATTGTCTGTCCAATTGGCACAAAATAAGTTCTGAATTCATCAGCCATGCACCAAACCCTGACAAAGTGTCCTTGTTGATAATCACAAAGTCAGTGTTGGTCATTTTGGAGGCACGGCCTTGTGGCCCCTGCTGTCTGCCCAGGATTTGAGTAGCTGGTCTTGCTGAGTCAACTGTTTCTCCATCTTGCTGCACATAGCTTTCAGCTCCTTCACAGTGTGATCTCTGTCCTTCACCATCAGGTGGGCACGGTCCAGCTTGGCCATCATGTCAGGGCAGTTTGAGCAGCTTCCCTGTCAGGGGAGATAACAAACTGTACACTACCTGGTAACTACACTGGAGTAGATGTTGTTAGCGAGTGAGTGAGTTTAGTTTTATGTCACACTCAGCAATATTGCAGCAATATGGCAGCAGTCTGTAAATAATTGTGTCTAGACCAGATAATAGTGAGTGATTGAGTGTAGTTTTATGCTGCTTTTAGCAATATTCCCGCAATATCACAGTGTGGGACACCAGAAAATGATCTTCACATATTGTACCCATGTGGGGAATTGAACCTGGGTCTTTGGCGTGACAAGCGGACGCTTTGACCACTAGGCTACCCCACCACCCCTGCAGCAATAGTAGCAGTAGTATTAGTAACAATAGTCATGTTAACATGCACAGGGGTTGTTGTACAAGAAAGCTTCAGCTAAGATCACTTTGCACAACAACACCCTGGTTGCAGTGCAGAACCATCAAGATCAGAATGGCCTTTTGATAAATATTGATCAAAACTCATACAAATGAAGAATGTGATATCCATACTTACCAAGGAAAGTACTCTCTACATCGTAAAGAATGTCTCACAGGTTTGCATTGTGGAAAAAACAGAATCACCCCAAGATTCATTCCATAATAGCTGCCCTAGACTTGTTACACAACTGAGTCTATCATATCAATGCAAGCTGGGTGGGTGATATTAAAAATCTGGACACATGAGTTTTTCTTTTTTCCTTATCCCAATGTTTGATAAGTTGCTAATCTGTTACTGGAAATATGTGCATATGTAATTTAAGACAGATGAGGCCGGTAAATCGATCCAAGATGTAGTGTAGGCTTATTGAGCCTTGGCGATATAGAGGATGAGATTTCTGGGTTAGAAATCCTATTTAAGAACTTTCAACAAGTCAAATTTCAGAAAAAGCTCCTTTCATTTATAGTGAGGCAAAAATACATTACTGTTTTGTTCTTTGCATAAGCCTTGAGTTTCATCCGGAGGAGGTCAGCTTCATCCTGAATCCGTGCTAGTTCCTTGGTCAGCTCTTCCAGCTGTTGTTGCCGTTCCCTACAAACAGATGTAACATTACCATGGTGATAAGGATCGAGATGCCAATAATAATGATATACTAATGGTCATCAATGACAAGAATCCCTTCTTCTGTCAACTGACAACTCTCGAACCTTGAGAGTAAACCTGATCACTTCCTGTCAACCCAACCTTTTCAACCCATCCAACCATCCATATGATTCTTCTCTGTCCAATGATTGCCATAAACGGCGACTCAGCTTGTCGTAAGAGGCGACTAACGGGATCGGGTGGTCAGGCTTGCTGACTTGGTTGACACGTCATCGGTTCCCAATTGTGCAGATCGATGCTCATGTTGTTGATCACTGGATTGTCTGGTCCAGACTCGATTATTTACAGACCGCTGCCATATAGCTGGAATATTGCTGAGTGCGGCGTAAAACTAAACTCACTCACTCACTCACTTCTCTGTCCATTACACCCCTCCCTGTTCAGTTGACAGCTAATGTCCTCCCTCTCCTCCAGAACCCTCTCACCCGTTTGTTCCTTCCTGTCCATCTGACCCTTCCCTTTTGATTTCATTCTACCTTACTATGATATTTGGGGTAGTGCCTTGCCTAGTGGTTAGAGTTCGCGTGTCTCACAAAGACATGGTTTCGATTCCCCACATGGGTACAATGTGTGAAGCCCATCTCTGGTGTCCCCCACTGTGATATTGCTGGATTATTGCTAATAGCCTGGAAAAACCAAACTCACTCACACCCTGTTCATCCAACCTCTACTTATTCATTTGCCCCTTATGTCCATGTGAGCCAAACCCCTTCCAATCCAACTGTCCCAGTCCACCTTACTGCTTCTTGATCCATCTCCCCCATTCCCTGTCCATTTCATCCCCACCCCTGGTCCATCTAACCCCACCCCTAGTCCATCTTAACCCCACCCCTGATCCATCTCACCCCCAGCCCATCTCACCCACTCCCTGTCAACTTTACTTACCAGGAGTTCCCCTTCAGAGCATCAGCCATCTGCTGCTTCAGCCTGTTGAGTTTAACATCACGTATAGATATCTCCTTGTCTTTTTCGGACAACATCTCTGCATACTTTTTCTCCAACTGTGACAGATCACACCATAAAATACATTATCCATGGAAGTAATGCCTTAATATGAGTGAACAATGTCTTAGGCTGCAGTCAACATTATTCCAACTACAACATTATGATATTGAACAAACTTTATGGTGAATGCAACAGTTTGATACAGACTTTAATACCAGTGTCATTCATGCTTCAGCCTGCTTCGAAACACTCATGAAATAAAACAAGTTGTTGTCCATAACATTTGTTCAATACTGGGCATCCAAACTTCTAAAGTGACGCTCAAAGAAGTTATAACACTATGGTATCTAAATACCAAAATCTGCCCTAGAAAATCTAGTGGCAGACTACATAAATAGCCTTCCATACTGCTGTCAGACACTTGTATTTCTGAAGTGTTTCATTATCTACTGCCCTTCACTTATGCCATGCTTCCAGTAATCACTATCTATCCCAAAGCCTGGCAGAAGCAGCCTGACAGATAAATTGGATACACCCCATGGAGCTGAGAAAGCAACTGAAACAAACACTGATTTACTTACCACTGAGTGGACACAGTGAAATATTAACACGCATTGATATTATGATGGTACAGATCACATCCTCACCTCTGTCTTCTGTTCACTGAGTTTGCGGGACATATCTTTGCGTATTGCATCTACCCGATTCTGTTCATCCTCCAGTTCTGAGCGAGTCTCCTCCAGTAGTGCCTGAGTGTCTGCATGTTTACTTTTCTCTTTCTGTAAGACAGCCTTGTGCTCTTCACCCTGAACAAGACCATTGTTTTACTGAAAACCATCTTCATCAGGAAAGATGTACAGTAGTCTATAGGGTTAGTTTCACCCTTGACATTTCAAACCAATCTTTCTCTGCCAAAACATGTCAGAACTAAAACAAATATCAAAACAAATCAACATTGTGGTTACACCCCATCCAAGATTGTTGGAATAAGTTCGAGCATGTGTGTAGAACTTATTCCAAACTTAGATGAAGAGAATTATTCTTTAAATGGTTTAAATATAATTTAATCTCACTCTCAGTAAGATAGAAAAAAAAAGACTAAGGCTAAGAAATGATAACAAATAAGACAACCTACAAGGCAACATTAAGTGGTCTAACCTGTATCCGGATCTTGTCCTGAAGGTCAACTATCTCCTGGTCTCTCAAGGCCAGTAGAGCCCGTAACTCCTCAATGATTCTTTCTAAGTCTGCAATCGTCAGCTTCAGCTCTTTCTCTCTTGCCTAAAAATACACACAGTGCAAACAAGACTTGATTTTTTTATGTTTCCCTCCACTTCTTTCATAAACAAGATGTCAAAACTACAACAACTGAGTCATTTAGAGTAGCATAACTTGTTCTTGTTTTTAGAAAATCAAATATCAATGGCCATTTTTAATGAAAAAAGACATAAAGGTAATTATTATACATATTTTTGATGGTGCTACTGAATAAATCGTGTTCTTTCATGTGACATGGTAAGCAAAAATGTAATTTTCTGAATAAAATTGATATTTTATACTTATCCTGACTCATGTCTAATATGATTAATTCCTCCCTTGATGTGAAGATAGTAGAACACTTGAAATCCCTGGAAGTTCCCTCCTAAATGAAGCAGAGGTACAATACACTCATCCATTGGAAGCCTCCCTTTCCAGCCAATATGGTCACTTGACCAGCCATGCTTGTCACTCTCTCTAAAACCTCATAAGCCTGACATGAGAATTACTGTGAATTCAAAGTGCCTGAGAGGAGCGGTTGGGAGGGCTTGATGACATGAGTCGGCATAAGTATAAAATATCACTTTTATTCAGAAAATTACATATTTTCCCTTATCCTGACTTATGCTTATAATGCTTACAGAATCCAACAGAAACGGCTGTGGGTCAGGTGGATTCTTTTGACTGCCACGTAAGTACGTCCAGTACTTTCCCTCCTTTGGGAACTATAACGGCAGTTGTTCAGTCCTGTTCTTCCAATATTCATCTGTGAAACTCAACTCCTTTGTGGAACCATTAGCTGTTGTGTGACAACAAGTGACCCAAACTGGTGAATGCCAGTGATGTCGTCTGTGGCGATGTCCTGCAGGTAGTGGATGGCAAACACTGTATTTGATTTCCAAAAGTGTTGCTCCATTATAGTTGTTAGTGAACAGTTTCCATTTAGAGCAAGTGCTGACGCCAAGGCTCTCACTTCATATGGATTGGAAGCTTATGGAGGTTCAAATCCTACTGCTTTGCAGGCCCTCAGTATAATGGCTCTCATCCATACTGAGGTTGTGTCCTAGATGTACAATCTCACGATGACTGAAGTCGAAATGTGTGTGCAGAAGCACGTATTTCTGACATCCATGCTGCACTTGCTAGCGTGAGTAGAAACAGTGTTTCTGTGTCAATAATTCAAGCGATGCCCAGTCTAGTGGCTCATAGACATCATTCGTGAGGTGTTGTAGTAATCCCAAGCTGAGGCCTTAAATCTGATCCCCGGTTTCATGGCCACCAAGTATGTCGAGAGTGTAGAAGCTTACAGTCCTCTGGTATGTCGTAGATGACATATGTAGTCCCCTACTTGAGGACATGTGGCCTTCACTGCAGTGAAGCCATTCTTCCCAGCGTCTTTTTCAAACCACATCCATTTATCATTGTGTAAGGTGCGGATAGATCTATGTAGAGCTAAGGTGGCTGCCTTCTCTGATCTAGTAGAATATCCTTCATGTTTTAAGCAGGCTTTGATATGATCCAGAAGCTGGAATGATGTAGGATTGCCAAGTGCTGGTAGCGTTCCTAGTTCTTTGATGATTACTGGGAACCAGGCCAGTAGGGCATGACCAAAATCAGTTGTATCAGCGTCGTCTGTGTTATCTTTCTGATGATTTTTGGTAGTAGTACTGAAGGGGGGAACGCATATGCGTATACGTCCTCGTCTGGTCAATTCCTGCGCCAAAGTGAGCAGACTGAGTAGACACTGCCCTGTCATAGTAGAGAATAGAGCTTGCTCTATCATGGTTTGAATTTTGACCCACCAAACCTCTGGGATGACAATGCAGTTCAACGGAGTGAGGAATCAAATGCCAAGGAACTGAAGATCTTGTTGTGGCTCTAATGCAGATTTCCGTTGCCATCTGAGTTGAGTTAGCAGCCCCACGGTGAAGTCTAACTGTAGTCTGAGTTGAGCTTGAATGCCGTCTCCAGGTGAAAAGCAATGTGAAGTCCCTACTGATGTAGGTATGTGACGACCAACTTGTTGACCCAAATATACACAGGGTTGAAAATATTCCAAATGGTAGAACCATCCACTGATATTGCTGGCCATTGACTAGGAAGCGCAGATATTTCCTAGAGTCCAGATGTATCGGTACATGCAGGCAGGCATCTTGTAGATTGATGCTAGCTAGATAATCCACTGGACGGATGAGATAAAGGATCATCCTGAACCGTTCTGGTTTCAGTAGATAATCTTTGTTGGACTCCTTCATGTTGTATATGAGTCTTTTTCTTGGAGTTTTGCTTGGGTACAAGAAAGATTGGGGAGTAGGATCCTGGTGTTAGTCGATTGTAGTGTAGTTTTTAGACTGTGCCTTTCTCTAGTAGAGATGATATGTGACAGCTGGTTTGCCTCGTTTGATCCCTGGTGTACATGAAGAGTGCTGGGTCTCATGTGCGTGGTGGTGTTGCCTGTTGTGAGATCTTGTAGCCATATCATAGGATCCTCCTGATGTAATTGTCGTGGAGGAGTCTCCAATTCCTCCAGTAGCGTTGCAGACATCCAACCACTTGTGAACCACGGGAATGGTTGGGGCTGGAAGACTCCAGTCATTCTGAACCTGATCTTCAGCGCTTTTCTCTTTTAGTACTTCTTGTCTTTTGCTCTCTGGAGCCCAGAGAATTTGGACTTGTTGGAGTAATGCTGAGATATCTGCTTGAGGACAGTAGTCAAAGTGTCGATCGACTTTATCATCATTACTTCCCTTGAGACCTGGGTGACAGATTTAGCGACATCCTGGAATATTGTAGATGCTGACCAGGGAGTCTGATAGAAGGGCCTAGTAAAGCTGTCGCCCCAAGATGACACTGAAAATAATCCTTGCCGGCATAGTAGATTCAATCCTGCAGCTATAGAAGCTAGATGCTCCAAGATTAATTGTTGATCCTTTCTGGTGAGCGCAGAAAGGATCATTCTGTCTTCTCCAGTCTCCGAGTTGGTCTTCTTCAGTCTCCGGGTTGCTGAACTGGGAGATGAGAGCCTCATTGATAGCCCTGGAACAGGCGAGTCCGAAGAAGGTATGCCAAGTGGTTGTATTAAGTTGAGCTGAACAAAGCTGACAAAGTTTCAGGGATTGTAGATATTGGCGCAGTTGGAGGAAAAGTGTTGATGTCCTTGTAACACAGTGTTCTATGAAATAAACTCTCAACACTAATCTATTTTCACTTTAATTCTGCTTGCATAAATGCATACAGTTGGAACACTGTTCACAACAATCTAGTCCTATTGTAACTACAATGAAAAACTATCAATAGGTATGGCAAATGCACCCTATTAGCTGGAGTCATAATAAAAAATAATGATAGGCCGTCAACTGTACAACCTCTTGCCAGTCTAACATTATAATTTGGCAGGGGTCGTCAAAACACGACTGCTCAAGTCCGAAGTTCTAACAAAACTGTTCAAAACTGCTATTGGGGAAACCTCGTGCAGGCTCAACTCCACATGTTTCACGAGGTGAAATTCCACGAAGTCAAGAGTGTTTGCGCGAATGTCCGTATTTCAGACCAAGTCTAAGTTAAAGAAAATGCGTCCAAAACATGTGTAATTTTAAATATTTCAACAATACATTATGACGATAATAATTACAATCCAAAAACTGAATACGACACAATTTAGTTTACAGGACCGAAATATAAGCAAAGTCTTTTCGCCATATCGGGACCCAAAGTGCCTCCAGCCATCCTCGTCAGGCAATGAAGGAGAGAGTGACAAGCATGGCTGGTCATGTGACCATATTGGCAGGAAAGGAAAGCTCCCGATCAATGAGTGTATTCTATGTCCGCTTGAATTAGAAGGAACTTTAAGGGATTTCTAGTGTTCCACTATCTCCACACAGAGGGAGGAGATAAGCACAATAAGCATGAGTCAGGATAAGGAACTATATGATTCATATTTTGGGACTATTCCATACAAATTTCACTTTGCTAAAGGTTAAATTCCTGAATCAAGGCAGTATGGAAATCAATCTGAATCATTCTAGAAGATTGGCATCTGACTGTTCAAAGAATCT
The DNA here is from genome assembly GCF_037392515.1 of Haliotis asinina. NCBI lineage: Eukaryota > Metazoa > Mollusca > Gastropoda > Lepetellida > Haliotidae > Haliotis > Haliotis asinina. Next base: position 91,281,251 of record NC_090280.1, read on the forward strand.
ATGCACCCTTTCAGCTCAAAATTCAACCCTGACATTCATCCTAATCTTTCAATAGCCATAGTTTATATTAAGTAAATATTACACTATGGTAGAGAATCGGTGCATGTTATTTATCAAAATGGATCCACTGTTTCATCCTGTGATGCACTTACATTAATTTCGGAACTTACCAAAGCATCTTTCAGTTCTTTTCTATCCACAAGGTCCTGTGACTTGACACTAGATGATCCACTGGACCGGGCAGAGTTCTTCCCCTTGTCTGCATCTCCTGCACTCTCCCTCTGTGTGGATTCTCTTGATGTAGGCGGGGGCACAGACATTGCATTGCCTTGGATACCCTCATATGTCCCATCTATCTTGTTTATCAGTCGAGGGATATGTGGTACTTTGTCTGGTGCTGAGATATTGTGTCGGAGTGATCCAAGAGGTCGCGTTGACTTTGTTTTATTTCCTGTTCGAGACATAGTGGTGGTAATCAGTCAGCTGAAAGCAGAAGTATGACTGTCTGTATTTGAAATTTAACTTAATATTTGCTGAATCAATATAAAATATTATTACAATGTTATTAATGTAAGTGTGATTTCTTTCATTTTTTGCAAACAGAAAAAGTTTTTTAACATTGGACTCATGATTTGAAATTCACATAAATATACAAGTCCAAAACTAATGAAGTTTCAGTGACATTTTGTTGTGGAACACCAGGAAGGTGGTGGATTGGCATGTTTAGAAATAATAATAATAGTGTAACAGTTTAATCTATGGGTGTAGACATTACCTGATGTCATATCCTCGTGTTAGGGGTTTTCGACGATATAAGACAAAAATGTAATTTTTACCTTTAGTATCATTTTAAGTTTTGGTTTTGCTAACCTTGAGTGATAAAGGTATATTCATCTATTTCACACAAAAGTATCATGAGTTTCCAACAAAAATAACGTTGATGACATCGTATCGGTGAAACTGTAGCTGCATTCTACATCCGGGTATTTTGTATGTGTTTTCGATGATGAGCCATACTTTTCCCTCCGCTCTGTGAGAGAGTGTTTTCATCATGTGACTTCCTGTTTCATACATAACCTGTCATTAGCAGATGACTGATCATGCTGAATTTTGCTCGCTATTTTTTGTTCTACAGGAAATTGATTTTGCATCTGAAGTGGTATTAACGATCGAGAGTAAATAATACTGATGTTTACATGCTCTTTAAATAACTTAAAGGGGCACTGATGCGGAGCAATTTCCGTGGACTGGTGTAAACTTTTGTTATTGTTTTTCTCCCTCGAGTACCCGGATGATATCCCAGAATTCGTGACTGGTTCGTGACCTCTGCTGCGCATTCCGTAAGCGCAATTGATAGTTTAATAATAGACAGATCAACTTAGGTGAAGTCATTTTTACTTCATTACAAATGTATTATGAAAACAAATGAAACACTTTGAAGGTTAATCATCTGCCAGTGGTAGAAATGGTAAAAAACTAATAGGACGGAAAAATAATGAAGCCAATGTACGTCTCTATATTTTGTCTAATAACACTAATTAGTTTATTGTCATATTTGTATGATTCTCAAAATTAATAAAAGAACACACGATCTCCTTATACTCATAGTAAATTTCTAACATAACAGCAACATTTATACATTGTATAGATTGCCAATGTGGATCCTATTTCACACACATACGCGATCTAGTGTGTGTTTTCTGTCATACAGATTCTGCTGAATGCTACAACAAATAAATTAAAACAAAATGCAAATAATGAATGTAAAACAGACTAATTTTATAGCAACAATGTCAGGCTACTACCTTGTTCAGGAATGTATCCATCAATATCCACGTAAAAGAAATCGTATTCCATTCATCTGCAGCTGGTAAATAATCCTGCTCTATGTCGCGTGTCTTACAACTGTCTAGTTTGCGAAAAAGTAACACATCGTTTCACGTCTTTCGTTGGTGAAAACCAGATAAACCTCTCATTGGTCTCCCAAGATAGCACACCTGGCAAACTAATTGCATGATGTCCACTATTCTAAGTAATTTAGTTAACCAATAATGAGCAATCAATCAATCAACGCAAGGGTGGTTGATTCTTTGAAGGGAGGATGTTGTTTTTGCACTCACTCTTTACGACAGGGTGTAGTCATCTACACACACTGCCTTTTGACAAATCCGCTAGAAGATAAAAGTAATTAATCAATCAGTGTGTTATCGGTTAATCCTTTGATCGATGTTTGTTTTTGTAACTCAGCTGATAAACCCTCTTGCATCACTTACATGCACATATTACATAACATACAATACATTTGCCATCACAGACCTTAATTTATAATGTTGAGTATTTACTCCAGACAGGAGAAATGCCAAATGGCAACCTTTGTTGAGTAACCAAAGTGGTGTTACTACTAATTATACCTGTTATAAATTCACTAATTGACCATCCAGAGAATGATGACAAATAACACGTGTAGCTTTACACCATCAAATGCGAGTTACAGCAAGGAAGATGTAATCTCTGTGTCGCATGCAGCCTGAAAACACTTAGGGGCCGAAACTGTTTTGAGGATACCAACGGAATTTCGTTACATAAGGAATACTCACAGGCATTTGCTGTGTACTTGGGTAAATAGGTGAAATAAGGGGTTTTTTTACGTAAGAAAATTTTCAGATTTCTCTACCAAAGGCAAAGAGTAGTATAGGGAATGACAGTTCTGGACCACTTTCAAGAAATGTCTCTACAAAGCCTTATTTATTAAATAAGGCTTTGGTTGGGTCATTAGCTCTTGCTACTATTACCCCTACTACAAAAAAGTTGGCGGTAATTACTATGCCTACTTTGTGTTGGTTGGAGGTAACACTGTGCCGTACGGTACGATTAATAATTCTTCTCTTACAAACCCCCTACCCGGCCCACCCCTCAAGTAGTACAAGTTAGGTTCGTCGGCTTTCATATCCACTTTATCTATGTTGTAAGTTTTGACTGACCATATAGGATCGGTGGCTCGCTTACGGCTATCGCCCTCGTGTTCCCCAGGCTGGTATAGATACATTACCCCTACTACTTAACGTGTGTTGGAAGTAACACTGTGCCTATGTCATGTTTATATCGATGAAACAGTTTAACGTGAACCGCCTACGATCTCTTTGGTGTTCATAATAAAGGCTTGCTGGGCTTTTTGTATCCCCTGTTCTATGTACTTTTTTTTCTCGTCCTCGCTGATAGCAGACTTACGAGACTTGGATCGAATATCTTGTTTCATTCCGTTATATTTTTTGAGTTCAGAGAGGATTGAACGAAACTCCTCTTCTGAGATCTTACTATCAGAGAGTGCCGTGGAAATACGCTCACTCACTGTGTTCAGCTTTGCTTCGGCCAGAACCCTGATCTCGTCGTGTTTCAATGCCTTACGATTAAGTCTGCGTGATACTAACTTAAGCGCCAATCCTGCTAACCCTGCCACCCCAGCTGTTATTTCAATACCTAGCACTATAGGTGCAGCCACGATGGTAGCCAACAATCCAACACCTGCCGCCCCTAGTCCCATGCTGGTTGCCATAAGGGTAGTGTCAGCCCCGTCCACGATATTGAAAGCTCTATTATACTTTTTACATAGTGCTTTCCGCGTGTCACGGTCTTGTTCTAGTTGACGTTTCACATCACATAACTGCCTCAAGCGGAACCCATCTACGGTTTCCAGCGTCTTCGCTACTTCCTCTACGACTGGGTACAGACCCATCCTATAATGTATATTTTGAAAGATATTGTAATTGGGTTTCAGTTAAAAATCTATCAATGAATTTGAAGTCTACAAGTTCTAGACTACTAGTCAGGGCAATAGGTGAGAGGCTAATAGACTTTTCTGTTGTAATAAAAACCTCACGGAGGCTTATTAAGTGGTTTATAGGACCCGTGGTATCCTGTTGTATAACAATACGACAATATTGTACGTGTACGTCAGACCAGTGTATTGACACCCCGGGTAAAATTTGGTGTACTATTGGGGGGGTTCCATGGAATATAGTCGTAAAGAAGACTTCTATGATGAGGGTGAAAGGGGAGGATATTCTATCAAGATTACTGCTAAATGTTAATTTATTGTTTGGATAAACACTTAACCCCTTTTTTTCATAACCAGTAGATGGTATGTGTACTAATGTATTCTCCGGAATGAAATCCCCGGCCCAGATACCGTTGTTCTTAATCTTAGAGACAACCCCATTATTTAATGTGATATAAGGTGAGGTGAATGTTAAGTTGATCAGCCATTTGGGCTCTTTTAAATCTGGTAATGGCACCCGTCTGTACACGTTGTCTTTGAAGTGTAGGATATATAATTCATCTTCCTCACCAGGCTGATCGAATCCCTCCGTATCTCCTAGGTCGTTAAGCGTAGTGTTGGGATGATGACTGGTCATTATTATACTATTACGATATAATTTCCAACTGGTTTTCTGATAATAATTCAGGGGTTAACTTCATACCCATGAAGTGTATGTTGTTAGGCAGGAAGATATTGATTAGTGATATCTTGTTTTCCACGATCACGTTGACCCCCTGCAGACTGGTCTTGGAGTCGACACCCACCCGCACGTAAACATTGCAAACTTGATACTGATGTTGTTTGCCCCACCCGAGTTTGATCCCCTTCACGATCTCGACATCATTCCCCGATGGTTCCCCTAGGTAGACTTTGATGATCAGTGTTGAGTTTGCCGGTAGATCCTCTAGTATAGTGACCACACCTTCGAATTCAGACACCAACTGCAATTTCACGTTTTGTATGGCTGGTTTACTCGATAGCATGTGGGCTGCTATAGTGTTGACTGGGCTGACGACTACGCTACGTCTCTGAGTTGGGACGTAAGCCACGAGCAGAGTTCCATTGTTCACGACTTTGTTTAGGTGGTTGTCTTTGTTATCAGTGAACACGTAGGGGGAGACGAGTCTAATATTGAGAAACCAGTCGTTATCGGGTAACAACACCCACTTGTCATCTTCGGTGAAGACGAGCATATATGGTTTGTTTTGGACGACGGTAGTGCTCTCAACATCGTCTAAGTCGAACAGTTTACCACCGAACGATGCGTATATTATCCAATTATTATCACCGGTGTTGACAAGGGCGTACTTAGTGTTGACTGTTGCTCTTGTGGTATCTATCATATCACTTAGGGTTCCACCGGAGGGGATTTCAACGCGTTTGTAAATGTTGTTTTTCAGTTGCAAGGCGTACGATTTACCATCTACTCCGGGAGCGTCGAAACCGCGCGTGTCTCCGAGGTCGGAGATCCCGATATTGACGCATTTTTTCACTCCGGGCCCTTGTGCGCTGGTCATTTTACATGAAGCGTTAAGCTGAGGTATCCTATATTTACAGGATTATGATTTATATCTAACACCGATATTGTCAGCTCAGGTATGTTGCCCTGGGTTAATCTCTTATACTGCCGTGGTGAAAACGACTCGGTTCTACCGTCGTTGTATTTCTCAGTTTTTACCGGCACTGCTCTCAGTATAGTGGAAGGGTGACCTCCTTGAATGTTATACGTTGTGCTCACCTGATCGAGATGAATGTACAGGTCTCGGTACGGTACTAGGTCGGGTAACTTCGTGCCTGTGACGGTTGTTGTTGGTTTTATCTCGTCAGGAGACATACCGAGTATCCTCGCTAATGGTCGGCCGAGCCTCAAGGGGTTTCTTCCGTTGTTGATTAACACCACTGTACCGTTTGAGTCGTTCATCTTGAGTTCGGCTCCCAGGGGTTTGAAGACCTCGTCGTTTAGAGAGCACACGCTGTAGTAGCCGTCAGTTATCTGACTGCGAGCCCCACTGACGAACAGCTTATTGTTGCTGACGTTGATGTTAGTCCATTGCGGTAGGTAGGTGATATCGCAGAGTGCGACTTCGAGTTGACCTGACGTGTTATCGATCGCGTGCGTCAGCTGAACGGCCTCACCGCTCGTTATTCCTGGAAGTGTTATGTACATATTATAATATATAATTTATATATTATAATATGGATTTAGCACACTTGAAAATCGTGGTGAATGCAGATGCAGAATGCACGGGGTTTAAAACAACCTTTATTAATATCTTTGAAAACTATGTCGTGTCCGTTAATAACGCGCAGGCGGTGGTAAACTGGAATCAAAACCCAATGCAGTTTTGGCAGAACCAACTCAACTTTGCTGTGTGGTGTGCGACGACAGGGTCGGGTGTGACACCAGACTACGGTATAGACGAACTGAGTAAGGCGGTTATTTTGTTTCATATTTATTATCAAACGAGACGAATATTGAAGGAAATAAGTGCTCCTCTTCCCCAAGATAAAGCGTGGAGTATGACGAATAACCCCTATGATAGACGCGCTTATGAACGTGTTTGTGGGGAGTTTGAGATTCCAACGAATAAAGACTTTCGCCTTCCTGGTGTGAACCATGGTCTCGGTATAGTTCTCGTGTACTTCTACAGGTCCGGAACATATTATGCCGGTTCTAAAGATGGTTCATACAACCCAAACCGTCATACATTTACAGGCCCCACAACGAATGAAAAGATCCATGTCAGCTGTATAAAGCAAACCAATCCTGATGCAGCCACAGCCTGGACTAAAATGATCTCAAAAACATCGAAAGAATTCACTCGTGCTGGTACAATACGCTTGAACGACTCGATTCGAACGTACGTGTGGGCGCTGTTGGGTGCGCAGTCGATGACGCGTTCCAACATCCTAGGTAAGGGAACTGCTTACGACGCTCAGAAACAGTTCGTTTCCAACGTTGAGGATGCTATCAATTCTCCAGTTGATCTCCCGCGGGCCATCGAACGCTACCAAAACGTGTTAGAATACGCCAGATCGAAAGTCAATTACGTGTTCGGCGTGGGGTTGTACATGGCTCCGAGTGATATGCAACTGAGAATAAAAAAAGTGGTGGGTTATAACAACAAAATAGTCATAGCCACGGCGGACCAAAAGTTGGGTATCAACCCCGATATTAACACCCCCTATATCCCACACATCCCACCACGTGAAAAGGGTATAGTGGCGCCACCTCCGGAGCCTAAAATTCAACCAACACCACACCCCCATATTCATGTGGGGGGACCCCCCTATCAGCAGCATATTGATAATAAAACAGCCCTAGTGGTTGGTGGGGTAACTTTGGGACTTATTTGGTTAAAGATTTCTTAGCCGCTACGTACACCAGACCCGCCACGGCGACGTGGGCTGCCCACAGGTTTTGACTGAGCCACATGTCAGTTTTAGACAGAGCGCTCAACAACCACGAGACGATGCTACCCAGGATGCCGGGAAGGGCTTCGGCGGCTTTACCAGCCAGTTTAGCTAGGCCTTCCCCGAGTTTTTTTATCCAGTCTTTAACACCACCGCCTGTGGGAGTGGGAGTTCCCCCGCCGGCAGGTGTGGGGGTTCCCCCTGTCAGTGACACCACCAGGGTTGATATGATGAAACCCAATGCAGTCAGAATGCTGGCGATGGTGATCCCTTGCTCCCGGAACAATATCCGAATCCTGTTGGCTAAAGTTGTATCCTCATTCAGTATTCTATCGATTGTTTCCCGAATACGACTGATCTGGGATCGAAGCTGTTCACGATTCGAGGAAGCGGATTCCAATCGTGTACGTCTCTCGTCTTCTAAATCGCGTAGTCGTTCATTGATACGACGCTTCATATCATCGTTTTCAGTTTCGTTGAGTTTGGTTTTTTCCCTAGCGATGTGCTCGTCGATTTCGTTCAGTTTCCCCATGTTGTTAACGAGTTCTCCACGCACGCGTTTCACGGCTTCGTCTAAGCCGCGCAGTTCCCTTACCGGAAAGTCAAACCCCGGTAACGGTTTGTCCCAGTAGGTGCTCAACAGTTTTTCTATGCTGTCCGAGGCTTCTGTAGCACGCTGTGGTGTCATTTCATCTCTAGTGGTGAGGTGGGATCTGGTAGCTTGCAGATCTTCTTTAACGGCCTTAGGTATTGCACCACCGTAATCATTCATGTTTAGATGTTCACGGATAAATTCGACACCATGGCGGCTGGCTAGAGTTGACAAGGCCAGTGGTTTTTTATTGCTCTTGTTAAAGAGGTCAACCCCTGGGTCAGACTTAAGGCGTAGAACACCCTTTGTATCAATAAAAAAATTCTTATGGTATCGACCCTGTGGTTCAACGTAGTTTTTATCTCTTCTTAAACTTTCATAATAATCATTTACCGTTGTTTCCAAGAGTTCTTGGTTCAATGGTGAACTAGTAAATGAGGTCTCCTGCTCATCATCGAATGCCTGGGCACTAGCGCCCGGCATCTCCGTCATATCTATGTCTTCATCCATTAGTATTAAAAATATATTTCTTTTATATAACAATGTACGGCAGAAAATTAGATCCTTTCAGAAGATTGAGAGAGCCATTAGGCGCCAGAGCCGTGCGACAGTCGGTGACCATCACCAACAATCCCAGCAAGATAGACCAGAATCAAACTCTGCTGGTTAGATTTCCAAACCTTGGTGAGAATGACCTCATTGTACCAGGCACTGTTCGACTGGCGTTCAATATCACGTTGACCTCCGACAACGACAAACGCGAGCTAGTGCGTAACGTGGGTCGAGCCATCATCAAGAAAACTACCGTCAAGATCAGCGGTAACGAGGTGCTGAGCATCGACGACAGCGACGTGTTTCACTGCTACAGGGATCTCTGGAAAAGCGAGGGAGAACGAGTCAATGATGTGTACCAGGGCATCAGCAAATCAACCCGGTCGCGCATAGGGTATGTCTTCACGCAAGACCAGCAAGACAAGCTATCGGACGGTGAAAAGGCCATCGCTCGAGCATACGGGAATCGATTCTGCGTGCCGCTCGACTTCGAGTTGCTCACGGGACACGCGCCGTTTTACCAGGCCGCGCTGGGTGATAGGCTCGAATACGAGCTCACGTTTAATGACTATAGCAAAGTAGTGCGTACGCCGAACGGTGATGAGGCCAGTTATGCCATAGACAACATCTCTCTGGAGTTCGACATGGTCACTAGCCCGGAGCTGGCCAGGCAGGTTCGAAGCCAGTACTCTGGGAAGATGGCTATCCTGTACGATCGCGTACTGAGACATAGATCAGTCGTGCGAGATAAGAGCGACACTGTATGGAATATCAACATGAACGTGCCGGCGCGATCGATGAAAGGTATCCTGGTCGTCCCCGTGGAGTATTACGATCCATTCCGGAGGGACAGCGAGAAGTTTTTCAACCCCGAGATTGAAAAGGTGGAAGTGACCATCGAGGGCGTGCCCAACCAGCTGTTCAGTCATGGTATGAGACCACACCAGCAGTGGGATGAGATAAAAAAGCTACCAGTGGGGGACTACATAACAAAGGACCTGGACCTAGGCTCCGTGCAGATCGGTGAATACCTGACCACCAAGTACGCCCTATGGTTGGACATGCGATCCACGGATGATGATAAACTGCACGGTAGCGGGCGCCGTATAGATAACGGCAGCGAAGGGATAACCATCCAGATTACTAAGAAAGCTCAACCCGCTGGTAAGTTGAAATTATATCTGTACGTTATTATGGACGCGCAACTTAATATAGACAATGGGAGATTCGTGCAAGCCATCTACTGATGGGGGGTACCCCCACACCCCCCGGGGGTACCCACAACTACCCACTGACCCACACTGCGCCATAGTGTGCGGGCAGACTGGCTGTGGGAAGACCGTTTTCGTGTTGGATATGTTGGAGGGTTACTACAAGGATGTGTTCGATAACATCGTTATCATGTGCCCTACTCTGAGCATGAATAAAACGTACGCGCGACCTTGGGTGATGACGGACCCGGACGTACACAAAATCAACCCTGGAACACGTCTGCAGGACTGGTTGAAAGCTCTTCACGAGAAATTTAAAGGGGAACCGACGCTGTTCATACTGGACGACTGCAGCGCTAATCGCGAGATAACAAAAAAGAGAGACATGCTATCGTACCTGGCCTTCTCCGGCCGGCATGCAAATCACAGCGTCTGGGTGCTAACGCAGAAGTTCAACTCGGTGTTGAAAGACCTCAGGGAGCAGACGAGATGGGTGGCCTTATTTCACTGCAAGGACAGGGATTCGTTCGAGGAGTGTTTGAGAGAGAACGATGTGATGAGTAAATTAGAACGGGAACGGGTGAAGAAACAGCTCGCTGAAACTAAACACGCTAAGCTCGTTCTAAAAACCGACCAACCAGTAGCATATATAGTATGCTAAGCAAAGCTAAGCAAAGCTAAGCAAAGCTAAGCAAAGCTAAGCATATAGCTATGATATTTGAAGTATTTGTCGTGTGCAACTTAACCTTCATTTCTCTGTGTTTTGTCTGCATCGGGTATTATATAGTTAAAACTAAATCTTACTTGTTATATTATAAGATGGAGTGTGAGGAATTGCTCGAACAATTGTCGTTGGAGGGTTCCCCCACTGTGGGGGATTCCCCCAAGCGAGAGAAACTGGTGGCGTTGGCTGTTGGCGTCAAAGCCAAACATTACTTTGGAGACTACACTCCGGATAAAATTCACAAAATGTCAGCCGAAGAAATCGATAAGCTGTACGCTAGATACGAGTCCCGGCTCGGAGCAGAAATGACAAAGACAATAGGATCGGCTATGACCCAGATATACACCGGTATTGTGTCACACTTCCTTCCCATTCCACCAGAGCGCCGACTTTACCTGTGGGAGGACCTCGAGAAAGACCCTTTTATCGAACACGCCGTGAGCTCTATCAGCTGCGGGCTGTACCACAAATATGGTATGTTGTTGGCTCCAGTGACGGCGGCGATTATCACAGCAAAACATTGTCAATTTGAGAGAAATAATAATAATAGTATAGATGGATACTGCACAGGAACCAGTGGAGGTACCCCCAACAGTGGAGGAGACCCCTTCACAGGAACCAGTGACCCCAGTGAGGGAAGTGACCAGGCAGAAGAATCCTAAGAGAGTAGCTGCCGGTAAAAAACGGTGGTGTAACCAACATAAAGTGACCAACCCCCGACTGTTGTTGGCTGTAGGCGTAACTGCTGCCGTGGTTATAACATGGTTATACGTGGGGGTACCCTCCCACAGTGAGCCACCACCCAACAGTGAGGTAACCCCCAACAGTGGGGGTGTGGGGGTATCCCCCACCGTCGACCCGCATATCATGTTATAATTTTAATATTTTATATCATATACATAATGTCTGAGGGGAAAACGTTCGTCAACGACGCATACCACGCCACAGTGGTAGCCAGTCTAGCCGTAGGGTACGCTCGGTTGACTAAAATGGTGCTTAAACAACCAACTATCAAGCTAGATTTCAACCTGCAGGATATGGGTATGCTCATAATGAACCTTGGTATGGCGATGGCCACAAAAGACATCCTAGTAAAACAAGGAATAATACCTGATAATATAATGAAATAAATATAGGGATGGCCACGATAGCTATGATGGTCGGTGGGGCGTTAGTGAATGCCCTGGCATTTTCCGGGAGTAATTTCCTCTTCTCGAAACTACGAGATGATCACGCGGCTGAAATACAGGAAGAAAGGAAGCGACACGATCTCGCTACTGAGAAATTACAAAGAGCACAGGACGAGTACGTTAAAAAACGCCTCCAGAGGATCGATTTTATTAACGAACAACTCAAGCGTGAAAACCATGCCATTAAAACATTCAACGATGTCGATGAAGCAATGAAAGAATACTATCTACTAACTGGTAAACAATTGGAACCGCTCAATAAACCCACACTCGCTCAGTACTACACACCATCCAAGGGACAAATGAATCGTGAACTGGGCTTCATAGTGTTGGGTATAGCAGCTACTGCGTTGGTTGCGAAGCAATTAAATTAAAATACCTATATAAGTAAACATGAGACCCGCTCCATACCGATGCGAATACATACTTATGGGGAAGACCGAGGCCTGTGGTAGGAAATGCAGGAATCAGGGGTTCTGTTGTTTCCATATGGGAAGTCCTAACTACACGTGTTCTGTGTGTGGTATCGGGGTTAAAGGACACTACTGTCTATGTAAAGCTCACGGAGTGAACGTAGTCAGACATCAACTCATCTACGAGAATAAAAAAGGCTACATAAAAGAACGTAGGCGACTGCTCAAGATAGACTCCAGTGTGTGAAAGGGTTACCTCCCCTTACTGTGAACCAATTAGACATTGGTTCTCTTAGGTGTAAACACGATGTCTACTGTAAGCGAGCTGAAGAGGGTCGCAAAACAGAGAGGTGTGATCGGGTATTCTCGAATGCGTAAGTCAGCATTGTTGAGATTACTAGGTTTAGAAGCCCCTCCTACGGTAACACAATTAAAAGCTCAAGCAAAACAGCTTGGATACACGGGTTATTCAAACCTGGGGAGAGCCGGGTTAACCGCATTGTTATCACATGCCCCCGTAGCAAAACCTCCTACTGTAAAACAACTGAAAGCCGAGGCACACGATTTGGGTTTAGGCGGGTATTCCCGTATGAGAAAACCACAGCTTTTAGAATTATTACGACAGAATAGAGCTATTGACCTACAGTTCGTGCGCATTGAGCGCGCTGTAGGCAACTATTTGAGAGGTTGGCGCATGCACGTTGATAGAAACATAAACATTACAGATATCAAGCCTCTGATAGCTGATAAGGTCAACCAGGAACTAAATAACCTAGGAAGTATCAAGTTTCAGATCACAGTGAAAATGTCGCTCGATAAGCAGGTTGGGAGTACCACTGAGTATGTTCAGCCTTACTTCCGAGGTCAACAAGAGGTCGCCACACATACAGAGACCATTGACGCATCAATCGATACCAGTTTTCAGCAGATACGAGAATACCTAGAACGCTACACACACTTGGGGTCCGGATGGGCTGTAGATAAAATCGATAATGTCTATCTAGACATAGCTAACTACGTGCCGTTCAGAGGCGGGTCATACCTAGCCTTGCCTCCCTACTATAGGAATAAACATGCCATAGTAAACGTTAAGAATAGAGGAAACGATTGCCTGAGGTTAGCTATCAGGTCAGCCTTATTTCCAGCTGGCACTCATTCAGATAGGCTTTCTAGCTATCCCCAAGACGATGGGCTCAACTGGGATGGTATAGATGAACCCACCCCCATATCCCAGATCACTAAAGTAGAAAAACAGAATAATCTGGCTATAAATGTCTTTGGGCACGAAGGTAACACAACAATAGTACACAGGGTCAGCCCGGTGAAGGATCGCCAAGTTATCAATATATTCATGATCCAACTAGGTGAAAAGTATCACTACACGTGGATAAAACATCTCAGCCGGTTGTTGCACGACCAGTCGAAACACGATGGGGAAAAACACTTTTGTGTACGATGCCTACATAGCTTCACCCGAGCTGATTTATTAGAATCCCACCGGGATGATTGTCAAGGTGTGGGGCAGACGGCCATACGAGTCGACATGCCTAAGGAAGGTGACAATATCCTAAAATTCAGTAACCACAAGAATCAAATGTCTGTGCCTTATATTATATACGCCGACTTCGAAGCCTTAGTTGTGGGGGATACCCCCAGTGGTGCCGCCGGCGAGGCTCCCTTCACCCACAAAACACAAGAGCATAAAGCCTGTTCGTTTGGATACATTGTCGTCCGTTGTGACGGGGAAACGAAAGCTCCGGTAGTGTATAGGGGGCCTGACGCGGCTGAAAGGTTTCTAAAGTGTTTGCAGGAGGAAGAAAAAATTATTAGGAATGCATTGTATAAAATCGCTCCCATGCGTCTGACCCGAGTCGACAGGCTAGCCCACGCTAGTAGCACTAACTGTCACGTGTGTGAATCACCACTTAACGGTGATTCGGTGAGAGATCACTGTCACATAACTGGTAAGTATAGAGGCGCCGCTCACAACGCGTGCAACCTCAAGCTTAAAATCAACCCTAAGACAATAAACATCCCCGTTGTCTTTCACAACTTGAGAGGGTACGACTCACACTTGATCATGCAGGCCATCGCGAAAATCGATGGTAATATAACGTGCATCCCCAACAACATGGAGAGATACATCTCCTTCAGCTTAAACGGACTTAGGTTCATTGACTCGTTTCAGTTCCTCCTGTCGTCACTCGACAGTCTGGTCAAGGCCAACAATACCTTCCCTATCACCGATCGATACACAGACGCCGAGACTAGACCCCTGCTTATGAGGAAGGGTGTGTACCCCTATGAGTACATGGATAGTTGGGCTAAGTTCACCGAGACCAGACTACCCCCTATTGACTGCTTTTATAGCAAGCTGAATGAGGCGTCCGTCTCACGAGATGATTACTCGCACGCGACTAACGTATGGAATAAACTGGGTTGTAAGAACCTGGGTGATTATCACGACCTGTACTTGAGGACAGATGTACTGCTGTTAGCCGACGTGTTTGAAACGT